>NC_090651.1:119911583-120215750 GCF_040937935.1 Hyperolius riggenbachi | reverse complement strand
ATCTTTGAACAACTAGATTCATGACATGTGCCATGCAGGGTATGTGTGTCAGCTTCCCCATATGCAAAGCGGCAAGCAGATTGCTGCCATTGTCGCACACCACGTTGCCTATCTCCAGGTGGTGCGGGGTCAGCCACTCATCCACCTGTTTCTTAAGAGCAGCCAGGAGAGCTGCTCCAGTGTGACTCTCCGCTTTGAGACAAGACATGTCTAAGATGGCGTGACAGCGTCGTACCTGGCATGCAGCATAGGCCCTGCGGAGCTGGGGCTGTGTAGCTGGAGAGGAGAACTGCCACTCAGCCAAGGAGGAGGAGGACAGCGAAGAGCATGTAGCAGGAGGAGAGGAGGTGGCAGGAGGCCTGCCTGCAAGCTGTGGAGGTGTCACAATTTGGTCCGCTGCGCCCTGCTTGCCATCGTTCACCACCAGGTTCACCCAATGGGCTGTGTACGTAATGTAGCGGCCCTGCCCGTGCTTGGCAGACCAGGCATCCAGGGTCAGGTGTACCCTTGACCCAACGCTCTTCGCAAGAGATGACACCACTTGCCTCTCAACTTCACGGTGCAGTTGGGGTATGGCCTTTCTCGAAAAATAAGTGCGGCCTGGCATCTTCCACTGCGGTGTTTCGATGGCCACAAATTTACGGAAGGCCTCAGAGTCCACCAGCTGGTATGGTAACAGCTGCCGAGCTAACAGTTCCGCCACGCCAGCTGTCAGACGCCGGGCAAGGGGGTGACTGGCCGAAATTGGCTTCTTCCGCTCAAACATTTCCTTCACGGACACCTGACTGCTGCTGTGGGCAGAGGAGCAGGAACCGCTCAAGGGCAGAGGCGGAGTGGAGGAGGGTGCCTGTGAAGGTGCAAGGGAGAAAGCGGCAGAAGCAGATGATGCACCTGGAGGAGGAAGAGGAGAAGGAGGGTGACTTTTCTTTTGTGTGCTGCTGCTGCTTTTGCTCAGGTGGCCATCCCATTGCTGTTTGTGCCTTTTCTCCAGGTGCCTTCGTAAGGCACTTGTCCCTACGTGAGTGTTGGCCTTTCCACGGCTCAATTTTTGTTGGCAGAGCGAACAGATGGCTTTGGTCCGATCTGAGGCACACACATTAAAAAATTTCCACACCGCTGAGCCACCCTGGGATGTGGGCACTATGGGGACCTCAGCAGCTGATGCTGAAGGGCAAGTTGGCTGGCTGTACATAGGTGGCGATACATGGTGCCGGACTCTGCCACCAGCTGTTTCTGACTAAGAGCTTCCCCAGCTTCTTTCAGCAACTTCTCTCCTCCTACTACTCTCTGACTCCCCCTCTGAACTGTCCCCCTCTTCATCTCCTCTATTGGGAACATACAGAGGATCCCTATCATCGTCAGCATCGTAATCATCCTGCCCAGCTTCGCTTGCCTCAGAAAAATCCAAACATGCACCATCAGTAGGTCCTTCATCCTCCTTACACGTTACATCCATAGTGTTGCCGCGTAACGCAGACATATGAGCTGGTGAAAAATCATCTGGCTGTAACAACAATGGCTGTGCATCAGTGATTTCACCACTAAATAATTCTTGCGAAGTGTCAAATGCAGCGGAAGTGGTGCTAGTAGTAGCGCTGGTGGCTGAGCAAGATGAGGTGTTCTGTGTCGCTAAATACTCAACCACGTCCTGACAATCTTGGGAGGTGATGGGACGTGCCTTCTTCCGAGCACTGTACTGTGGGCCAGGTCCACACGAAATTACATTTACATGACCTCGCGCAGACCTGCCGGGTGGCCTTCCTCTGGCTCTGGCACTACCTGTTCCTCTACAGGTTTTGTCCATATCGGGTATGCACGGAGTGGTATATCACACTGCGTGCACTCACGTAGGTAGGTGGGTTCACTTAACTGCACAGTTATGCGCACTGATGCGGTGGGTTCACTGAACACAACAGGTATGCAGTGGCGGGTTCACTGAACACAACAGGTATGCAGTGGCGGGTTCACTGAACACAACAGGTATGCAGTGGCGGGTTCACTGAACACAACAGGTATGCAGTGGCGGGTTCACTGAACACAACAGGTATGCAGTGGCGGGTTCACTGAACACAACAGGTATGCAGTGGCGGGTTCACTGAACAGGTATGCAGTGGCGGGTTCACTGAACAGTACAGGTATACAGTGGCGGGTTCACTGAACACAACAGGTATGCAGTGGCGGGTTAACTGAACACAACAGGTATGCAGTGGCGGGTTCACTGAACAGGTATGCAGTGGCGGGTTCACTGAACAGAACAGGTATACAGTGGCGGGTTCACAGAACAGGTATGCAGTGGCAGGTTCACTGAACAGAACAGGTATGCAGTGGCGGGTTCACTGAACAGTACAGGTATACAGTGGCAGGTTCACTGAACAAAACAGGTATGCAGTGGCGGGTTCACTGAACAGTACAGGTATACAGTGGCAGGTTCACTGAACACAACAGGTATTCAGTGGCGGGTTCACTGAACACAACAGGTATGCAGTGGCGGGTTCACTGAACACAACAGGTATGCAGTGGCGGGTTCACTGAACACAACAGGTATGCAGTGGCGGGTTCACTGAACACAACAGGTATGCAGTGGCGGGTTCACTGAACAGGTATGCAGTGGCGGGTTCACTGAACAGTACAGGTATACAGTGGCGGGTTTACTGAACACAACAGGTATACAGTGGCGGGTTCACTGAACAGGTATACAGTGGCGGGTTCACTGAACAGAACAGGTATACAGTGGCGGGTTCACAGAACAGGTACGCAGTGGCAGGTTCACTGAACACAACAGGTATGCAGTGGTGGGTTCAAAAAGGTATACAGTGGCGGGTTCACTGAACAGAACAGGTATACAGTGGCGGGTTCACAGAACAGGTACGCAGTGGCAGGTTCACTGAACACAACAGGTATGCAGTGGTGGGTTCACTGAACAGGTATACAGTGGCGGGTCCACTGAACAGAACAGGTATACAGTGGCGGGTTCACAGAACAGGTATGCAGTGGCAGGTTCACTGAACAGAACAGGTATGCAGTGGCGGGTTCACTGAACAGTACAGGTATACAGTGGCAGGTTCACTGAACAGAACAGGTATGCAGTGGCGGGTTCACTGAACAGTACAGGTATACAGTGGCAGGTTCACTGAACACAACAGGTATGCAGTGGCGGGTTCACTGAACACAACAGGTATGCAGTGGCGGGTTCACTGAACACAACAGGTATGCAGTGGCGGGTTCACTGAACAGGTATGCAGTGGCGGGTTCACTGAACAGTACAGGTATACAGTGGTGGGTTCACTGAACACAACAGGTATGCAGTGGCGGGTTCACTGAACACAACAGGTATGCAGTGGCGGGTTCACTGAACAGGTATGCAGTGGCAGGTTCACTGAACAGTACAGGTATACAGTGGCGGGTTCACTGAAAACAACAGGTATGCAGTGGCGGGTTCACTGAACAGGTATACAGTGGCGGGTTCACTGAACAGAACAGGTATACAGTGGCGGGTTCACTGAAAAGGTATGCAGTGGCGGGTTCACTGAACAGAACAGGTATACAGTGGCGGGTTCACAGAACAGGTAAGCAGTGGCAGGTTCACTGAACACAACAGGTATGCAGTGGTGGGTTCACTGAACAGGTATACAGTGGCGGGTCCACTGAACAGAACAGGTATACAGTGGCGGGTTCACAGAACAGGTATGCAGTGGCAGGTTCACTGAACAGAACAGGTATGCAGTGGCGGGTTCACTGAACAGTACAGGTATACAGTGGCAGGTTCACTGAACAGAACAGGTATGCAGTGGCGGGTTCACTGAACAGTACAGGTATACAGTGGCAGGTTCACTGAATACAACAGGTATGCAGTGGCGGGTTCACTGAACACAACAGGTATGCAGTGGCGGGTTCACTGAACACAACAGGTATGCAGTGGCGGGTTCACTGAACACAACAGGTATGCAGTGGCGGGTTCACTGAACACAACAGGTATGCAGTGGCGGGTTCACTGAACAGGTATGCAGTGGCGGGTTCACTGAACAGTACAGGTATACAGTGGCGGGTTCACTGAACACAACAGGTATGCAGTGGCGGGTTCACTGAACAGGTATACAGTGGCGGGTTCACTGAACAGAACAGGTATACAGTGGCAGGTTCACTGAACAGGTATACAGTGGCGGGTTCACTGAACAGAACAGGTATACAGTGGCGGGTTCACAGAACAGGTACGCAGTGGCAGGTTCACTGAACACAACAGGTATGCAGTGGTGGGTTCACTGAACAGGTATACAGTGGCGGGTCCACTGAACAGAACAGGTATACAGTGGCGGGTTCACAGAACAGGTATGCAGTGGCAGGTTCACTGAACAGAACAGGTATGCAGTGGCGGGTTCACTGAACAGTACAGGTATACAGTGGCAGGTTCACTGAACAGAACAGGTATGCAGTGGCGGGTTCACTGAACAGTACAGGTATACAGTGGCAGGTTCACTGAACACAACAGGTATGCAGTGGCGGGTTCACTGAACACAACAGGTATGCAGTGGCGGGTTCACTGAACACAACAGGTATGCAGTGGTGGGTTCACTGAACAGGTATGCAGTGGCGGGTTCACTGAACAGTACAGGTATACAGTGGCGGGTTCACTGAACACAACAGGTATGCAGTGGCGGGTTCACTGAACACAACAGGTATGCAGTGGCGGATTCACTGAACAGGTATGCAGTGGTGGGTTCACTGAACAGTACAGGTATACAGTGGCGGGTTCACTGAAAACAACAGGTATGCAGTGGCGGGTTCACTGAACAGGTATACAGTGGCGGGTTCACTGAACAGAACAGGTATACAGTGGCGGGTTCACTGAACAGGTATACAGTGGCGGGTTCACTGAACAGAACAGGTATACAGTGGCGGGTTCACAGAACAGGTATGCAGTGGCAGGTTCACTGAACACAACAGGTATGCAGTGGTGGGTTCACTGAACAGGTATACAGTGGCGGGTCCACTGAACAGAACAGGTATACAGTGGCGGGTTCACAGAACAGGTATGCAGTGGCAGGTTCACTGAACAGAACAGGTATGCAGTGGCGGGTTCACTGAACAGTACAGGTATACAGTGGCAGGTTCACTGAACAGAACAGGTATGCAGTGGCGGGTTCACTGAACAGTACAGGTATGCAGTGGCGGGTTCACTGAACACAACAGGTATGCAGTGGCGGGTTCACTGAACACAACAGGTATGCAGTGGCGGGTTCACTGAACAGGTATGCAGTGGCGGGTTCACTGAACAGTACAGGTATACAGTGGCGGGTTCACTGAACACAACAGGTATGCAGTGGCGGGTTCACTGAACAGGTATACAGTGGCGGGTTCACTGAACAGAACAGGTATACAGTGGCGGGTTCACTGAACAGGTATACAGTGGCGGGTTCACTGAACAGAACAGGTATACAGTGGCGGGTTCACAGAACAGGTATGGAGTGGCAGGTTCACTGAACACAACAGGTATGCAGTGGTGGGTTCACTGAACAGGTATACAGTGGCAGGTCCACTGAACAGAACAGGTATACAGTAGCGGGTTCACAGAACAGGTATGCAGTGGCAGGTTCACTGAACAGAACAGGTATGCAGTGGCGGGTTCACTGAACAGTACAGGTATACAGTGGCAGGTTCACTGAACACAACAGGTATGCAGTGGCGGGTTCACTGAACACAACAGGTATGCAGTGGCGGGTTCACTGAACACAACAGGTATGCAGTGGCGGGTTCACTGAACAGGTATGCAGTGGCGGGTTCACTGAACAGTACAGGTATACAGTGGCGGGTTCACTGAAAACAACAGGTATGCAGTGGCGGGTTCACTGAACAGGTATACAGTGGCGGGTTCACTGAACAGAACAGGTATACAGTGGCGGGTTCACAGAACAGGTATGCAGTGGCAGGTTCACTGAACACAACAGGTATGCAGTGGCGGGTTCACTAAACAGGTATACAGTGACGGGTCCACTGAACAGAACAGGTATGCAGTGGCGGGTTCACTGAACACAACAGGTATGCAGTGGCGGGTTCACTGAACAGGTATGCAGTGGCGGGTTCACTGAACAGTACAGGTACACAGTGGCGGGTTCACTGAACACAACAGGTATGCAGTGGCGGGTTCACTGAACACAACAGGTATGCAGTGGCGGGTTCACTGAACACAACAGGTATGCAGTGGCGGGTTCACTGAACACAACAGGTATGCAGTGGCGGGTTCACTGAACAGGTATGCAGTGGCGGGTTCACTGAACAGTACAGGTATACAGTGCCGGGTTCACTGAACACAACAGGTATGCAGTGGCGGGTTCACTGAACAGGTATACAGTGGCGGGTTCACTGAACAGAACAGGTATACAGTGGCGGGTTCACAGAACAGGTATGCAGTGGCAGGTTCACTGAACACAACAGGTATGCAGTGGCGGGTTCACAGAACAGGTATACAGTGGCGGGTCCACTGAACAGAACAGGTATGCAGTGGCGGGTTCACTGAACACAACAGGTATGCAGTGGTGGGTTCACTGAACAGGTATGCAGTGGTGGGTTCACAGAACAGGTATGCAGTGGTGGGTTCACAGAACAGGTATGCAGTGGTGGGTTCACAGCACAGGTATGCAGTGGTGGGTTCACAGAACAGGTATGCAGTGGTGGGTTCACAGCACAGGTATGCAGTGGCAGGTTCACTGAACAGGTATGCAGTGATGGGTTCACAGCACAGGTATGCAGTGGCAGGTTCACTGAACAGGTATGCAGTGATGGGTTCACAGCACAGGTATGCAGTGGTGGGTTCACAGAACAGGTATGCAGTGGTGGGTTCACAGCACAGGTATGCAGTGGCAGGTTCACTGAACAGGTATGCAGTGATGGGTTCACAGAACAGGTATGCAGTGGCAGGTTCACTGAACAGGTATGCAGTGGTGGGTTCACAGTACAGGTATGCAGTGGTGGGTTCACAGAACAGGTATGCAGCCAGCCAGGAACAAGTTAAGCCTAACTAATCTTTCCCTGAGAGACAGTCTGCAGCAGCTCGCCCTACTCTCACTTACGCAGGCAGCACACGAGTGACCGTAATGGCCGCCGCTGCCGGCCTTATATAAGGGGGGGTGGGGCTCCAGGGGCTAGTGTAGCCTAATTGGCTACACTGGGCCTGCTGACTGTGATGTAGAGGGTCAAAGTTGACCCTCAAGGTGCATTATGGGGCGAACCGAACTTCCGCAAAGGTTCGCCAGCGGGACGCGAACGCGAACCACCAAAGTTCGCGTGGAACCGTTCGCCGGCGAACCGTTTGGCCCATCTCTAGATATGAGACCCAGCAATTCCCACACAGGAACAATCCCCATTAATTGCACCGCTGTCACGTTGCTTGCATGCTCTGCTCCATAAGCCAGGGGACACAGGTAGTCTTGACCAGCACACTCTGCACACTATGTTGTAGGGAATGGAGGGAATGGACACAGCAGGGTGCAAGATGGAAAGAGCAGGATCACTAGTGCACCATCCTTACACTCCTCTGCCAATAACAAAACCTGCTCCCCATCCGTCCTACTCCACTGACTCCCATATAAGCTGAGGGGGTATCTTTTCAGCACATTTTTTATGCTGAAAATTTAGGCTTATACATGAGTATATATATATATATATATATATATATATATATATATATATATATATATATCATGCCAGAATAGTCTAAACCTTGTATACAAGACTAAACAAAACATGTTATTTCCTCCAGCCAGGCTCAGTGGTAATCACTCATACGTGGTTCCATACACGCCAAGCACAGCACTAGCTAAGTACTGGATGCTGGTACATGAAACTGTTACTGTTATCAAGTGATCTTTAAAAACAAATGGCAAGTGGTATAAATTGACCTGATATGATGGGGTGTATTATAAGGTAACATATGTAGCTGTATAATTGCTTCTCTCTGAATAATTTCAAGCACACACAAGTGCCTGCCTGCATGAATATTTTTATTTATAGAGTATCAGCCACAGTCACAGAGCTTTACAGAACAGACACTGGAGGATGGCAAATTAGGAAGCAACCAATGCATACAGCCATAAAATGTACTTCAGGGAATGAAAGTAATTACACCCTTAGGGGTCTACTTCTAAATCTCAGATTTGTCTCTTGTAAAATCAGGCTACAACAGAATGTAAGTTGGTGCTAAAAATCTACTGGTCTCAAGCGCTTGTTTGTACACTGAGGTGGATTTATAAAAACTGGAGTGAATAAAACTGCAGAATAGCCTATTAAGAACTAAAGACCATTGCCGTTATTCAGACTTTTTCCTTAATATTTCAGGAATAAAGAAAGGGATCTGATTGGTTGTGAGAAGGAATCACAGCTCTGCATTTTTCCATTATTATTATGAGTACTAGCAGACCTAAGCCTGTTTAAAAATGGGCTCTAGGTGTTTCTCACTGCTGCCACCGCTGCATGTCAGCATGCGCACACCTACCCGCCATGTGCGCACCCGCCATGTGTACACGTGCACCCACATGCACGCATTCACCCACCCGCACCCCCTGGCCTGTCCTCCTCCTGTCCCAACGACTACACATGCGCAGTGGCAAAAACACATAGGACTCAGGGGCAGGAGGATGACGCAGGGACAGTTAGGGTTTTATTACATAGGGTTATTTTAAATTTAAATAACAACAACTTGTTCCCTAGTGCTGTAAATTGTATAAAACATAAAATAATTGGGAGCATAGACACATGAGCACCGCAGTTCAAAACACTGTACAATCAGGATCTGCAATGACACAAGTGCACATGCATACAACTGATGTGCAGTTTGAAAACATTACCAATACTGGTACATGTTCATTTGATAAAATATACAGAAACAGGAAACACTAGGAGGTCCCTGCCCTTGCGAGCTTACAGTCTAGAGGGTGGTGGGGTGAAGGCATTAGGGGAGTAGACAAAGGGGTTAGTGAATGAGGCAGTGGAACATGTTTTGTGGTATTGCCCAGTTATACTGTATGTACTCTTTAGAGGAAAGTCCAAAATTTAATACGGGTTGTTCTGGGGGTCTCTATGCCCTTTGATCCTCTTATTATGTTGTTAGGTAAATCCGTTCCTGATACTTTCAAGTTTGACAGAAACTTAATAAATCGCATACTCATGGCCATAAGGCCCATTATAGCCTCTAAATGGAAAAATAGCTCCCCCAGATATCTTGATGGGCAGTCTATAACTCCAGATATCTCCAAAGTCCTCTTAAAAATAGATTGGACAGATGGAAAAGCTCTCTGCTTCTTTACGAAACACAGCAGGCACACATTACAACATTTGGAGATCTGGGGAAAACAATATTGAGAGCTTCACCTCTCCTTACCTTCCACCCAGCTTATCCACTTTTTTGTGACTTCTTCATGCATTTACTTATTGGTCAGTCCACTGTGACCCAACTATTGTTTTTGCTTTAGCTGCCATTCGGATGGGTTTGCATCTCTTTCTGTCTATGGTCAATCAAGAAAAGATATTCATACAGCAAAATAAAGGAAATATACCAACCTACTCTCCAAAATAAAGAATAACACTGTTAAGAATAACTCGATGGACGTATGTTTTTTTTCAACCAAAATAACTATGTAACTATGTTATTAACAGGGACGTATCCCATAAAATCAATTAAAAACAGATGACCCGCAAGGCTGAGTGGCTAACAATTCCATATATATATATATATATATATATATATATATATATATATATATATATATATGTATATATATATATATATATATATATATATATATATATGTATATATATATATATATACAGCCATTAAATGATCTATCCAAAATGGGATACACAGGGAAGTCAATGTAAAGCAATCTGCAATGGCTGAATACAAGGGGCGTAATGCAGTGTATAACACATAATGGTATAATATACAATGAGTGAGTGATAAGAGGTAGCATAAATAGTAAAAAAAAAAAAAAGCTCCGTGTCCACGTTTTAATGACATCATGGCGCTGTATGGCATCATGCGACGTGCTGCCCAATTGACATCCTACATCTAGTAGTGCCGAATGTAGGACATGCACGGTAGTAAGAGATGGAGAAATTAACAAAGAGTACATAAAGAAGAATATAGAGAAGTAAGATGCATATAGAAGAAGGAGATAAAAGAATATTATGTACATAATATGAACATTTATACAATATGGTATAAATACAGTGCAAAAACAAGATGTTGTGAATGTATCACCATCTAGTAGTCGAAAATAATTATTATTATAACCCTCCTGGCGGTCTATTAAAAACCGCCAGGGGGCAGCGCAGCCGTTTTTTTTATTTATTTATTTTTTTTAAATCATGTAGCGAGCCTAGGGCCCTCCGGCGATAGGCGATCAGGAAATCCCGTTCAAAGAACGGGATTTCCTGAAGGGCTTCCCCCGTCGCCATGGCGACGGGGCGGGATGACGTCACCGACGTCCTGGACCTCGTGACGTCTAAGGGAGTCCCGATCCACCCCTTGCCGCTGCCTGGCGCTGATAGGCCAGGCAGCGCAGGGGTCTAGGGGGGGGCTGTGTTGCGACGCGGATAGCGGCGATCGAGCGCGGGGCGGCGGCGATCGAAGTGCTGACACAGCTAGCAAAGTGCTAGCTGGGTTTAGCAAAAAAAAAAATTACTCAAATCGGCCCAGCAGGGCCTGAGAAAACCTCCTGCGCGGCTTACCCCGAACTACGTTCGGGGTTACCGCCAGGAAGGTTAATACTATTCTTTAGAGATGTTCGTAATCTAAACCTTACAATAGTCATAGTCTTACACCCCTGACATAGTCTAAATCAACAATTAATGATACAATCCTGTGGGAATTCGATCAAGTCCAATCACCATGGTAATTGATCGGAAACAATTGGTCGTGCCTGTTAATTGCCAAAAAAAGTGCTAACCAACTTGATCAGATTAATAGAATCGATCTGTTTTTCAGATCGATCCCATCAATGTAATTAGATTGTTTCCTGTGTTGTCAACCATTAATGGTCACAACCAATCCTTTGCCACTTTAAGGAAAACCTGAACTGAAAATTAAAAGTTAAAATAAACATACACAAGTCATACTTACCTTCCATGAAGTCTACTCCTCAATCTCTTTCTCCTCCCTACATCCTGTTTGTCTGCTGTGATCAATGGAATTCTCCATCCTCCATTTTGAAAATGGCAATTACCTCATAACAGCTTCCTGGTCAGCACGCTGTTAAACTGGAACATGGACATTACCTGGCACATCAGTTGTCCTCCAGCTATAACTGACAGCAACTGATATATTTCAGTTCTGACAAAATGTTGTCAGAACTGGAAGGGATCGTTGTCAGAAGAAAATGGTGATCTTCTGAGAGGAACTGATGGCAAGTTAACTATGCGATGTTCATTTGAAGTTACCTCATGTGTCTATTTTCAATAATTTTACTCAGTTCAGGTTCCCTTTAAGGCCAATTTTGAAAAAAACAAATCACTTTTCTGTAAGTTTTTGGGATGTGGGAGGAAACCAGAGTGTACATAGGAAACCCACACAAACAAGAGGAACATACAAACCAATGTCCTGGCCAAGAGGTTAAACTGGGACCCAGCACTGCAAGGTAAGATTGTTATCCACTTCTCCACCATAGTGTCAGCCATGAAAGGGAAAATGCATGCACAAATAAAATATGTACCAACATGGGAAAATCATCAGATCAGATTAATCAGTTGAGTTATAAGGTTGTGATTTGCTGTGATCACTTCCTGCTTTAGCCTACACATGATCGTTACCAGCAAATCAAAACCTTACAAAGCTATCAGCTGTCCAAACTGATCACGTTTCCCTATGAAATCTGGCAGACACTAGTAGAGCTGCTCAAATCCGGAACCGGGAGATACCCGGTTGGTTGCTATCCGGATATTTCCAAGTAAACCTGTGCAGGGCGGGCGGGGGGGGTCAATCTTACCTGTCTGACGTCTTCTTCGTCCGTCCCTCGGCGCCTCCCACGATGCGCTCCACGCGCGTCACGTGATTAGAAACACTTCCTCCTTCAACCCGGAAGGAGGAAGTGTTTGTAATCACGTGACCGCCGCTTGGACCGCATCGTGGGAGGCGCCAAGGGACGGACCGAAGAAGACGTCAGACAGGTAAGATTGATGCCCCCGCGGCCCCGCCCACCCCGCACAGGTAACTGGGAGATATCCGGATAGAACTATCCGGATGTCTGCTGGATCCGGATTTGAGCAGCTCTGGACACTAAAAACGCTACAGGTTTTCATGGGTATATATAGTAAGTTCACAGTGAGGATTGCTGAAAGTCGAGTGAAATATGAAATTTTGCTATTATAGTATCAAACATGCATGTACAGTATGATCTTTTTGCAATAAATCCAAGACTACTAGGTGTTGTGCATGACTACAATTACTGCACATGACTGATATTTCACTGAACTTTTGAAATCTTCACTATTATCTGATATGACACAGGTCACGACTGAAAACATTTTTTATCACTTATCACTTTTGTATTACTTTTCAATAGTCCCTTGTGCCCATTTAGCAGGTAAAGGTGGTACAGTAATCTAAGTAAATACAAAATCACCAGTCTAGGAATTGCTGCAACCCACTTATTTATATTTATTGTTCAATACAGACATCAATAATCATCATCTAAAGTCAGTCCCAAAATACTCTGACCAGTGTATATGGTTATGTACAGGGTCAATTGTGCTACTTATTTCATTAGGCTTGTTATTAATACAGAATATTTTATAAAGCCAATTTCTATTCATAATCAGTCTGATCTACGGAGCTTTTTTCATTTCCAAATAGGTATAAAACTGACGATGTTGGAAATGTGGCTGTTTTATGTAGTATGCGAGATTTCTGTTTTTTCCTAGCAATTTGGTTTGTATCAGAACATTATGCTTCTCTCGGTAACCATCTGTTTCACAAACAAGTCAAATGTATTCAGCAAGTACTCAATGTATCACTAAACAGGTTTTATTAGACTTAACTATTTTCTTGTGGCTTGAATCTCTGTAGCTACATTGAATTTGGGCTTCTATTTAATTTAAAGTGTTTTGCCTTTTTCCACAGCATCGTTTTTCTTAGCAAAACAGAGGTGATAACGTAGAATATGCAATGTTTAGGTGACTCATGGCTTTCATATTATTATGGACGCAACGGCCAAACAGGGATGGGACGCACTAAAAGTGTGGATGGCTATTGCAATTGCTGAGCATTTTTGGTCACAATTTTTGCTGCTTTTCAGAGTGATTTGTGACATTTTTGAAATGATTTGGATGTAATGCAAGGGATTTAGTCAGCGATTGTGATTTGAAATTTCCATTGCAATTTCCATACATTTTATAGTAAACGTGCTGCAAAATCACTTTGTACATGGATTGAAAAAAGATTTTACAGCAATCCTATACTGTATATTGAAGTGCAATAAAGAAAGTGCCTAAACTGCACTTTTTTTGTGGTTTTGGCAACATTACTCTATGTTTTGTGTTTATGGTACTGCTGTCTTGAGACTATCCAGAAGCCCCCACTTTTACTGTTTGCCAATACCTGCACTAATCCATTGACTAGCTATAATCCATACAGTTATCCACTAGCTTGTGTTAGAAAACCAGTGGAATGATTGTTAAATGAAATGATGTAACAGAGACGCCAACAAGTATAAGATATAAAAAAACAAAAACAAATATAAGATATAAAAAAAAATAAAACATAGGTACAATAGAAGGTAATATGTACCTTCTATTTGATGACATAGTCACATTAAAAAAGACTTTTTACTTATTAGGACAAGCAAGCTTTCGGCCTTGCAGCCTTCGTCAGGCTTACATCCTGTAAGTTTGCAGGCTGGTGGTACAGACAGCTATATACATGCAACATTAAAAGGGAAAACAGATATTTTTTTCAAGCATAAATACATGTCATTAAGATGCCTTAATTCAAACAGAACATCTAAATGGGTTTAGAGGTTGTTAGCTGAGATAAGGATCCTTGTTTACTCCATGCTCACAGACCTGGGATTAGGATTGACCCAGAGGTATCGTAAATTCTGAGTTCACAAGGTCAGCTATATAGGCTGAGAAAGTTCAAATATCATCATCCTCATACCAATATAAAACGTTTTTGTCCTTATTCAAACCCTTCTCCACAGCTTTGAACCAATTTATAAATTTTGTTTCTGCTAATAATCGATCATTTGACGTTTTGAAGCCACCCTTCAGGGCAGTGACACGAAGATCATACATGCTGTGTCCATTGTACCGAAAGTGTGTAGCAACTGGGAGTTCAGATTTGGTATCGTTAATAGTGTGCCTGTGTCCATTCATACGTTTGCTCAGAGTTTGTCCAGTTTCTCCCACGTACATAACATTGGGGCATTTAGCACACATGATCAGATATACCAGATTGGTGGAACCAGGGACGGAGCAAGACCAAGTTGCGCCTGGGGCAAGGTCAGGTTTTGGCGCCTAAAGGTCAGGTTTTGGCGCCTAAACTGCCATTCATTTTGCCGCCTTTTTAAGAATTCAACAAACTGCGCCTGGGGCAAGATACCCGCTCGCCCCCCCCCCCCTTAGATCCGTCCCTGGGTGGAACCACAGGAAAATGTGCCTTGTACTCTGTACTCCTGTTGTGAACCTGGTATCGTTAATCTGTCAGTGGAGTAAATGTGTCTGCAGGTCCCACATATTTTTTGTCGGCAGGGTGATGGTCCGTTTTGTTAAGGCCTATTCAAAGAACTCCTGACAATCATCTGTTTTAGATTGTGTGGTTGCCAATATGACAAGAGGGGAGGTTTAGGGAATATCTTTCTCAGTCTGTGATCCTTGTGTAAACTGGGATGAAGTTCCTTAGCAATCCTCCTTAAGATTTCCAGGTGTGGGTTGTAGGTGACAACCAAAGGGACACACATACCCACATACCTAAGACATGGCAGTTTTTATCCCAAGCACATTAAGAACTCTATAATTTACAGCCAAGCTATAAGGCACCACCGGATTTGTTCTGACAGGATGGACAGAGACAAGCACCTGGATCGCCTTAAGAACACTTTCATTAAACAAGGTTACAGTCCTATGGCTGAGGCCCAAATCAGGAAAGCCAGCATCATCCCCAGGACTGAACTCCTGAAATATAAGCAAAACCAGAAAGAGGAACGTGTCCCTTTGGTTGTCACCTACAACCCACACCTGGAAATCTTAAAGTGAACCTTAAGCCAGAAAAAAAAAATGATTTTTACTCCCCTGGGGCTTCTACCAGCCCCCTGCAGCAGTCCTGTGACCTCACAGCCACTCACTAATCCTCAGGTTCCTGCTGCCAGATAGTTTCGTTTTTGCCGACAGGCCCGTCAGGACTGGCCACGCGTAGCTTTTTCCGCATTCCCGACTGTATTTAGCGCTATTGCGGTCCGCAACGCGTACAAAAATACGCGTTGCCGCATAGCTATGCGTTTGTAATGCGGCAACGCGTATCTTTGTACGCGTTTTGGCCTGCAATAGCTCTAATTACAGTCGGGAATGCGGAGAAAGCTACACGTGGCCAGTCCTGACGGGCCTGTTGGCAAAAACGAAACTAGCTGGCAGCGGGGGACCAGGGGATTAGTGAGTGGCTGCGAGGGCACAGGACTGCTGCAGGGGGCTGGTAGAAGCACCAGGTGAGTAAAGCTAATTTTTTTTCTGGCTTAAGTGTCTCTTTAAGGATATAGCTGTCTGTACCACCAGCCTGCAAACTCACAGGATGTAAGCCTGACGAAGGCTGCAAGGCCGAAAGCTTGCTTATTTTTATTCATTTTTAGCTAGCCAATAAATGGTATCATCCTGATTTAAAACTTCTTGCTTTTACTGATGGCTAACACGGTACAATACCCTACTGCTACTACTTATTGGGATATGATGCTTTTTACTCAGGATGTAACTTCAGGATGTGATGCATTTCGCGGTACACAATTTTATCAGGAAAAAAGGAGTATCTTAGTCCAGTCAGCAAATAGGAGGTAAGTTCACAACTACCTCTGTTTTAATATTTTATTATTATTATTATTAATAATAAAATGCACCGTGGGGGAGCCTGGGACGACGGCAGAGAGTGCAGCGGTCAGCGTGGGACAGTCGGCTGCAAGGGGCTAGAGAAAGCCCCAGGTGAGTTATGCTGATTTGCACTACAATGTGAGGCCTGTTTGCTTATGTTCTGTTTTCTGCATTCAGCTATTCTCAAATGTTTTGCTATGTATGCCCTCTTTTTGTTTTTATTAATACTGTTTATTTTTGTGTACTTCAGGCATTTACCCCAGATTTCTGATCACTACAGGCGGATGTTCCCGTGGCAACTGGCGGCGAGCGTCTGCTCCCGCATTGCACACAGCCAAGGAGAGATCTGGCGTACCTTGCTACTATGGCAACTCTGCTCCACCTGACCCAGAACCCCGCTCACTTTAATTAGCCTAGTGGACACAGCACACTGATTTGGCGAAAGCCCTGGATTCTGATTGGCCTTAGCGCCCTATGACATGTCCCCTGAAGAAGCGGTCTTGATCCCCGTGCTAGTGGTGGGCATATACTGTAGTGGATGGCCGTATCCAGGTGCCATCTAAAGGTGAGTGACCATACTTATACATATATATAAACCGGGGGAAAAGCTCTTTTGTTTATCGATGTGCCTCTGAAGAAGCGTGGAGACCCGTGAAAAACCTGTTAGGCCGTCACTTTACTTTCTTCTGCTCTAACTGTTTGTACCGGATGGAATGAAATTTTGGAAGCTGGTGCCCAGCGCTTCTTTCTACCTTGCGAGAGAAAAAACGATTGGAAATCAGATCTGACCTGTTGGAAATAATCGATTTGACCCATCTACCTAATGGGAAATTGCATGGTGTGTACCAGGCATAGGGCTAGGTTAACACTGGGGCATTGCATACCCTGTAAAAGTGGGATCACAACGCAGTGGAGGGGAAAAATCACATTGCACATTATGTATGTGGCTAGCAAATACAGTGAAGCATACAGTATACAAAGTATGCTTCATTGCAACTCTTAATGCACACGTGTGTTGCTTTATTCCGACAGATCCCACCACCACACTGCTAATATACCGATGTGAACATACCATCACAATATAATGGCCTCATGTTAGCATTGCAATTAGATTGTCTGACACACCGCAATGCAAGGTGAATGTAGCTTTACTGTAAATACTCTGAATTGGGTACTATCAATAAGGATTAGTGAATTTTGTCAAATCAGTTTTGCAACAAAAACAGTGTTTTCAACAAAGCAAGAAGTTTCTGTTCCTGAAAAAGCACTTCAGTTAGCCAAATAATGTATTTTTTGCTAAATTTAATTTTTTAATGTATGAATGGCCCACTTTCTGTTAATCTGTGCTGTTTTGGGTGACTCTGTGGGTAATGTGAGTACTCATTGCCAGTCTCATGGACCAATCAATAATTACCCAATTACCTAAAGCAATGTAACATAATTTTTTAGCATTTGCGAAGTTCAGATTTTATGAGAGTGAAGAATAGGAGGAGAGATCTGCATAGGCAGAAGCAGAGAGTGGTGATTTATGCAGGGGTCCCCAACCTTTTTTGAACCAAGGACTGCTTACACGTAAGACAATCCTTCCACGGCCCCGTGGGGGGGGGGGGGGAGGACTCTTGAGGACTATGCAAGAGATAAATACACATTCCGCACAAGGAATGGGCTGCTCATCTCTGCAGCTCTGAAATACATGCATATACTTTTTTTTGCAGGCTGAGGGACATCAGCAGAGAGTAGCTTATAGCTTACCATGTGTGTGCTGCAGGCTGAAGATGGAGGTATAGGAGAGTGGCGGCACTTCCTACATTCCTTCACTGAAAACAGAACAGCCAGATGACATAGTTACCAGAACACAGCAGCAGTGTGGCAGCTCAGCGTCTGTCCTGCTCCATCCACTCTCACCGTGCTGTAATGCTCTGTGTCTGACCTTCCATCTGGCAGACCCAGGGCCAGGCCGAGGCAGAGGCGAGAGAGGCTCCAGCCTCAGGGCGCAGTGCAGGAGGGGCGCACAACTCACTCAGCTATCATTCCCCTATTGTGTCTGAAGCAGAGAGACATTAAAAAAAGGGGGATACAAAGCAGTGGCTGCAAGCCGGATAACTAGAGATTAAGGTGTTGGGTGGTTGGGGACCCTGGGTTGCCTCTTGGTCTAATAACAATCAGTGTGTGATGGCTGGGGTGGGAGGGATGGAGGGGCGCACTTTGGTGTCAGCCTTGGGTGCTGGAGGTCCTTGTCCCGGCTCTGGGCAGACCCAGTGATACAGCGTGACATCACATTATTGCTGCCATAGTTGGTGCACCTCCCCTCTTCCCTGATATTTTGGAGCATGTGGCGGGAAGAAGTAAAAACTGTGAATATCCATGATTACATTAGATGCGGCTGCGCACTGCATTGAGGAGGGGCGGGTGCCGTGTGATGTAGCCGCGAGGTCTGGCCATTTCCATGTCTGATCTGAGTGTTGGCCTCAGCCTGTTTTTAAGCATGTTCAGGATGGAATTAGCAATGTTTGAACGTTACTGCTCAACATTAACTTTTTTATCTTTACAAGTCTATGGCAATATTTACATCTCTTTGGATGTGAAATATTTGCACTCGAGGAGCCAGTTGTGCTCATTAAAAGACAAAATGGCATTCAAACCAGCAATGATTTAAAAAAAAATACGCAATTAAATAAATAATAAAAAAAGAACTTAATGGTTCTCTTAGTAGCACACTGGAACACATCATTAAAAGCTCAAATTCAGTTTGCTCTCTGTAAGGTAAACTCTAGTGCTGTGAGGAAGTGGAACTTGTAATGGAAGTATTCAGGGCAGTAAAAAGGCTTGAGTGGGTCTTTTCAAATAGTGTATCTCTTCTTCCCTCCGAAGGTTATGTGAGGTAACAGGAGACGCATTTACCAATGTGACTCCTATTGGAATTATCTGAATTGCAGCATAGCAATCCATTTCATTCAAACCTGTCCTGGAAAATTACAGTGGGAAAATTAAAGTTTGAATGTAATTGGTGCAATAGACACAGTTCTTTGTGACATGCTGGTCATCATTAATGCCCAGAGAGCCGCATGCATCAAATTGCAGTTCCAAGAACTAATGTTGCTTCCTAATCTTAACAGTCACGGAAAGATAAAACCTTAGTAAACCACTACAGCATTCAAGGAATTAAACTATTAAAGCGGACCTGAACTCAGGACGTCTTCTCTGCACTAAAAGATACGCAACAGCATAATAACCTGTAAAGAAAAACATGTATTTGTTACAGCAGATATACAAATCCTGAAATAAAGCTGCAGTGTGTCTACTTCCTTTTCATGGAAGCAGAGATATTGTTAACTTCCTGTGTTAACAAATTAGCAGGTCTGCCATGGCAGAGGAGATTACTGAGCTGACACCGCTGAAGAGATCAAATTACAGTCGTAATTAGTCACAGATGAGGGGGAATTATACAGACTAAACTCTCTAAATACATACAGGGTGCATTTCTCTATGTTTTCCTTCTGTCCTGTGCAAGAGTTCAGCTCCACTTTAAGTTCAAACTCCAGCTAAAGACTTATTTTTTTTATTAAAGTCTAACTCCAATCACCAAGATAGTCCAGTATTGGTTTCCATTTATCCAGGATAAAATCAAATGTGAAAAGGCTTTTTATTATATCATGATACTCTGATGCAGGGCCGGATTTGTACTCTTTACCGCCCTAGGCCCACTATCTCCAGCCGCCCCATGATTTCAGTGAGGTTAAAGAGTAACTGTTAGCCCCCAAATTGAAATTTAAAACACTATTGCAATGTTTTATTTATTATATAAGTGAGCCAAAAAGCCAATGTACAAGTTAAAAATCAATCTAATTTTGTTACTATCTAACCTTTTCCCCCAGCTCCGGACGCAAGCCGCATATCAGATACTGTAGCATGCAGAGCATGCCTATGTCTGGCCGACCCCCTCTCCCCCCCAGGACCAGGTGCCAATATATTCTCCCCACCGCAGCTGACCGCTCTGACACGGAGAGAGAGCGGCAGCACTTCCAGAGCAGCACCGCAGAGCAGCCAGCGCCGTGCATCTCTCTCACATGTGATTCTCTCACATGTGACTCGGCGGCGGCTGCTCTGCGGTGCTGCTCTGGAAGTGCTGCCGCTCTCTCTCCGTGTCAGAGCGGTCAGCTGCGGTGGGGAGAATATATTGGCACCTGGTCCTGGGGGGGAGAGGGGGGTCGGCCAGACATAGGCATGCTCTGCATGCTACAGTATCTGATATGCGGCTTGCGTCCGGAGCTGGGGGAAAAGGTTAGATAGTAACAAAATTAGATTGATTTTTAACTTGTACATTGGCTTTTTGGCTCACTTATATAATAAATAAAACATTGCAATAGTGTTTTAAATTTCAATTTGGGGGCTAACAGTTACTCTTTAAAGGAGTCATCAGGGAAAATAATGTAAAATGAGTGCTACTTACCGGGGGCTTCCTCCAGCCCCAAGCTCCCAGCATGTCCCTCGCCGCAGCTCTGCACACAGCCATTCGCCGCAGCTCCCTCCCGGTCCCCGGCGATGACGTCAGAGCGACCTCCAGGTCGCACTGTACTGCGCCTGCACAAGCGGCGCTGTCAATCACCGCCACGTGGGCCGCAGCGGACAGCGCAGGTGCTCCGGCCCACGTGGCAGGTGCATTGCGGTATAACAGGTTGCGGTATTGTAACATACTGCATGCAGTGTGTTACTACTAAATGCTTGCAATCACAGTAACAGTGATGCATGCTTTAAATTGACTATATACTTCACTGTATCCGACACAAGGCTAGCCTAACATGCAGCACCGCTGTCCCGATCTGTTGCATTCCTGCTGTCACAGGAAATGCAAGGCCCACTGTGAATGTGGCCTAAAAGCTAGGCCCTTTGGCAAGCTTGGTTAAGGCTACAAATTTGAGAATAGAATTACTGTGGATTAGGGTTCAGTGACATATGGCTATGTAGTCTGTAACATACTTCAGAAGATGTTAGTGTTATATAAATAAATAATAATAATAATAATAATATGGTAGGACATTAGACTATGATTATGGCAGGATTAGATTGTAAGCTCCTCTGAGGACAGTCAGTGACATGACTATGTACTCTGTAAAGCGCTGCAGAACATGTCAGCTCTATATAAATACATAATAATAATATGGTAGGACATTAGACTATGACTATGGTAGGGATTAGATTGTGAGCTCCTCTGTGGACAGTCAGTGACATGACTATGTACTCTGTAAAGCGCTGCAGAAGATGTCAGGACTATATAAATATATAATAATAATAATAATATGGGAGGACATTAGACTATGAGTATGGTAGGATTAGAGTGTGAGCACCTCTGTGGACAGTCAGTGACATGACTATGTACTCTAATGTGCTGCAGAAGATGTCAGGACTATATAAATATATAATAATAATAATAATAATAATATGGGAGGACATTAGACTATGACTAGGGTAGGATTAGAGTGTGAGCTCCTCTGTGGACAAGCAGTGACATGACTATGTACTCTGTAAAATGTGAGGGATTTACAGACTGTAAGATAGAATAGAAAAGAGAGCACTAGATGACAGAGAGGGGAAAGGAAAATAAAGCATGTGATGGGGAGGAAAGTTTAGAGAGAGAAGGAGAAAAAGAATGGCAGTTTCAGCTGTAGAGTTTATGTTGGACATGCAGGGGGAAGAAAACAGTCAATAATCAGCAGCAGCCCCCATCCCTCCTCCTGGCTCCCTCCTGTAGGTTCTTATCTTTATTGCAGCTGATAGATAGTAGATAACTTTAACGTGCTGCTACTTGCCTGTGATAGCTATTCCCCGTATATACCACTGATAGCAGCTCCTGCAGTGCACATTGAATCTCCCGGCAGAGGCTGTGTGTGACAAGCAGCCCGGAGAGGAAGGGGGCGTGGCTGCAGAACACACAGCTACGTACACACAGAGAGAGAGGAGAGGGGGAGGACTCGGGGAGCGACAGGCTGCAGGCATACACGTCACTGGGAACAGCCTGCAGCGTCATCACCTCCCTCTGCCTCATTACAAATCCCCGACCCTGTCCGTGGCCGCCCTCAGCTATGTGTGGCAAACTCAGAAGCAGGGCGGCCGCAGATCGGTCTGGCTGACTGCACAGGACACTCTCCAAAGCACACAGACAGGAATATACTGCAGTCAAGCAGTTTCTACAAGGGTAAAATTCGCCCTTGCTCTTTCAGGCGCCCTAGGCCCCAGCCTATGTTGGCTAGGCTGAAATCCGGCCCTGCTCTGATGTAGAAATGTGTCTGCATAAGGGCTGTCAGTTTTCTATTTGGACCAAGCCAGATCAATGGTTATCTACATTCACCTCTGAGTGTTATCTGTTATATAAACAGTTTTCTTTAAACTTCATCACCTGAGTTTGATACATCCTTAGAACCGAGGTGTACATGTAAAAATGGTGCCGGAGATAGCCGCTAGTAGAATATCAGTACAATGACAGATATTGTACTATTAGGCTATATGTAATAACAATCTTAAAATATCAATCATTTTGATCCCATTCTCACTCTAACCCTCCTTCTATTGATGACTAACGCTAACTGAGCCCCAACTGGTGCCTAACCCTATCCGATTGCCCACCAGTGCCTAACCCTAATCCACCCACCAACTGATGCCTAATCCTAATCAATCCACTGTTGCAAAATGCCTAACCCTAACCACCCTCTCCCAAAATCCCTGCTGATTCTGTGCTGATTCACTGCTAATTATCCACCCCAGCAGTTTAGTTGATGTTAATTGCGGCTAGTAACATGGGTGCCTATGCTGGTGTCCAAACTACTGTGGTGCCTCTTGAGCCCTTTTTACCTGTCTTGCCTCAGAGATTATTAACTTAGCCATGTGACCTGTAAACAATCAGTGGGAGGAGAAAAAAAAGAAATAGAGGGGGGTACGCATGTTTAAACAAAAGAAACTAGTACGGTATATAGATTTTCCCTGTATCTCAAATACACTTTATTTACCTATGCAATCAGGTGTAACAGGGGTAGAATCCTAATCTAAGAAAAGTATGGAAGGTACTATTGTTTTTGTATTCAAATAATTCCAAATCACCTGGCTGCTGTGCTAATGTTATGCTTTCTCTCACACTAAAGAGAAAAACAGACCATTTTCCACAAACAGACATCTTATGTAAGCTATAGGATCCATTTGGACATGTTTTAGCTTGTGTGTTGTGTCTATTGCCTGCTGTGTCCATTGCAGTAATGGAACACAAAATTCCATCCTGTACACCTTTTCTGGAAACTGCACAGACATCTGACATGTCATAGATAGCATGCTAGAAGGACTGACAGTGCAAGTTAAAATAATTGACAATGCAGATTAGTATTAGAGAACAGAGATGGCCCGAACGGTTCACCAGCGAACTTCCTGGATTCGGGATCGTGGAGAACCGCAAACTTTTCTGGAAGTTCGGTTCGCCCCCATAATGCACCATTAGGGTCAACTTTGACCCTCTACATCACAGTCAGCAGGCACATTGTAGCCAATCAGGCTACACTCCCTCCTGGAACCACTCCACCCCTTATGAAAGGCAGGCACCGCCGGCCATTACACTCATTTGTGTGCCTGCACTAATTAGAGAAGGGACAGCTGCTGTAGACTCTCTCATAGGGAAAGATTAGTTAGGCTCTTGTGGGCTTGTTAGCTTGCTCCTTGCTGATTTCTTATTGCTAAAATAGCACCATAACAGCTCTTTTGAGAGCTAATCTTGTTCTTGTAATCTTTTTTTTTTCTGTGTGTCCCACTGTCACTTGTGTTGCATAGACAGCCTTGCTAATTGTAACGATTGTGGAATTCTCTCCGTGATCAGCGCACAAGACGTGCGCTGACACTGCGGAAATCCTCCACAAGCGTGTAATTTGAGGGAACCCAGCAAAAGGTGCAATGCACCTGTAGAGGGAAATTCCTGTCAGCAGGAGGGCCGAGGAGTGCAGAGGAACAGCTCCTCTGCCCTGCCACAGACGCCAGACAGGAATTGTACGAAGGGAAGAAACGCAGGGCAAGATAGCCCAGAAAGAGAGAGATCAAAGCGACAGAGAGTATGTGTGTCCACCAAACTAGTCGCCACCCTGCGACGAACACACAACCATGAAGACAAAGGGCTTGATTCACAAAGCGGTGCTAACCTACTTAGCACATCTAAAGTCTTTAGACGCGCTAACCAGGGTGCTAAGTAGGTTAGCACCGGATTTCTCAATCAGATCGTGCGCTAACTTTGCGCGTGTAAAGTTTTATGCGCGCAAAGTTTTACGCGCGCTAAGTCCCATAGGCTTTAATGGGCACTTCGCGCGGTGCGCCCTGTGCTCTGTGCAGTACGCGCGTAAAGTTTTACGCGCATAAAGTTTTGCGCGCATAAAGTTTTATGCGCGAAAAGCTTCTTTAGACGTGCTAAGGGGGTTTTCACAGGCGTGCTAACAGTTAGCACTGCTTTGTGAATCAAGCCCCAAGTGAGAAGGCAATCGCCAGAGATGGCGATTGCTAACAGCGACACAAGACCGAATAAGCACAGATGAGGAATGTATGTATGTCCACCAATCTAGTCGCCAACCTGCGATGGTGGACACACAACAGAAGAAACCAAGTGAGAACGCAATCACAAGAGAAGCGATTGCAGAAGAGAATGAGCACAGGGACAGATTGTATGTGTGTGCACCAAACTAGTCGCCAATCCGCGACGGTGCATAAACAACAGCAGATATGAAGTAGGAACGCAATCGCGAGAGAGGCGATTGTCAGAGGTGACACAAGGCTACAGCAAGGCAGAGCACGAGAGTAGCAAAGGCACAGCAAATAATACAATGAGGAGATAAGGAAAATAACAAACGCTAACTAAATGCGAACACCGCACTCATTCGCAACAGTGCACGCATTTATGTGCGGTCTCCACCTGATAAGCACAACAGAGACAAGCACGCCTAACTAACCACCGACAGACAAACATGAAACAGAGGACGCGAGCGCTTGCTTAACGGTTACCTCACCGAGCCTCCAGCAAGCGTTCGTAGCAGACAAGACAGATACATGAAAACAGGAATAAGTGAGAGATAGGATCCACAGCACTAGCGCAAGAGGCTAGTGCGATCCAGGAGGACAGAACAGAAGGATCCACAGCACTAGCGCAAGGTGAGTGCGATCCAAGTAAAGCAAGAGAGTAGCAGACCAGAAGGATCCACAGCACTAGCGCAAGGCGAGTGCGATCCAAGTATAGAAAGAGAGATGGAGATCAGACGGATCCACAGCACTAGCGCAAGGCGAGTGTGATCCAGGCAAGACAGATCAGATGATATAGCTGGTAGCAACCGCTGCTCCAGCTATACTCCAAGAACAAAGATCAGAACGACTTCCTGTCGACCACCGCTGGGACAGGACAATCGCAACAGACAAACAAAGCAGATATGCAATCCTAACTGCACTAGGGAATCTGCCTAGTGCAGTTCCAGGAATTACTCTAAACTAATCTTCAAACAATGAGCAAGGCTGACACTCCAAGAGTGTTCCACAGGACTAACCCTTATGACCAGCAAAGGACTCTGGGAAACATAGCTCTTTATACTGCCAGTCATCAAAGGAGGCAGGTAGGGGATTTGCATAATGAGTGTATGCAAATTCCTCAGCAGCAGAACAGACCAGAAACTTGTAATGGAAAGACAGGTCTCTCTTGCAGAGACCTGCAGCCCACAGACTAGAGGAATGGCCAAACAGCTGTCTGCCAGTGCATCCAGCTGAGTGGATCATTACACTAATCCATACTGTGTGTGTGCCACTACTAGCCAGGCCCAGCACATTCAGTGACTACCTGTGTATGTGACAGGTGCACATTGTAATACTTAGTACTGCATATACCTACCTGTTGTGTTCAGTGAACCCACCTCATCACTGCATATACCTACTTGTTGTGTTCAGTGAACCCACCTCATCACTGCATATGCCTACCTGTTGTGTTCAGTGAACCCTCCTCATCACTGCATATACCTACCTGTTGTGTTCAGTGCACCCACCTCATCACACATATACCTACCTGTTGTGTTCAGTGAACCCACCTCATCACTGCATATACCTACCTGTTGTGTTCAGTGAAACCACCTCATCACTGCATATTCCTACCTGTTGTTTTGAGTGAACCCACCTCATAACTGCATATACCAACCTGTTGTGTTCAGTGAACCCACATCATCACTGCATATACCTACCTGTTGTGTTCAGTGCACCCGCCTCATCACTGCATATACCTACCTGTTGTGTTCAATGCACCCACCTACCTACGTGAGTGCACGCAGTGTGATATACACCTACCTACGTGAGTGCGCGCAATGTGATATACCACATCGTGCATACCTGTTAACTGCACCTGTGTGACTGCACATTGTATTAGTCAAGTCAGTGCATATCTTTCACTTCATCCCCCCGAGATGGACAAAACGGACAAAACAGGTAGAGGAAGAGGTAGAGGCAGACCCAGAGGAAGACTACCTGGCAGGTCTGTGTGAGGTGGTGTTGATGTGATTTTATGCAGCCCTGGCTCAAAGTACAGTGCTCAGAAGAAGGCACGTGCCATCAACTCCCAAGATTGTCAGAACGTGGTTGACTATTCAACACAGAACACCTCATCTTCCGCAGCCACCAGCGCTACTACAAGCACCACATCCGCTGCATTTGACACTTCGCAGGAGTTATTTGGTGGTAAAATCACTGATTCACAGCCACTACTGCTACAACAAGATGAAGGCGCTAAGCAAGTTACATCACCTCATTTGTGTGAGTTAGGCGACACTATGGACGTAATGTGTGAGGAGGAGGATGATGAAGTACCTGCTGTTGGTGCAGTTTTGGAGGTGTCTGAGGCAAGCAAAGCTGGGCAGGATGATTATAATGATTATGATGATACGGATCCCACATGGGTTCCCAAGAGACAAGATGACCAAGGGGACAGTTCAGAGGGGGAGTCAGAGAGGAGTAGGAGGAGACGAGTTCCTGAAAGAAGCAGGGGGAGCTCGTCGTCAGAAACAGCTGGTGGCAGTGTCCGGGGCCATGTATCGCCACCTATGTACAGCCAGCCAACATGCCCTTCAACGTCAGCTGCTGATGCCACCATAGTGCCATCACCTCAAGGGGGCTCAGCGGTTTGGAATTTTTTTCATGTGTGTGCCTCAGATCGGAGCAATGCCATATGTTGTCTCTGCCTCCAAAAATTGAGCCTTGGAAAGGCCAACACTCACGTAGGGACAAGTGCTTTACGAAGGCACATGGAGAAAAGACACAAACTGCAATGGGAAGAGCACCTGAGCAAAAGCAGCACACAAAAGAAAAGCCACCCTCCTTCTCCTCTTCCTCCTTCAGGTGCAGCATCTTCAGCCGCTTTCTCCATTGCACCTTCACAGCCACCCTCCTCCACTCCGCCTCTGCCCTTGAGCGGCTCCTGCTCCTCTGCCCACAGCAGCCAGGTGTCCTTGAAGGAAATCTTTGAGCGGAAGAAGCAAATTTCTGCCAGTCACCTCCTTGCCCAGCATCTGACAGCTGGCGTGGAAGAACTGTTAGCTCACCAGCTGTTACCATACAAGCTGGTGGACTCTGAGGCCTTCCGTAAATTTGTGGCCATTGGGACACCGCAGTGGAAGATGCCAGGCCGCAATTATTTCTCTAAAAAGGCCAGTGACGTAACAATAGGCCCTGCAGCCCCTGCGCCCGCGGGGGGGCCCAGCCCCCCCCCCCCCCTGGGGCCCGCTCGGGCCATTTTGTGGGGGCTGGAGGGGTGGCAGCATGAGAGGAAAGCCTTGGCCACAGTCGGCGGGGAGAGGGGAAGTTCCCCCCCTCTTCCTCACCTCGGGGCTCTCCCCTCTGCGCTCTCCTCCAGCTAGTTACAGTGTGTGGGCAGCGGGCAGCGGGCAGCGGCGGGCAGATACATACCTTCTTCCGTGCGTTCCATCGCAGACTTCTCGCTCTAGCGGCTGATGTCACTGCCGAAAGTGACATCAGCCCGCTGCCCACACACTGTAACTAGCTTGAGGGGAGCGCAGAGGGGAGAGCCCCGAGGTGAGGGAGAGGGGGGTAACTTCCCCTCTCCCCGCCGACTGCAATTTAGCATTCAATGTGATTTCTGCCCTTAAAACGCTGCTTTGCGTCAAATCCAGATTTTTCCCCTAGACGTTTGGCATGTATCCCACTCCGCCATGACCCCCTCCAGGTGTTAGAATCCTTGAAAAATCTTTTCCATCACTTTTGTGGCCAGCATAATTTTTTCTCGTTTTCAAAGTTCGCCTCCCCATTGAAGTCTATTGCGGTGCGCGAAAGTTTGCACGAACCGAACTTTTGCGGGAGGTTCACAAAAATCAGAGGTTCGGGCCATCTCTATTAGAGAATCAAGAGGAGAGGTAGATGAGTCATGCTGCACAGTTCATGGTGGACTGGGGACAATCAGTTAGCATGCAGGCCATGGAGGAAGGAGTCACAGTAGCCTAGCTATGAAATGCTCAGGGCACATACAAGTCTTTTCACTGTGTACTGGGTAAGAATGGGGTGAATGTGGGAGATGTTCCTCAGGTGAATACAGCAGGAGGTGGATATGTGGTTTAAAAGAGAGATTCAAGTTGCTAAGTATTAAGCCTAGACAGCGAGCCTGGGAGCCAGGAGTTATTGGGGTGTTATTGTCAATAATTCTTATATTGGGTAATGGAGTTAAATCTCATGGTGGAAAAATTGAGCAGGGGCGTAACAATCTAGGAAGCAGCCCCTGAACCCGCGGGGGGGGGGGGGGGGGGCAGGGCCCCTCTGGGGCCTGCTCAGGGCCGTTTTGGGGGGCAGGAGAGGTCGCAGCATGAGGGGAGAGCATTGTACATCGGTGGGGAGGAGGGACAGTCCCCACCCTCCCTCACTTCGGGCTCTCCCCTCTGTGTTACGCTCCTGCATCTATTACTGGCTGCGGCAGCATCAGCAATACATACCTCCATTCACCGCCGGAAGTCTCCAATCTGTAAGTGCTTCACATTACTTCCTGTTTAGTCAGGAAGTAGCAGATTCTTGCAGGGAGGCCCGGTGAGCAGGATAGTGTGGCACTCCCCTTATGTCACAAATAATCACAGTGAAAAAGTAAAGACACAGGCAAGTAATCTTTTCTCACCACTCCAGCAGCAATTCTGGATGAATGATGCTGGATGTGTGGTCGGTTCATGGATTGTGGAAGAAAGAAATGAAGTCATATTTGGATGAAAGGAAAAGCACATGCACCAATCTATCCTGTACCATGTGTAGTTTATTGCATCAAATAGGACATCGCCAACAGTGGCATAGCTAAGGAGCTATGGGACCCGGTGCAAGTTTTACAATGGGGCCCCCAAAGCACTCTATACATAACAATTGATACGCTGCACCAAAACCTTTCACTGGCAACTACAGTGTCAGAGGTGCAAGAAGGGGATGGGGAACAGTTTGTTAATGATTACCACAATTCAAAGTATCTATAGAAGTGATTATTATGAGCACAGGGCCAATAGAGAGCTAATACTGTGGTTGAGGGAGGGCCCTTTGGTGCGCCTCTGGCCCAAGGGCCCCGCTGCAGTCACAACCTCTGCAACCCCTATTGCTACGCCCCTAATCCCCAAATCCTGTGCATACGAGTCACTCCTAGAACAGGTCTGGGGATGGCGGTGGGGGGTGGGCACTGAGGTGGGGCTTTAGACGGCTGCTTCACATCCTGCTGGATGCTTGGTAACACTGCATTCCACTGAAGATGGAGGGACACAGACATCCGGCATATACCAGATAAGTTCTGCCAATGCCGAAAACCACGTCACACCAATAGTTGAAGTTACTGGAGGCAGGGCCAGGCTTGGCTGAAAGCAGTACAACTTATACTGGGGCCCGCAGGGATCAAACAACATGTGTACAACACCGCACTGCATTTTCATCCAAACAGAACCTGCACAGTATATTGGCAAATGTGAGATTGTTGTGAACTGGAAAGTAAAAGCCTATGGGCCTTTTTCTCTGCTCTAGCTTGCTGCCTGTGTAGAGTACTTAATTTATATCTGTATGAAAGAATGACTTAAGTATAGATGAATATCAAGCTTTGAGCTGTAATGAGCAAGATGTCAATGGTTTCAGTTCACAAAGAGTGTAAAGTTGTAGTATTTGAAATGAAATCAGCCTTTCTCCATCTCCACCATCTCAGAACTCTTTTAAACACGGTGACCTTCAGAAGTTTTGTGGGTGCACGCTAGAAAAAAAATTGTATCCGCTCTGCATCTAAATATTGTTATGTGTCCACCCATAGAGCTTTTTAGTGCCAACTATATTTTGTTACGTTCAAGCTTTTTAGTCCCCCCATGTCTCAGCTTTTCAATGCTTTCCAGGATCCCATTATGTTTATCTCAGTTTGAAATGATTAAAATCAGCACTGAAATATATTATACTGCTCCATTGATTTGAACAGTGCATGAAAGTCAAGTGCGCCGAAAAATCAGAAACAGCAGGCACTAATTCATGTAAGCATTGCCTTATTCCTTAGGTAATCTCAATACCAGAGATTTTGGCCTTCTTTTGCAACTTTTGTAACTTTTGGATTTGGAGAGGGTCAGAGCTAAGGGTTAGGGGGATGGGGAATGCTAAGTTAAGAAGAGAAATGTCTATGATCACTTAAAGTGAAGCTGAACCAAGTAAAATTATTTAAAATAAACACATGATGTACCTGCAAATGGATATACTTAAAGGAGTACTATCGATTGAAACGACTTTTTTTTTAATACTCTATATTAGTGTACACATTACCACTAGTGCTAAGGGCACTTTATTTATTCACCCAGGTCTCTCTCTCACTATCCCTGCTTAAAAATTCATTTCTCACACAGCTCATAGTATTTTGGGTCACACTGAGCTGCTTGGTTACTCTGTCACACAGCTCACAAATATATTTCACTGTGTCACTCACAGCATGCAGGAGACCTGAGGAGAAATAGGCTGATCTGAGGTGGTAGCAGGTAACTAAATGAGCTGTAATATTGCTGGAATATAACTAGCTATACCAGGAGTCTGTGTTTACACTCAGACTGGCTGCCTGCTTGAGGCATTCACTCCAGGCTGCATCCACTTTACAAGCTGCTGGGAGGGGCAGACCACTGTCTACAATTAGCATTATTAGTATCTTTATCAGTCAAGAGAAGCAAAGATAATAAACACACATTGATAGAATCTTTAACCCCTTACCACCATATCAACAAGATTCTTTCAGCAAGGTGATAATTAAACTATAAACTGAGGAGTTGATAGCATCTCCCCTTTGCAGAGACATGGTCTAGCCCTCTGGGAGCTCAGTATTAGATACATTTTGTATCCAACGCTGATGCCAAAACTGACGGATGATTTTACAGCTGAGAGGAACAGCTGTGTGAGGAATCAAATTGCTCCTAGTACTTGCCCTAATGTGTGCTACAACATACAGCATTTAAAAATAAATGCATACATCGATAGTATTCCTTTAACATAGTTTCCTCGCTGTCAGTTCCTCCCAGAAGTTCACTATTTTCTTCTTACAATGATTCCTTCCAGTTTTGACAAGCTTTTGTCAGAACTAAAATATATAAGAGGTAAGTTATATATCAGTTGCTGTCAGTTATAACTCAAAGGACAAATGATGAGCCAGGTAATGTCCATGTTTTCCTATGGCTTAAGTGGGCAGTGTTACAGTTTAACAGCGTGCTGACCAGGAAGCACAATTTAATGGCCATTTTTAAAATGGAGGACAGAGAATGCCATTGATTTTAGTGGATAAACAGGACTCGGGAGAGGAGAAAGAGATTGAGGAGCAGACTACACGGGAGGTAAGTATGACCTGTGTATGTTTATTTTGACTTTTAATTTTTAGCTCAGGTTTGGTTTAAAGAGAACCTGAACGCTGTTAAACTGTAACATTGCCCACTTAAGCCATGTGATCAATAAAATTCTCCATCCTCCATTTTGAAAATGGACATAACCTCATAACAGCTTCCTGGTCAGCACACTGTTAAACTGTAATATCGCCCACTAGAGCCATAAGGAAGCATGGACATTACCTTTCCCATTCATTTGTAACTGACAGCTGCTGATATATAACTGACAGCAACTGATATATTTCAGTTCTGACAAAATATTGTCAGAACTGGAAGAGATCAATGTAAAAAGGAAAATGGTGAGCTTCTAAGAGGAACTGATGGTGAGGTTAGTATGTAATATTCATTTGCAGCTACGTCATGTGTTTATTTTAAATAATTTTACTCACTTCAGGTTCCCTTTAAGAAATTTTCTAATGCAAAATTTGCAAGCATCATTTTTTGCAAATCTTTTTGCTGTGCAAACTTGGAATGCTTACTAAATTGAGCACAAGTGTAATTTAAGGTTACATGGTTATAATTCTTTGTGACAACAGATTTATACCCCTATTAGTATAAGGGTATAAGGGTGTCACATGACCTTTCCATATAGTCCAAGGGTACAGTATGTGTATGCTGGTATTTATCCCATACAGTAATTTCCTTTTCCTTGCCCTTAGAATAAATTAGTGTAGCACTATTTAGACCTTTAAAGAGACTCCGTAACAAAAATTGCATCCTGTTTTTTATCATCCTACAAGTTCCAAAAGCTATTCTAATGTGTTCTGGCTTACTGCAGCACGTTCTACTATCACCATCTCTGTAATAAATCAACTTATCTCTCTCTTGTCAGACTTGTCAGCCTGTGTCTGGAAGGCTGCCAAGTTCTTCAGTGTTGTGGTTCTGTGATGCATCTCCCCCCTCCAGGCCCCTCTCTGCACACTGCCTGTGTATTATTTAGATTAGGGCAGCTTCTCGCTTCTCTCTTATCTTTTACAAGCTGGATAAATCCTCCTCTGAGCTGGCTGAGCTTTCACATACTGAGGAATTACATACAGGCACAGCTGTCTGCACTCTGCAGGAAGAAACAGCCTGACACTTCAGTGGAAGATAGCTGCAGGGGGAAAGAAACACACAAATGATCTCTTGAGATTCAAAAGGAAGGGTGTATACAGCCTGCTTGTGTATGAATGTATTTTCTATGTGTGGACATACTGTACATCAACCTACTTCCTGTTTTGGTGGCCATTTTGTTTGTTTATAAACAAACTTTTAAAAACTGTTTTTAACCACTTTTAATGTGGCGAGGAGCGGCGAAATTGTGACAGAGGGTAATAGGAGATGTCCCCTGACACACTGGTATGTTTACTTTTGTGCGATTTTAACAATACAGATTCTCTTTAACCACTTCGCCACTGAGGGGTTTTACCCCCTGACCACCAGAGCAATTTTCACCTTTCAGCGCTCCTTCCATTCATTCGTCTATAACTTTATTATTACTTATCGCAATGAAATGAACTATATCTTGTTTTTTTCGCCACCAATTAGGCTTTCTTTAGGTGGGACATTATGCCAAGAATTATTTTTTTCTAAATGTGTTTTAATGGGAAAATAGGAAAAATGTGGGGAAAAAAATAATTATTTTTCAGTTTTCGGCCATTATAGTTTTTAAATAATGCATGCTACTGTAATTAAAACCCATGAAACGTATTTGCCCTTTTGTCCCGGTTATAAAACCATTTAAAATATGTCCCTATCACAATGTTTGGCGCCAATATTTTATTTGGAAATAAAGGTGCATTTTTTTCAGTTTTGCGTCCATCCCTAATTACAAGCCCATAGTTTATAAAGTAACAGTGTTATACCCTCTTGACATAAATATTTAAAAAGTTCAGTCCCTAAGGTAACTATTTATGTATTTTTTTTAATTGTAAATTTTTTAATTTTTTTTTAATTACAAAAAAAAAAAAAATGGGGAGTGTGGGAGGTAATGAGTTAATTTTATGTGTAAAAGTCATTTATTTGTATGTGAAAAATGTGTAGGGTGTAGTTTACTATTTGGCCACAAGATGGCCACAGTAACTTTTTGTTTTAATGCGACCTCCAAGCTTCCTTCCGGAAGCTTGGAGGAAGAATAAGGAGGCTGGACACGTGAGTTTTTTCTCACAATGATCGCGCTGCCCATAGGAGAGCAGCTGATCATTGCGGGGCTTAGATCAACGAACGGGAATGGATTTTCCCGTTCATTGATCTCTGGGCGAGCGGGCGGCGGCGGTTTTACTAGCGGCGGGCGGCGTGTTTACGAGCGGGAGCGCGGGCAGCGTCGGGAACGCGGAAAGTACGTGTTTCTCCGTCCCTGGTTTTTAAAGGATGGAAAAAGGGGCGGAGAAATACGTACGCGCGGGGGTAAAGTGGTTAATATTGGCATTCTTTTTGTATGTACTCTACTGTACTGTAGGAGCTGCATATTTTCCTTGGAAAACCTTACAATTTCCCCTGCATTATTATAAAAAAGTAATGTAATAATTAGACGCTTCCTAATAAATATACAATAAATGGCCCAACAGCCTAAACTGCCGAAGATTAATGCAATGTATATGTTAATGGTTTGTTGCCAGGGAAAACATTACTTGTTTGAGAATTAAACTTTGGCAGTTATTACGATATCATTCTAATGCATTTCTTTGACTTGGTGGTTGCTCACACCAATGCACAAAATAATATTGTGCTCTCTTAAAAGCCATTATTTATGAAAGACTTAAAAGCTTACAGTATAGTTCCAAATTCACTTCAGTCTTAAGTACCCCCAGCTGTTCTTGCTTTATTGGGACATGCTTTTCCTAGGACACAGGTGGCTTTCTCATTGATTGTTCCTTCTCAGCTCATATGAAACATTAATTCAAATATGTACTGTCGGGTGTACTGAGGAGTAGTGTTGATAATCTCTTATATACTAGAAGCAAAAAAAATAAATAAATATATATCTTTCGCTTAAAATATTTGTCAGGACTATGATAATATTATGTTTGTTTTTATTGGAATAATAATAATAATATTCATCGTCATCATACTCATAACAATGATTGTTGTTATTATTATTATTATTATTATTATTATTATTATTATTATTTATTTTCAATGTCATGTCAGTTCATTTTAATTGAGTCATTAAGTATCTTATTGTTATAGTTGTCTTTTATCTATGTTCTTTAAAATATATGAATCAGTAAGTACTATATAATTTTCATTTTTTTTTACATATCAAAAAAGATTATTATACTATAACACTTAGACAGAACCTAAATCAGAAAAAATTCACTCACTAAGCATGCTCTGAATTGGGTTTGGCACATAAGTACTCAAAGAACACAAGAAATAGCAATGCAAGCAAGATACGTTACTTCAGCTAAATTACAATAGTCAGTGAATTGGTAACTGCAGCCAGCTGCCACAACCCTTGGGGGGAAAGGGGGAGGGATTATTGTTGGAGGGGGCAGACATGTAGAGAGTTCAGGAGGTAGACAGCACAGGGGAAAAAGTGTTTTATGCCTTGAGGTCCTGATGGAGGTGGCCCAAAACCTCTGGCCTTATGGGAGCCAACTAAAGAAGGGGTGGCTAGGGTGTGAGGGGTCGTAGGCAATCTTTAATGCTCTGGAGCACAGTCTGGAGTTGTAGAGGAGATCTAATGAGGGGAGAGGAATCCCAATGGTCCTCTCCGCTGATCTGATGACCCTCTGTTGTTTGTATCTTTCGCAGGCGTAGGTGCTGCCATACCAGACCAGGATGGAAAAGCAGAGAACAGATTTAATGGTGACAGAGTCAGAAGCACCTGAGCCATGCCAATCTTTTTCAGTTGAGAAAGAATAAAAGTCTCTGCTGGGTTTTCTTCTGGATAGAGGTGGTGTTGGCCTTCCTGCTTAGGTCATTGGAGATGGTTGTGCCCAGGAGACGGACGCAGGATACTCTTTCGACTTCCGTGGCATGAATGTAGATCAGAGGAGGGATGGGGCATGCTTCCCAAAGTCAATGATCTCAATGTTTTTGGCTGTGTTTAGGACCAGCCTGTTCTCCTCACACCAGTGGTATATTCTGTCAACCTCGTGATGGTGGGCCTGCTTGTCATTCTTAGTTACAAGGCCAACTATAATGGTGTCCTCAGTGAATTTGATGACCTTGACAGAGTTATCTGTGGATATTCTGTTATTCGTGTAGAGGGAGAACAGGATCACTAACAGGATGTATTGATGACCCTTAGCTGAGAGGAAATGTCACCCAGCTTGACTACTTGAGACCTATTGGTGAGGAAGTCTGTGATCCATAGGTGAAGGGTGGGATGGACCTCCAGTGTTTCAAGATTGTTCTGTAGTATGCAGGGGCAGATAATATTAACCCAATGGCAGCTTCAAACAAGATACATCATTTTAAGCTGCTTGTGCAGTGTAAACCTCTGACGGGATATCTAGATCGGCTGCACTAGTGGTTGGAAGTAAGAAGCTATATTTACCTTCTTCGAATGACTTCTTCTTTTCCTCCACTGGCTTCTCTGAACTCTCGGCAGGTCTTCTGTGTCGCGGTCACATCCGATCACATGATATGACATGTGATCAGGATCCAGGAGATCGGGTCAGTGGTGCAGCACCACCCGGTGGTGGAAGATGGGTGATGGAAGAGACTCTTCCATTACCCCTCTTCCACCATCAGGTGGCTCTATAATGCTTGTCGTACCATGCGATCGGAACTGAGGAGACCGGCCGGGAATACATCGCCACCATAGTGGAGGAAGAAGAATATGATCCAGCCGTCCAGAGAGGTATGTATTTAAGCTCCTTGCTGCCACCCCTACTCTGCCTCCACATAACCTGCTGAGCCTGCCAGGCTGGGGAAGGCATACTTCCCAACGGCAGGAAATATTCGACCCTGCAGTCAAATAGTAGATCTTTAGTTATTCAATCCATCATAGCAGTTAAAAAACTGGTGGTGTGCATCGTGGGTGTGGGCCTTAAGTGCTGGACCCCCAACTACTTCTGTTTTACATAGACTAAGTGATCACAGTGCTGTGTTATGGAAACAGAGTGATAAGAGAGCCATATTGCAAGTTCCGGTGATCTCACTGCCCTGTTACAGGGACTGAAAGTCCATGCTAGACAGTCACTGGTTACAGTGCCATGTTAGGAGGACAGAGTAATCAGAGTATTATTTTACCGAGGCAGAGGCAATGTACTATAGATCTGTCCTGAGGTCTCAGTTAGCTAGGCCCGGCATGATGCAACAGAAGCTTCACAGAAGCTTTTTATACAAAATGTCAATAGTAATCTACCAAAGGAAATTAACCATTGTAGATGTACTTAATAGAATACATGTTTATTGCAGCAATGTGTGAAACTAGACATTTTGTTATAGTGAGCAAGAGTCACCTTCCTTCAGACATAAGTAAATGGATATTACTTTAATGTACTAAGAAACCGGAAAGTTTGAGCTGAAATTCAAGCAGCCTGTGTACATTTTGGCTAGACGGTTGCGGATCTGTTCGTGTTTCATGAATGCAAAGCTGTTTTTTGAGATGGTTTCTTTGTTGGAACTTGTGTCATTCATTTAAACTAATTTCCTCAATTGACATTACTCCCCTTCCCGTCAACTAATCCTAGCCCAGCCCATCTCTCTTCCGCCTTAGACACAAATGTCGCTACTGATCCCTAATCTTAACCTTCTAAATAACTCTAATAAAGCTGACGTCCACAATATGTGTGAGTGTAATTAATAGACAAATGCTTAATTAGCATGGAGCCAGCATTAGAAAAAAAAATATTTAGCATTTCAGAGCATCTAAACAGGAAACAGAGCATCTTAACAGGAAACTGACCTAAGCTCAAACACCAATACAACTTCCTATGCCTTAACCTACAAATCCACTTATTTCTATCTTTATCAATAAGTACGTAGCATTCTGAGGAGTAAAGAATAAAGATGAGCGAAAATGCCAATATTCTTTTTGTACTTATTTTTGCACAAAATAATTTGACTTTTGAGTGGAAATTCCCTCAAAAATCATTTTGTGCTACATTTGCAGTTTTTAACTAAAAAAGCACATTTTTTTGTAAACTAAAATGACACAGGAGTACAGAGTGTTCCCTTGTATCACACACGCACATTATGATGATGTGCATAGGGGATACAAGAGCACACTCTAGTTAACAGTGAATTGCGCTTTTTGTAAGCGAAAAATACAAACGTATTACAAAAGCGAATACTTTCTGATATTCATTCTCATTGACCATGTCAAAAAAATAAATATTTTTTTCAGAAGTGTAATTAGTAGGCAAATATTTAATAAGCTGAAATGCAAAAATTACTTTGGAGAATATTCACGGTCAAAACTCGCAAAAAAGGTAAAGTATATTGTGTAAATAAACATATAGCCCATTGCTGAGTACAGCAGGCCCAACTACATGGGATATCACTTGGTCGGCTTAACTGGTTTTATTGCAATAAATATTGTGAAATAAAATTCTCTGTTCTTTACATAGAGCAGGAAAAATTCCAATAAGTATAGAAAGTAATTGAAAGATTACTTAAAGAGAACCAGAGACGAAGCACCCTCATGTATTTTACTACATTTATCAGTGGGAACATGACAGTAAACACCTACCCTGCTTTTAGTTTCATTCTTATCTGCTTAATTAGTCTGCTATCAGCTGTGATAAGAATCCCCAACTGAGCCTTCAGTCTAGGTTTGACCTGGAAACATTATAGCTGAGTCACTCTTCTATGGAGTCTTTTCACACTCTTCTGTGGAGTCTTTTCAAGCCAAAGCTTGCCCCCTCCTGGCTCAGCTTTGCTGCTTTGCATACTGAGAGCTCTGATGACATGGGAGGGGCTGCTTCTGCTGAGAGAGAAGCTCTGAAACAGACAAGTGTGGCTGCAATATGATCTGTGTGCTCTTTGTGCACTCTGCATAGATAATGATGATGACTGCAGTTTCATTCCTATGAGAGACACTTCCTACAGGCAGTTGCACATCATACCAAAATGAAAGCACACAGATGAAAGGCTGCAGCAGCCTTTCTCATATAGCCTAGACAGCACATCCAGAACAACTCATAACCCGGAAGCAGAAGGGATATGAACTGGTGGCCATATTGGATTTTTCCTGGAGCAATAATGAATAAAAAACACTAAAAGGCACACCAGAGTGGCGAAATTATCAGGTAGAGGATTTATTCTTTACAAGCTATCGACTTATATGTTTATTTTGTGTGAAACGTTCATCTCTGGTTCCCTTTGAAGGGGAACTACAGCGAAAAACTGTAAAATTTGAAATATGTGCAAAATATACAACTAAGAAATACATCTTTTCCAGAGTAAAATAAGCCATAAATTACTTTTCTTCTATGTTGCTGTCGCTTACAGTAGATAGTAGAAATCTGACAGAAGTGAAAGGTTTTGGACTAGTCCATCTCTTCATAGGGGATTCTCAGGGATTTATTTATTTTCAAAAGCACTTAGTGAATGGCAGTTGCTCTGTCCAACTGCCAAAAAACTGTGTAGCGAGCAGGGAAGCTGCCCAGCATCATTGTTTAAATCCTTTTTAGGGATTATCTTTATAAAGAATAAAAGCCTTGCTGGGAATCCCCTATGAAGAGATAGACTAGTCCAAAACCTGTCACTTCTGTCAGATTTCTACTGCCTACTGTAAGTGACAGCAACATAGGAGAAAAGTAATTTATGGCTAATTTTACTATTAAAAAAACATACTTCTTATTTGTTTATGTTTGCACATAAAGCGGTTTTAAAACCCTGACATAATATTCAATGAAAACCTGTTTTCCTACTTTTTATATGCCACACGGTTATCATATTTGCATTTGTGCATAATTATTATTATTAATTTAGAAATTATACGTTCCCTAAAGTACAGTTTTTTGCTTTGTGAGCTGACTTTGCATTTTATTAATAACTGGTTTTATTCATTATATACAGTGGAGGAAATAATTATTTGACCCCTCACTGATTTTGTAAGTTTGTCCAATGACAAAGAAATGAAAAGTCTCAGAACAGTATCATTTCAATGGTAGGTTTATTTTAACAGTGGCAAATAGCACATCAAAAGGAAAATCGAAAAAATAACCTTAAATAAAAGATAGCAACTGATTTGCATTTCATTGCGTGAAATAAGTTTTTGAACCCTCTAACAATAAAAGACTTAATACTTAGTGGAAAAACGCTTGTTTGCAAGCACAGAGGTCAAACGTTTCTTGTAATTGATGACCAAGTTTGCACACATTTTAGGAGGAATGTTGGTCCACTCCTCTTTGCAGATCATCTCTAAATCCCTAAGGTTTCGAGGCTGTCTCTGTGCAACTCTGAGCTTGAGCTCTCTCCATAGGTTTTCTATTGGATTAAGGTCCGGAGACTGACTAGGCCACTCCATGACCTTAATGTGCTTCTTCTTGAGCCACTCCTTTGTTGCCTTTGCTGTATGTTTTGGGTATTTATCGTGCTGGAACACCCATCCACGACCCACGATCCACTGTATTGAAGGCTGCGTCCAGATTTCAATGCACTGAACTTTCAAGCTGTGTGTGTGACCCTTCGAATGCTGGTCTAGTGAAAAAAATGCTGGTTGCATATAATATGCTGTAAATAATTTTTAAAAGCAAAGAAGAAATGCAGGGTTATATTCCACTTTAACTTTCAACCATGATTTGTAATATAGAAAATTACCTAGATCTACTAAAATATGACCACACACAATGGGTAACTTGTGCTAGCCTTACGGACCAAAACCTGTTGTTTCCCATTGTTCCATCCACACTTGTACCAGCACAGACTACAAGTAATTCATTTTCTAGTAAGTACTTTTCTACAGCCAGCTGTGTAAGCACGATGCTCTCCAAGGCCCATGTAGCCTTCTGTCAAAGAATTTCACTGGAATAGTTCAGAAACTTTAAAGCACAAGGAACTATATTTAAGCTTTTTTTTCCTTGTAGGAAAACTGAGACAGGAACAAAATCATACCTTCATTTTATACTATTCAATCATAAACTTTGCTAAAAATGAACCTTTCTCTCCATTTTGGAACGACAGCTACAATTGTCACCTAAAGCTTTCAGCTATTAAAAGTGATTTTTAAAAGGATCATCCCTTTGATTTCTTCCATGTACTGTTACAGATAATTTCTCATTGCATTTTCAATAAAGAGAATCTGGCTAAAATTGTACTATATGACCTTTGGATTAATAGCCCTGCCATTTGTCTGTCAAACTAATAGAGAGTTTGGGGAATTGTAGAGACTCATCTGGTAGCGATAGAATTTCTGCCTTTGTCTCTCTTCTCAGGACACTAATGGCTTTTTGTCAGCCTTCTTCACTCAGTGTATGAAATGTAGCCATTTGATTTTAGTTGTCTATTAACTCCCGGCATTATGACAAGAACAATACGGCCCCTAAAGAAGAGAACTTCGAGCACGCAGATTAAATTTCTGCAACTGCTTTGCTGAGAAAGTGCTGTTTTTAATTGTCAGCAATGTTTCTCCAAGTGAAAAGTATCAATTACTAATTAAAACTGTCTACCTTGGCAATTGTGGAGTTCACAGAGCATGTAGAATGTAGATCAACATATTAATGATTGTGCTCATTGTGTTCACTTTCTTTGCTTATTCATGTCCTTGTAATATGTCGCAACTGTAGCTTCATTTATATTTATATGCTTTGTGCACAAATGATATAATCCTTGTAGACCCAGAGAATGAGATGTGCAAGCCGCAATCCCCGAACACATTCTGCAGTGAAAGATATAATTGGGTCTATTTAACAAACACAGCACAAAAAAGTATTGGTGTGCGGTAGCCTGCTAGAAAATACTGTTATACATTTTTCCATGCTGAGCTAATGAAAATTAAATTATGAAAGGTCACATTGACTTACTGCACCCCCAAATATATAATATTCAATTGTGAAAGGACTGATAGCAGTTTTAGAATGGTTTCATCCCTTAAAGTGTAACTGTAAGTGAAGATGAAACCACAGCATGGAAATGCCTATCTTACCTTCTATAATATTATCCTATGCATGTATATGGTTCCTAATATCATTACCATACTCTAGGGTCACCTTGAGAGAAAGACAATTACCGGATATCACTGCGTATTAGCCAACTTTTTGGAACCCAAATTATGAGTGTAAAGTGGGAGGTTGCTTTTATAACAAACAGCAGGGCCCCCCTATGCAGAGCTGGCATTAGAGAGTGTTGCAAAATGACCCTTAAAAGCCTCCAGTGGCTCCCTCGGACTTTAAATAATCTTTTCTCTTCCTATCCAGCACCCTCCATGGTAACACTGTCTTCCACCACAGCCTTAGTAAGCCCCTCTCTACCCCATCCTCAGTAGCCTCATTGTTCACCCAAGGCCCATAGTAAGCCCTCCTCCCCCTACCCCTCCCCTCTGTATCTTTAATAGCCTAACTCTCTCCCCTCCAGACCTTCAATAGGCCCATCTCTCTTCGTCCATCCTCAGCATTCTCAGTAGCTACAGTAGCCTCTTTCTCTTTTCTCAGACCCTCAGTAAGCATCTCTCTGCCCCCCCCCCCCCCCCAAGCATCCTCAATTTCAATAACCTCTCCATTCCAGATCCTCAATTAGCCCATCTCTCACTCAGACCAAACGGCCAGTTCCTCAAAAACCCTCTCTCTCAAAAACTCTCTGTTGAATGCTGCCCAGGAGTCAGGACCCACCACAGAAATGAACACTACTGCACCTTTTGAACTGGAACACCTTGGCCAGCACTGCCAGATGCCAGGTGTCAGCAATCAGGATCCTCATCAGCGTCAGCCTTCACCACAGGTTTCTATGAAGAACTGGGTCATCACTGCTGAAGGTTCACCTCCCTCTGTCCCCCTCACCCCATGTCTCCTTAGGGATGGCCGATGATTGCCAAGTGTGACTGGTGGTGCTGTAGTATGGCAGCCTCGGCTCTTGACTTTCGGTTACTATCCCCCCATGCTTCCACAACCTGTATGAGCCACAACCAATCCTGGTTTGTCCTTGGCGAAATAAATGATTTTGATCCTGATTCTAGACTCACTCCTACCACCCTCCAATTAGCCCTCACTCTTTCCTTCCAACCCCTCAATGAATGAGCACCCACACGCACAGTAACTGATACGCTTAACAATCATGCACCGATTGTAAGGGTAACAGTTTGGAACACAAGTTGTCTGGACACAAGTTCCAAGCAGTTTTTTGGGGGAAAGGGGGCTGTGTAAGCAAAAACATAATGGGACTTTTCAATAAATAGAGGTAAAATTGACATGTGCAGGCAGTGTTACTTATGCCAATTGCGTATTAGCACTTCCTGCGTTTTCTAGGTAATGTGTACATTTTAAGTATAACATGCTACGCAATAGGGGTAAGTAATGGTGGAATTGGTGTGCAATTCCTATGCTCCTATGGGTGGTAATTTCATTGCTATCTAGTGAATACGCACCAATATGCTCGACTGTCATTCATTCATTGGGGATGTTTAATGACCCGTTGTGGGGATTGAAATCCTGTGGTGGGGGCACCAAAGTCAAGTTGCGCTCAGGGCATTGTGAAACATAAGGCCTTCTCTGGGGGTAGTGTGGTCGTTGATGGCTAGTTAAGTGTCTTAGGTGAGATTATATGCTCAACTCAAGAGGTGAGATATAGGGATTAATCAATAAACGTTTTTTGGGATATAAGAGGACACCAGATGCCCCGAGGTAAACCACACATATGCAAAAATCAATCAAAATCCATGCATAAAATTAAATAGTTGCATAGTTATTTGGGTTGAAAAAAAGACATACATACATTGAGTTCAACCAGAAAATAAGGTACAATACTAGCCTGCAAACGCACATATCCCTGTTGATCCAGAGTAAGGTGAAAAACCCTTACAAGGTATGGTCCAATTTGCTCCAGAGGGAAGAAATTCCTTTCTGACTCAAGATGACAATCAAATAAAATCTAAAAAAGTAATTATAATCATGGATGTCTTTCAACACAAGGAAAGCATCTAAGCCCCCCTTAAATGCAGATATTGAATTTGCCATATCTACTATATCATAACTACTTTCTGTGGTAATTAGAGTTGTCACAAACCTCCAATTTTGGTTCGCGAACCTCGAACTCGAACACGCGAAACAAGTTTGCGAACATGCGAACATTCGAACCGCCATAGATTTCAATGGCGAACCTTCAAAACTACAAACATTAATTGTGGCCACTAAAGTGATGTAAAGGATGTTTCAAGGGGTCTAACACCTGTAGGGGGGCACGGCGGAGTGGGATACATGCCAAAAGTCCCAGGGAAAAATCCGGATTTTACGCACAGCAGGGTTTAAGGGCAGAAATCACATTTTCTTGCATGTGTATACATCAATCAGGTAGTGTAATTAGTGTACTGCTTCACACTGACAGACTAAACTCACTGTGTAATGCACCACAAACAGCTGTTTGTGTAGTGACGGCCATGCTGGACTGGTGCGCACCATGGCGAGAGTGCAGGCGATAGCAGTTTTCAAGCCCATATGGTCGGTCTGAGGTAGCTGAATGACAGAACAACAGTGACTGAGTGTCCAGCTGGTCGAATTTGGTCTGTCCACAATGAAGCAACGATCTTATTATCTTCTTGGGTCAGGTGTGCCCCCCAACCCCACAAACTCATTTAGCCGGTCATTACTTCCATGTGATATGCAAGCCCACTCACAAAGTGGAAAGGTAACGATCACGAAGGGGAATTGACACATGTACATGCCTTTTGTTTTGTTGTTGCAGCCGCAGTGCAGTCAGCAAAATTAGGCAGGCATGTACACGCACCAGAAAAAATTATTATAGAGGCCGCTGCTAGCAGCGACCTTAAAAATTCAGGAATCCACCTGGAGTCCTGGACCCTGTTGGTGGTGGTGGAGAAGGCAGTCAAGCAGCATGCAGGCAGAGATGCTGTGTGGGGACTGACTTAGTCTTGGGGTAGGAAGTAACACGGCGTGCAGGCAGAGATGCTGTGTGCGGGGACTGTCTTCGGGCAGGCCTGACTGTGCTTTGCAGACCAGGCATCCGTGGTCAGATGGACCCTTGACCCAACGCTGTGTGCCAGAGATGACACCACTTGCCTTTCAATATCACAGTACAGTTTGGGTATCGCCTTTTTTTGAGAAATTATTGTGTGATGGTATCTTACACTGCGGTGTGTGGCTTTGCTTTTGTGTGCTGCTTTTCCTCAAGTGGTCATCCCATTGCAGTTTGTGCTTTGTAATCATGTGCCTTTGTAAGGTAGTTGTCCCTACAGGGGTCTTGGTCTTTCTACGGCTCAATTTTCAGTGGCAGAGAGTACAGATGGCATTGCTCTCATCTGAGGCAGACACACAAAAAAAATTCTATACAGCTGAGCCCTGGGATGATGGAACTTTGGTGATGGCTGCCGATGGAGTGTTAAGTGGGGTGCCAGAATCAGAGCAGGAGGAGGAAGATATGTCATGCTTCTGTGCAGGAGATGAGGTGTTCTGTGTTAAATAGTCAACTACGTCCTGACAATATTGGGGGTTTATTGCACGTGCCTTCTTCTGAACACTGTACTTTGGTCGAGGACCGCACAAAATCACAACAGCGCGACCTCAAACAGACCTGCCGGGTGGCCTGCCTCTGGCTCTGCCTCTTGTTTTGTCCATATTGGAGGGGATGAAGTGAAAGGTATTCACTGACTTGACTAATATGATGTGGGGTTAAACAGGTGCAGTGAAAAGGTTGCAATGACTGCTGATGCAACAATGTGCGGTTACACAGGTGCAGTGATCAGGTATGCAGTGACTGGTATATAACTCTGCGTGCTGTCACACAGGTGCAGTGAACAGGTATGCAGTGACTTGTATCAATACAATGTGCAGCTGTCACACACACAGGTGCAGTGAACAGTTATGCAGTGACTGCTGGTATATAACACTGCGTGCTGTCACGCAGGTGCAGTGAACATGAACAGGTATGCACGGTCGGTCAGACTGGTATTACAAAGGTGCAGCTGTCACACACAGGTGCAGTGAACAGTTCTGCAGTGACTGCGTGCTGTATAACACTGCGTGCTGTCACGCAGGTGCAGTGAACATGAACAGGTATGCACGGTCGGACTGGTATTACAAATGTGCAGCTGTAACACACAGGTGCAGTGAACAGTTTTGCAGTCACTGGTATTATATAACACTGCATGCTGTCACGCAGGTGTACTGAACATGAACAGGTATGCACGGTTGGACTGGTATTACAAATGTGCAGCTGTTATACACAGGTATAGTGAAGAGGTAGGCACTGAATGTGCTGGGCCTTGCACAGTATAGCAATTAGCAAGGGCCAGCTGCAACACACAGGGCTGTATAATGCAGTGTCAGTGGCACACACACAAAAAAACTTCACAAGAACATTAGCTCTGAAAAGAGCTCTTTTTGTTGTGCTTTTCAACAATAAATATCAGCTAGGAGCAAGCTACAAAAGCCTAACTAAGCTTTCCCTATCTCTGCAGCAGGTTCCTCTCCCTTCTCTCACTACTGCAGCAACACCAAGGGCCTGATTCACAAAGCGGTGCTAACAGTTAGCACGCTGGTGAAAAGCCCTTTATCATGCCTAAACTCAGTTTAGGCATGATAAGTTTAGGTGTGATAAGTTTAGGCATGATAAGTTTAAGCACCAACTGGGTTAGCACCGCAGTGCACAGCTGATCAAAAGTTTTGCGCCAGCAAATTCTGGTGCACTTCGCATAGAGTTTAATGGCGCTGCTTTGCGTGCGGGACTTTGCGCGTGATCTAAACTTATCTAAACTTATCATGCCTAAACTTATCATGCCTAAACTTATCACACCTAAACTTATCACACCTAAACTGGCTTTTCACCAGCGTGGTGCAATGGTTATCACGCCTAAATTATCTAACTGGGTTAGCACCGCTTTGTGAATCGAGCCCAAGTGAGATAATGGCCGACGCAGCTGCCTTATATAAAGGGGGGCTCCAGGAGGGTGTGCAGCCTGATTCGCTGTCATGTGTCTGCTGACTGTGATGTAGAGGGTCAAAGTTTAGCCCAATTATGTAGTATAGGGGCGAGTCGAACTCGCCATAAAGTTTGCGTTTCAACGCGAACGTGAACCACCGATGTTCTTGCAAATAAGTTCGCGGCCGAACCGTTCAGGACAACTCTAGTGGTAATACATTCCACATTTTAATCATTCTTACTGTAAACAACCTTTTCCTAAATAAATGGCTAAAGCTTTTTTTCCAGCTTGCACAATCATGTCCCTAGTCTTTTGCTTAAGCCTAAGGACAAAAAGCTCATCTGCCAAGCTTTTATATTGCACTCTGATGTATTTACACATCTTAATTAGATCTTCTCTAAGGCATCTTTTCTCCAGACTAAATAAACCCAGTTTATCTAACCTTTCCTAGTAAGTGAGACCTTCCATCCCTCTAATCAGTTTTGTTGCTTCCCCAGAACTGAATTCCATATTTCAGATGTGGCCTTACTAGAGAGTTAAACAGTGGCAGTATTATACTAGCATCGCAAGTTTTTATTTCCTTAGCAATGCATACCAAAATATTATTAGCTTTAGTTGTAGCTGCGTGGCATTGAAAATTATTATTTAACTTGTGGTTGACAAGTGCACCTAAGTCCCTCTCCAAGTTTGATGTCCCCATCTGTATCCATTTATTTTGTATGGGGCTATAGCATTGGTATGACCAAAATGAATGACTTAAAGTGAACCTCCAGACTAAAAATATACTCAGCAGCACTTAAAAGGCTTGGTGTTTCTTTAACAGTTTCACAGCATCAGAACTTTGTTTTTCTTACCCAAGCCTTATTTTAAGCTGTTCAGAAGAAAACTGCCCGGGCATTTTTCCACTGATGCTGTGCAAAGCATGATGAGATTTCTGATGTTGTTCTCGTTCTGCTGTTTTGGTGCAATTTTTTTTTTTAATTTTGAATTTGAGATTTGAAGCCTAGCGCACGCAGCTGGGAGGGATGATCAGGACACAGGACAGTTGGAACTGTGTCTCATGCCCCCTGTCACCTTCTTTCAACCAAAAAGATGGCTGCCCCCATGAAAAAGATGGCTGCCCCCATGAAATCACAAACATTTGCCTGTTCTTTTAAAACACCATGGGTAAGAGATTATATTACCTATCTATTTTAATTAACATAACTAATGTAACTTAATGACAGTATGTCTGTTTAGGCTGAAGTTCTCCTTTAACATTTTCAACATTGAACTTCATCTGCCATGTATGTGCCCATATAGCCATCCTATCCAGATCGTTCTTCAATATGTCACTATCTTCATGAGAGTTGATAACTCTGCACAATTTTGTATCATCTGCAAAAATAGCAACATTACATTCTACTTCATATACTAGGTTATTAATAAACTAATTGAAGAGCACTGGACCCAGTCCCGACCCCCGTGGGAACCCACTGCAAACAGTCACACATTTTGAATATGATCCATTGACCCCAACTCCTTGCTTTCTGTTCATTTGCCAGTTTCCTATCCATGCACACAGATCCTTCCCCAGTCTTTGCACCCTCAACTTTTGCACCAGACTGTTGTGAGGAACAGTATCGAAGGCCTTTGCAGAGTCCAAGTATGTCACATCTACAGTATTCCCAATCTCCACACAAGTGTTCATCAACTCATAAGTCATGTTAGTCAAACAAGACCTGACCTTAATAAACCCATATTTGTACTAAAAAATTAGATTATTCTATGTTATAAAGTCTTGTATAAGATCTCATAGGAGCCCCTCAAATGGTTTGCACACAACTGATGTTAAGCTCACAAAACTATAATATCCCGGATCTGATATTTGCCCTTCTTAAATAATGGGAAAACGTGGGCTGTAAGCCAATCTATTGGAACTACCCCACTTGAAAGAGAGTCAAAAAACAAGATAAGATAAAGGAGTTTATTGATAACTAAATTCCCTTAGCACTCAAGGATGTATGCCATCTGAGCCTGAATCAAAAATCAGTTTTGAGTTTATGTAGTCTTGCCTTCACTCCTTCCTGTGTTAAGCATTTAATTTTAAAATTGGAAGATTGGGACCCTTTCATATCTGTAATTTGCAACAATGATGTATCCTGGCCAGGATTTGAACCTGGACCCTAGCACTCTAAGTTGATGGTGCAAGTCACTTTCTCACTACGCTGCCCTATATGTATTACTTTGTATAGATGGTTTCAGTGAGGCTCCTAGAATAGCCTATCAATCTATATGAGAAAAGTACATGAACCAATGTGGAGATCAGCAATTAACTTGATCTTGCTTGCAGGCCCTGGCAAATAATTCTAAACTACTGCTGCCCTCAATCACCTATATACAATGTTTCAGCAGTCTGCTGCCATTCTTCTGGCCCAAGGCCATACACAAATTGCAGTCTGTGCATCTTAATCATGGCACTGGCCCAAGGAAGTGGCTTATAACAGGAAGCATTTGGCACCTTGTTAGACCAATAGTGGATATGAAATGTAACACTTTAAAGTTACATTCCATCTTTGTTGAGAAATAAGCAATAATTTCAGTTCAGCTATATAAATTACTTTGATTAAGACCCCTCATTATTTTATATCACTTTCCTTGTTCAAATGTTCATCTATTCCACACTGATTGTAACAAACTTTGTCAAAATCGTGAGTGTCAGAGCTTCCTGACAGTCAGTTTTTGCTGATATGGAAAACAAGCAACAATAGGCCCTCATCTGTGCCACTAATTACTCATGCAGGATTGGAAAGTTCCCAGAGATGTCTGTACTGAAAATTAGTGTACAGGTCCCAAATTAGAAAAGAAATGCAACTTGAAATGGAAATGGAAAAGTAGTTTTTAATAAAAACAAATATCTGTGCACAAATAAAGTTTAAGCAAAATTTTAATGAGAGTTTTACTTTAATGCCAGTACATACAGGTTTAAAATGTTGGTTCAGTCTTTGGCATCTTTTATCTTTCAATTTTCCTGATAAAGAGATCGCTCATTTAAGCCTGAAAGAGGAATCCACTGAGAATCCAAAGGTAGCATGATAAATGGGTTACATGTAAAAGCTTAAAGTGAAACTTAAAGTGGGAGTGTCACCGTAAAAAATCAAATTTCAACAGCATCTGATCTGAGTGTATTAAGTGATAAAGATGCTAATCCTGCAAAACTTTCTGCTGTTATGATTTGGAGTCATCAAATGCTTAAGGAGCACTGGCCCTTTAGTAGGCATTGCCAAACAGTTGCATGCTGGGGGTTCTTTTTATCTATATGCCTCCTCTTCCCTTTATTTTCCTGTGAGCTGCTTATCTGAAACCTGATCCCCTGCTCACTTGTGTTTACAAGCAAGGCTGAGGTGACTCAGCGATTGGAGGAGAAAATAAATAAAGTAAAGGGCAGAAATGATATCACGAGTTAGCCTAAACTGTGGGCAAAAGACATGGCCCCCACCAGGAACAGAATTCTCTTCATTTACTATATAACATTCACTGCAATCAAACTGTGGACAGTACAATACATGTGTTATGTAAGTAGATTTATCTACTTATATATGTGTTTTTTTCCCTGGCATAGTATGGCTAATCTTACTTACTGAAGTCTCATTTTTCCCTATTTTTTCACTTGGCTCACCTTTATATTCATGAGCTAAGCAGAATGGCCACATTCCAGTTAAAAAATGAGTTGTTTATCCCCCTGAAATAGGCAGGCAAAATCCCACGACTTTCCTGGTCGCAGATTTTGCTGCCTTGCAGGGACAGGAGGAGGCAGAGCTTTTTGCAGGGGCTCTGCCTCTTGGTGTGTCACTCCCTGCCTCTCCTCGCTTCTCTGTTTATTCAGCCCTAATTATTCCTCCCCCTCATGCTCGCCCCCATGCCTGCCAGACTCCATGCTCAGAGCGAGTGAGTCATAGCAGCAGAGGAAGAAGCTGAGGCATGTGCTGAGCTGGACTGTCCTGTGTACACATTCAGAAGGTAAGAAGTGCACAGGAGAGTGAAAAGGCATGATATATTTATAATACTGTGTTAATTATATATTTTAATATTGGATGTGCAGTGCAGGTCTCTCCTGATAGGTGCATATAATTAAAATAAATTAACCAGGCTAGAGCTGCGACCCAGAAAAAAGAAGAGGGGTCACGACCATTTTAACAATTACGTGCTGGTTTTTCTAAGAGCTTATAAAATAAAAACTAACGGACTCAGAGCAACGGTAATGCAGCAAGCAACATCCTAAAAGTAAGTACTGCACAGAAATGTATTTTATTTTAAAAAAGAATTTCGCTTCAGACTTCCTTTAAGTGAAAATAAACTGATAAGATAATTAATTGTATGTATCCTCCTACTCCTAAAATGACTTTTAGATATCTCACAGTTTTATGTTATGTTTAAAAACTTGCAAAAGTAGAATTATAGTTTTGTTTCAGCTTATTGAAACAGTCTGTCCCCTGCCTCAGTTTGCTGAAATATAAGAACTATTGCCCCTTTTTATCTATCCACTGTTATCAGAAACCTAATTCTCTGCCAGGAAAGTATTAATTCCTTATAAGTGAGTTCCTTATGAGTGAGGGACACCATAGTCAACTGGTCCAGACTGACGAAAAACTGTCAGTTGCATAACTGAATATGAACTCTACCAGGCAGAGAAGAAGAAAAGCAACACAGCATATCTATGTGTGTACTAGGTACTGTACATCTATCTCATGATGTCAAGTATCACTTTAGGTTACCTTTAATGAAGAAACCTACTTTGAATAATACTACCAGTGTAGTGTGGTACAGCTAGAATGATGTCATCATTGGGATTTTAAAAATTATTGAATGTGTCTTCAAGCTTATTTTTATTTGAAAGCAAACTGGTACCTTTAAAAAAAAAGTTATATACCTATACCTAGCCACTAGAAGCCTCTGGATGGAAGCCACTGGATGGGACTCTCTTGTTCCCGGCTGTGCTCCCCTTTGTGTTTTAGAGCAGCCATACAGACCAATGCACGATAATGGCTGTGCTCAAACACAGAGGGAAGCACATCCACAAAAACATATCTGCCAAACTCTTGTTGGAGATGTTCAGAAGAACACTGCACAGTTACAGTCGGTTCATGAATGGATCAGGAAGCCTTTGGACTATCCAAAGGCCTCCCTCTACCTAGGTAAGTATCTACCATTTTTGTAAGGTACAGGTTTCCTTTAAGATTTAAAGTGAACATTTTTAGAAGAGCATCAGAAATGTTTATGAGGGATTTTTTCAGGACACCAGAGTCCTTCTTACAGCTTAAAGTGGTTGATTACTTTCCAAACGGTTGCCCCTAGCTAACATTGTTGAAACTGGTGAGGACTTGTTGTTATTTATAGTACAATTAGTTTCATTGCTTCACTTATATGTGAAGTTAGGAGAATTAGGTGTGTTGAGCTTCTAGGCAACTCATCTCCTAATTAATTGGAACCAAAGGAGATGTGTAGCAATACAACATGTGCTAGATGTTTTGGGGCAGTGATGTTACTCATCGTATAAATTGAAAATTTTTTGTGACTAGTAGTGGAAAAGGCATTTTTGTGTCACTAAGTTGTCAACCAAGCAAAGTTCCTTCCTTGTACAAAAAAACTAACTTCAGGAGATTTATGGATCTCCCCATACTTGTACTATCACAAAGCTAATCCACTGTGTAAGCAATTTAATTTCGTAGTGCAGCCTGAATGATCATTCTTCCATGCCACTGTTCAGAAACATCAGTAAGTATGTTTGTTGTCAGGGATATTGAGTTAGCAAAAATTGCAAGAATTGACAAAATGTGTGGATGTGTGCCTGGCTTTAGGGGCATAAAAAGATAATTTGCATATTTCAACAGCTAATCTGCAATAAATCAGAGCCAGATCTAAGTCATATTTTGCCTAACAGACAAAAGAAAACAATCACAAGAGACCCTAATGATCTTTTGTGGAAAAAATATTCCCTTGTTCTCACATAAGTATGTAATGGTTGTTGAAAGATTGCCATATCGCGCTTCTTCAATAAAGGAGGAGCCAAACACTACATAGAGGATTTTACATAGGTAGCTAATAGAAGCTGGTGCTATGTCTATAGTAGTGTTGGGCGAACAGTGTTCGCCACTGTTCGGGTTCTGCAGAACATCACCCTGTTCGGGTGATGTTCGAGTTCGGCCGAACACCTGACGGTGCTCGGCCAAACCGTTCGGCCATATGGCCGAACTAAGAGCGCATGGCCGAACGTTCCCCGAACGTTCGGCTAGCGCTGTGATTGGCCGAACGGGTCACGTGGTTCGGACCCGAACGCGCTCTGATTGGCCGAACTGTCACGTGGTTCGGGTAAATAAATACCCGAACCACGTCATATCTCCGCCATTTGTCTGTGGGTTTAGCTTTGGGTAGGCAGGCAGGGTAGTTCGCGCTCCAGCCATGCTAGCCAGGGTCCCCCCCAGTCATTGTGTGTCGCTGCTGGGAATAGTAGTACACCGCTCGCTCAGCATTCTGTTTACTGCCACTCTGTGTACCTCGCTCAGCCACACTATATAGCATTCTGTTTACTGCCACTCTGTGTCTGCTGGGAATAGTAGTACACCGCTTGCACAGCCACACTATATAGCATTCTGTTTACTGCCACTCTGTGTACCTCGCTCAGCCACACTATATAGCATTCTGTTTACTGCCACTCTGTGTCTGCTGGGAATAGTGGTACACCGCTCGCTCAGCCACACTATATAGCATTCTGTTCACTGTTCTGTGTCTGCTTGGAATAGTGGTACACCGCTCGTTCAGCCACACTATATAGCATTCTGTGTACTGTTCTGTGTCTGCTGGGAACAGTAGTACACCGCTCGTTCAGCCACACTATATAGCATTCTGTGTACTGTTCTGTGTCTGCTGGGAACAGTAGTACACCGCTCGCTCAGCCACACTATATAGCATTCTGTTCACTGTTCTGTGTCTGCTGGGAATAGTGGTACACCGCTCGCTCAGCCACACTATATAGCATTCTGTTCACTGTTCTGTGTCTGCTGGGAATAGTGGTACACCGCTCGCTCAGCCACACTATATAGCATTCTGTTTACTGTTCTGTGTCTGCTGGGAATAGTGGTACACCGCTCGCTCATCCACACTATATAGCATTCTGTTCACTGTTCTGTGTCTGCTGGGAATAGTGGTACACCGCTCGCTCAGCCACACTATATAGCATTCTGTTCACTGTTCTGTGTCTGCTGGGAATAGTGGTACACCGCTCGCTCAGCCACACTATATAGCATTCTGTTTACTGCCACTCTGTGTACCTCGCTCAGCCACACTATATAGCATTCTGTTTACTGCCACTCTGTGTCTGCTGGGAATAGTGGTACACCGCTCGCTCAGCCACACTATATAGCATTCTGTTCACTGTTCTGTGTCTGCTTGGAATAGTGGTACACCGCTCGCTCAGCCACACTATATAGCATTCTGTTTACTGTTCTGTGTCTGCTGGGAATAGTGGTACACCGCTCGCTCAGCCACACTATATAGCATTCTGTTCACTGTTCTGTGTCTGCTGGGAATAGTGGTACACCGCTCGCTCAGCCACACTATATAGCATTCTGTTTACTGTTCTGTGTCTGCTGGGAACAGTAGTACACCGCTCGCTCAGCCAGAGTATATAGCATTGTGTTTACTGCCACTCTGTGTACACCGCTCAGCCAGACTATATACCATTGTTTACTGACACTCTGTGTACACCACTCAGCCACACTATATACCATTGTTTACTGACACTCTGTGTACACCGCTCAGCCAGACTATATACCATTGTTTACTGCCACTCTGATTCTGCTGGGAACAGTAGTACACCGCTCGCTCAGCCAGACTATATACCATTGTTTACTGACACTCTATGTACACCGCTCAGCCAGACTATATACCATTGTTTACTGCCACTCTGATTCTGCTGGGAACAGTAGTACACCGCTCGCTCAGCCAGACTATATACCATTGTTTACTGACACTCTATGTACACCGCTCAGCCAGACTATATACCATTGTTTACTGCCACTCTGATTCTGCTGGGAACAGTAGTACACCGCTCGCTCAGCCAGACTATATAGCATTGTGTTTACTGCCACTCTGTGTACACCGCTCAGCCACACTATATAGCATTGCGTACTCTGCCAGTCAGTGTGTATATTGCTGGGATCAGTAATACTCCACTCACCGTCAACCACTATATGAGCTCAACATGAGTTCCCCAGAGACCTCCGCTGTGAGCAGCACTCCCAACAACAGCAACAGCCAACGCCCCACGCAAGCTATAACATCCACCCCAGCAGCCAGTGGTCAGCAGCAGCCCTCCCCGGAGGAGAACGTTGTGTCCATCAGTCCGTCGCCAGAGCGATTAATGAGGGCTGCCATTGAGGAGATGATGGGGCCTGATGTGGAGGAGGAGGTCTGGCTCAGGCCAGCATCCCAAGTTAATGTTGAGGACGATGAGGGGTCTGTGTCTGGGGATGTTGGGGTGGCAGAGGTGGTGGGTGGGTCAGACTCAGGAGAAGAGTTGTATGATGAGGATGATGATCGGGACCATCTGTATGTGCCTCAGAGTCCGACCCCGGAAAACATGTTGTATCGTGTGTTTAGGTACTAAAATCTGCGTTCCCTCCCAGTAGTGTTGGGCGAACAGTGTTTGCCACTGTTCGGGTTCTGCAGAACATCACCCTGTTCGGGGTGACTATATAGCAGACTATATAGCATTGTGTTTAATGCCACTCTGTGTACACGGCTCAGCCACACTATATAGCATTGTGTTTACTTCCACTCTGTGTCTGCTGGGAACAGTAGTACACCGCTCACCCGCCACTGTATAGCATTGTGCTCTGTGTCACTGCTGACAATAGTGGTACACCGCTCACCCACCACTGTATAGCATTTCTGTACTGCCACTGTACTGCTGCCAGTCAGCGTGTACTTTAAGGATAAGTGAAATGAGGAAGAAATCCGGTGAAAGAGGGAGGGGCAAGGGAAGAGGTGTTTCCCCTGACGGTTCACGTACAGGCCACAGGGGAGCACCCAAGAAAACCCACTCAATACTGCCCATGTTGTCCAGGACAACAACCCTCACAGATCCAAAAGAACAGGACCAGATAATTACTTGGATGACCTCTCAAGCGTCCAGCAGTGGGTTAAGCAGCACCAGCACATCACGCACGAGGTCCGAGTCCTCAGCCAGTTAAAGTCTGGGCTTTCTTTGAAGACTGCACTGAGGATGTTACCATGGCGATTTGCAAGGTGTGCAAGACCCGCCTGAGCAGGGGGAAAAGTATTAACAACCTCTCCACCACCAGCATGAGCCGCCACATTCTATCCAAACATCCCACTCTGTGGGCAAACGCGGCAGGACAGGGTACCACCAGCAACACTGCCTCCCTTGGGTTCACCAGACTCACCACCAGACCCGCCTCAGCAGCAGCAGTAGCCCAGCCATTGCGTGGTTCACAACATTCACAAACATCAGACGATGCTGACACTGTCACTTTCCGGACTAGTGCTCTTGAGGTCTCCCAGTGTTCATCAAACACAACAACCAACAGCCCTTCGGTGTGCAGCGCTACGGTTGAGTTGTCTGTTTCTGAGATGTTTGAGCACAAGAGGAAATTGCCAGCAAATGACCCCCGGGCCGTGGCAGTAACAGCCAGCCAGCATAGCCAAGCTTCTGGCCTGCGAAATGCTGCCATATCGAGTGGTGGAGACAAACAGCTTCAAGGGCATGATGTCAGTGGCCATCCCACGTTACGTGGTTCCCAGCCGCTACCACTTTGCGCGCTCTGCAGTGCCTGAGTTGCATGAGCACGTGGTCAGCTAAATAACCCGAAGCTTGAAGAATGCCGTTGCCTGCAAGGTTCACCTCACCACTGACACCTGGACGAGTGCGTTCGGCCAGGGTCGATACATCTCCCTTACCGCGCACTGGGTGAACCTTGTGGAGCCTGGCAGCGATTCCTCACCTGCTACGGCGCGGGTGTTGCCCACGCCGCAAACAGCTGGATAACAACAGCAGCACCTACCTCTCTGACTCCTTCTCCTCCAACGCATCTCAAAGCTGTACCTCATCCGGAAATGCTAACCCAGCACCAGCAGCAGTAGGATCGTGGAAGCAGTGCAGCACAGCTGTTGGCATGCGTCAGCAAGCGTTGCTGAAGCTGATCTGCCTTGGGGATAAGCAGCACACAGGGGAGGAAATTTGGAGGGGAATAAAGGAACAGACGGATTTGTGGCTGGCACCGCTGGACCTGAAACCGGGCATGAAGCTAGACACCTGGCACGAACTGGCAATGTACGCAATAGAGGTGCTGGCTTGCCCGGCAGCCAGCGTTATGTCGGAACGCTGTTTCAGTGCTGCCGGAGGCATCATCACAGATCGGCGTATCCGCCTCTCCACAGAAAATGCAGACCGTCTGACTCAAATTAAAATGAATCAATCCTGGATTGGAAACGACTACGCAACACTCCTGGACCCCAACCAAGTAACATGACCGATGAACATCTGGGATGGTTTAGCGTTTCCGGTCCCTGTTTATTGAACCTCTCATCTGTATTACATTTATGACTGCATGGCGGCAAAAAGCATTGCTGCTATATCCGCACGCTTTTTGTCCTCATGCAAGGCCTGGGTTGTTGTGTCTCACAAAGCGTGGCCTTCTCCTCCTGCGCCTCCTCCTGTTCCATCACGTGTGCTGCTGCTGCTGCTGGGTTACCGTTGCCGCGTGGTCCCTGTTTATTGAACCTCTTATCTTTATTACATTTATGACTACATGGCGGTACAAAGCATGCTATCCGCACGCTTTTTGTCCTCATGCAAGGCCTGGGTTGTTGTGTCTCACAAAGCGTGGCCTTCTCCTCCTGCGCCTCCTCCTGTTCCATCACGTGTGCTGCTGCTGCTGCTGCTGCTGGGTTAGCGTTGCCGCGTGGTCCCTGTTTATTGAACCTCTTATCTTTATTACATTTATGACTACATGGCGGTACAAAGCATGCTATCCGCACGCTTTTTGTCCTCATGCAAGGCCTGGGTTGTTGTGTCTCACAAAGCGTGGCCTTCTCCTCCTGCGCCTCCTCCTGTTCCATCACGTGTGCTGCTGCTGGGTTAGCGTTGCCGCGTGGTCCCTGTTTATTGAACCACTTATCTTTATTACATTTATGACTGCATGGTGGTACAAAGCATGCTATCCGCACGCTTCTTGTCCTCATGCAAGGCCTGGGTTGTTGTGTCTCAAAGCGTGGCCTTCTCCTCCTGCGCCACCCTCCTCCTGTTCCATCACGTGTGCTGCTGCTGGGTTAGCATTACCGGTCCCTTTTCCTGGAACCTCTTATATGTATTACATTTATGACTGCATGCCGACAAAAAGCATGTTACCTGTGCAAAGAAAACAGACATTTCCCGCATTTAAAAGACAGTTTTCCCTTTGAAACTTTAAAATCGATTTTCTCAAAAACTATAAGCTCTTTTTGCTAAATTTTTTTTCCTCTTGTACCCACTCCCAAGGTGCACATACCCTGTAAATTTGGGGTATGTAGCATATAAGGAGGCTTTACAAAGCACAAAAGTTCGGGTCCCCATTGACTTCCATTATGTTCGGAGTTCGGGTCGAACACCCGAACATCGCGGCCATGTTCGGCCTGTTCGGCCCGAACCCGAACATCTAGATGTTCGCCCAACACTAGTCTATAGGCATGACATTATATGAGAATAATGCTTGGACCCATAGAAATCGTAAAACCTAAAAAAAACCAAGACATTGATGAACTGGGGAAGCATTTCATGTACGGAAAGTAGTGCTATATATAAAGCATATTACAGTTAAAATTTATAGGGCAAACTAATGAATGCAGTTCCACAGATGAATAGAAAAACCATGATAACTAGATCTTGGATGTGATTGACAGCTTTGCTCTGTTCTTGATATTTTGATATAATCATATATGACATATATGCTCATTAAGAAATTTCAACAAAGCCAATATAATATCCAGTTTGCACATATATTGAAACAAATGAAAATACCATGAATTTAAATAACTATACTAAATGAGTAAATTAAGTATAACTTAACATTGTTTCTTTTCAATTTAGGTTTTGCCTGGGATTTTCTTAAGGGAGAACTCAAGTATATGCTAAATATAAGTATCCCCTAGTTTTATATGTTCTTGCAATTGATATGTTGTTTTCCTTGCTGATAATAATATTCTTTGAAATGCTGCAGAAAACATATTTTCAGCTTTTAAACCACCATGTATTATGAGGTGAGCTTAAAAAAATATTTTTTTCTGAATATAACTTTATTAATAAAACTGCTTTTTGTTACAACATTAGAATTAGAATTATTTTAGTCAGTGTTTGCTAATAGTAAAATCTTACCACACAAACCCTGCTTTACATTTTAAAATGTATCAGTAATGCCAGCATCTTTACTTCTGGCAAGGTGAAACAATGTGGTATGTTTTATCCCCTCTGTGAGGTGTACATTTTAGTTAATCTTTCATTATGTTAATTTTAAAAATGAATAATCAATCCACTTTCAAATGTAAATATCAGACCTGTCAACATATCGAATAGCTGCTCATCTGATCATGTAACACTCCTTAAAGCTACAGCAATCAGTAAAATCAAGCAGAGTCTATCACATTTGCTGTAAACTGATATATTGTTTTCATAAAACATAATAAATAAGTACCGGTATATAATTAGACTAAATATTGCAGAAAAGTATAAGTTGACCTTTGGATTGTCACATCATACCATAAAGGTCAACAAACAGAAAGTGTCATTCTAGCGTTCTTTTAGTCCAACCAAAGTATGGTTGATTGATAAAATGCATTAAGTTTACATACAATTTTATGAACCTATTCATATCACATTTATTTATCAATACAAAATTACTAACAGAAATCATATATATAAAAAAATGAATGACCAGATTTGCCGTCAAACAAAAGGATGTACAATGATTCCACCCTCATAACAATGCTTGGCACTTTTACTGTGAAGAGCCCTTTGGCAGTCACAACTGCAAATAACTTTTTATTTTCCACTTATTGGTTTATAGGTGGGTATAAAAGACCTCTATAGATTATTATAGTATAATTAATAGGAAAAAGGATTTACATTTGTTCAAGTCAGTCAATAGGGTAGATAGAGTCAAGCATTTTAAAGTCTTCTCAAAAAGCATGTGTCAGGCCAGAAATACATTTTGTTTTACCACGTTTAGAAGTGTTACAAAAAATGTGTAAAATTCTGTTGCTGCAATTAAAAAAAATGAATGTGATAAGACAATCTAGGTTCATAAAGTGAATATAGTGCAGTTAGCTCTGCTGTGATGATATTGAGGTGTAAGCATACAGTAGTATTGGCTTATTCGGAGTTCCCAATAAGCAGATAGCATTGAAATGTACTCATGGTAATGTGATCTGCCACTCTACCCGATTGTCTAAATGTTTTTGTTTTAGAATCAGAAGAATCAGAATCAATTTTATTTCGCCAAGCATGACTGGGTCAAGCCCGGAATTGGGTTTGGCACAATGGAGCAGTACATAGAAAGAAAGACAGGAAATACTCATACTCAGGTATAAGCATATACTCAAGTATAAGCATACACGAATATACAATCAACAATTTGATATACACAGCCGAAGTCTGCCGCTGCTATGCAGGTGGTAGGGCGCTGATAGAGGGTGGTAGGATGTTAAGGGAGTTCAGGAGGCTAACTGCCCTCGGGAAAAAGGAGTTCTTGTGTCTGGTGGTCTTGGTGGGGATGGCCCGAAGTCTCCGACCCAGTGGAAGTGGGGTGAAAAAAGAGTGGCCTGGGTGAGAGAGGTCACTCGCAATCCTCAGTGCTCTGGCTCGTAATCTTGTGTTATACAGGTGGTCAAGTGGTGGCAGAGGTCTCCCGATGATCCTCTCAGCTGACCTAATGATCCTCTGCAATTTGTGCCTGTCACTGACGGTGGCTCCCGCATACCAGACCAAGATGGCGGAGCAGAGGATCGATTCAATTGTGGCGGTGTAAAAGCATGTAAGAATCTCCTGGGCCATGCCGAACTTCCGTAGTTGGCGGAGGAAGAAGAGTCTCTGCTGGGCTTTCCGTTGGGTTGACATGATATTGACTCTCCAGCTGAGATCGCTGGAGATGGTGGTGCCCAGCAGGCGAGCGCAGGGCACGTTGGCCACCTCGGTGCCATCGATGTAGATGGGAGGTGGGGTAGGTGCCAACTTCCTAAAGTCAATTATAAATTCGACGGTTTTGGCCGTGTTGAGCACCAGGCTGTTCTCTTTACACCAGTGGCATAGTCTTTCCACCTGCTGCTTGTAATCCCGGATGTTGTCCTTGGTGACGAGGCCGACAATGGTGGTGTCATCCGCAAATTTTACGACTTTGACAGAGTCTGCCGTGGATCTGCAATCATTTGTGTAAAGGGAGAAGAGCAGCGGGGATAGGACACAGCCCTGGGGTGCCCCTGTGTTTGTTATCGCTTCTCGTGAGTAGATGTCCCCCAGCCTGACAACTTGGGATCTGTTAGAGAGAAAGTCAGTGATCCATAGCCGTAGGGTGAAGTGGACCCCTAGTGTGGTCAGGACATTCTGGAGGGTACTTGGGCATATAATGTTAAAAGCCGAGCTGAAGTCTAATAGCAGTACTCTGGCATACGCATCTCTCCTGTCTAGGTGATTGTAGATGTATTCCAAGCAGATGTTAAGAGCATCATCAGTGGACCTATTTGAACTGTAGGCAAACTGGAGTGGGTCTAGTAGGGGCAAGGTGGAACGCTTGAGGGTGGATAATACCACTCTCTCTAGGGACTTCATGATGACGGACGTCAGGGCTACAGACTGTAGTTGTTGAGGTCGGAGATGCCTTGTTTCTTAAGAACTGGAATGATGGTGGACCTCTTGAAGCATGCCGGAACTCTGCCCTCTGTCAGTGACCTACTGAAGATGGCCAAGAGGATGGGGGCAAGTTGCTCCGAACAGGTTTTGACGCAGGCTGGGGACACGCCGTCGGGTCCCGAGGCTTTCCTGGCATTTAGCATGGACAGGAGGTGCCGGACGTCTGCCTCCCTCACTTCCAGAGAAAGTGGGTCCTCACTTAAGTCGCTGTGCACGAGGGCTGGGGGGGGAGGAGGTGGTGGGTGCCCCCCAGGCTCAGCCTGCCTTTCAAACCTGCAGTAGAACTTGCTTAGTTCTTCAGCTAATTCAGGGCAGGGTGTAGCATGTTGCGGGGGAGGCTTGTAGTTGGTGGCAGCCTTAAAGGGATACTGTAGGGGGTCGGGGGAAAATGAGCTGAACTTACCCGGGGCTTCTAATGGTCCCCCGCAGACATCCTGTGTTGGCGCAGCCACTCACCGATGCTCCGGCCCCGCCTCCGGTTCACTTCTGGAATTTCTGACTTTAAAGTCAGAAAACCACTGCGCCTGCGTTGCCGTGTCCTCGATCCCGCTGATGTCATCAAGAGCGCACAGGGCAGGCACAGTATGGTCTGTGTCTGCGCAGTACACTCCTGGTGACATCAGCGGGAGCGAGGACACGGCAACGCAGGCGCAGTGGTTTTCTGACTTTAAAGTCAGAAATTCCAGAAGTGAACCGGAGGCGGGGCCGGAGCATTGGGGAGTGGCTGTGCCAACACAGGATGTCTGCGGGGGACCATTAGAAGCCCCGGGTAAGTTCAGCTCATTTTCCCCCGACCCACCTACAGTATCCCTTTAAGCCCTTGCCATACAGCTCGTGAGTTGTTAGAGCAAAGGTTCTGCTTCATCCTCTCCGCAAACTCCTCTTTTGCGGCTCTCAGCTCTCGCTTCAGAGCGTTCCTCGCCTTCCTGAATTCCTCCTGGTTTCCTGCCTTGTGAGCTGCCTCCTTGCGTTTCCTCAGTAGCCGTAGCTTGTTGGAGAATTCCTCAGTAGCCGTAGCTTGTTTTACATAGTTGGTTGAGTTGAAAACATTCGTCCATCAAGTTCAACCAGAAAGTATGGTACTAGCATAACACTAACATGCACCATTACATATCCCAGCTTATCCAGAGGGAGGCGAAAAATCTTTACAAGGCTTGGACTAATTAGCCCTAAAAGGGAAAAAGAAATCCTTTCCAACTTCAGATAGCAATTTGATAAAATCCCTGGGAAATCACTGCCGGGAAATAACTAGTAATTATAACTCAGGATGTCCTTCAATGGAAAGCATCCAAGCCCCCTTTAAATACAGATATATACATTGCCATAAATACTTTCTGTGGTAATATATTCCACATTTAAAACACTCTTATTGTAAAGAACCCCTTCCTGAATAGATGGAGAAACTTTTTTCCTCCATATTCAGGGTGTGTACTCATCTGCCAATATTTTAAAGTGCCCTCTGATGTATTTATTTATATTTATATTCCCTGGGACAAATATCCAAATTAAGATATTAGTCATTGAGGAGTAGAGATGGCCGAATGGTTAGCCGGCGAATGGCTCCCGGCGAACTTCCGTGGTTCGCGTTCTCGGAGAACCGCAAACTTTTTTGGACGTTCGGATCGCCCCCATAATGCCCCGTTAGGGTCAACTTTGACTCTCTACATCACAGTCAGCAGGCACATTGTAGCCAATCAGGCTACACTCCCCCCCTTATAAAAGGCAGGCATCGCCGGCCATTTTACTCACTTGTGTGCCTGCAGTAAATAGAGAAGGGACAGCTGCTGCTGCTGCAGACTCTCATAGGGAAAGATTAGTTAGGCTCTTGTAGGCTTGTTAGCTTGCTCATTGCAGATTCTTATTACTAAAATAGCACCCCACAACAGCGCTTTTGAGAGCTAATCTTGTTCTTGTGATCTATTTTTTTTTCTGTGTGTCCCACTGGCACTTGTGTTGCATAGACAGCCTTGATAATTCCTACTGTGTGTGTGCCACTGCCAGGCCCAGCACATTCAGTGACTACCTGTGTGTGTGACAGGTGCACATTGTAATACCCAGTACTGCATATACCTACCTACCTGTTCTCAGTGCACTCACCTACCTATGTGAGCTGAGCGCACGCAGTGTCACTGTGCCTGTTCGCTACCTGTCTGTGTGTGACAGGTGCACATTGTAATACCCATTACTGCATATACCTACCTACCTGTTGTTCACAGTGCGCCCACCGACCTACATGAGCTGAGCGCACGCAGTGTCACTGTGCCTGTCCGCTACCTGTCTGTGTGTGACAGGTGTACATTGTAATATCCATCACTGCATATACCTACCTGTTGTGTTCAGTGCACCCACCCAGGGGCGTAGGGCCTGTGGTCGCAACAGTCGCCACGGCGACCGGGCCCGGCTCCTGAAGAGGCGGGGGAGGGGCCCGGGGGGGCCCATGTCTTTTTGTGCGGCCCGTGCGCGATATTGGGAGGGGGAAGCCGCAGCCGCGGCGAGGGCAGCCCGACCTCTCCCTCCCTTCCTCTCCCCGGGCCCCCCCCCCTTCAAATGCAGAGTGCGCGGCGCACGGAAGCGCTGTAGCAGGCAGAACTCACCTCCGTCCCTGCGTTCAAAGCGCCGCTGATCTCCTCCCGCTCTGGCTGTATAGATGCTGATACACACTGCTTCCGGCTAAACAGGAAGCAGTGTGTAACAACATCTATGCAGCCAGAGCGGGAGGAGATCAGCGGCGCTTGGAACGCAGGGACGGAGGTGAGTTCTGCCTGCTACAGCGCTTCCGTGCACCGCGCACTCTGCATTTCAAGGGGGGGGCCCCGGGGAGAGGAAGGGAGGGAGAGGTCGGGCTGCCCTCCCCGCAGCTGCGGCTCCCCCCTTCATTATGGGGGGGGGCACCTACCTAATCCTGGGGGGGCACCTACCTAATCCTGGGGGGGCAGCTACCTACCTAATCCTGGGGGGGCAGCTACCTACCTAACCTATCCTGGGGGGGCAGCTACCTACCTAACCTATCCTGGGGGGGCAGCTACCTACCTAACCTATCCTGGGGGGGCAGCTACCTACCTAACCTATCCTGGGGGGGCAGCTACCTACCTAACCTATCCTGGGGGGCAGCTACCTACCTAATCTATCCTGGGGGGGCAGCTACCTACCTAACCTATCCTGGGGGGCAACTACCTACCTAACCTATCCTGGGGGGCAGCTACCCACCTAACCTATCCTGGGGGGGCAGCTACCTACCTAATCTATCCTGGGGGGCAGCTACCTACTCTAATCTATCCTGGGGGGCAGCTACCTATTCTAATCTATCCTGGGGGGCAGCTACCTACTCTAACCTATCCTGGGGGGCAGCTACCTACTCTAACCTATCCCGGGGGGCAGCTACCTACTCTAACCTATTCTGGGGGGCAGCTACCTACTCTAACCTATCCTGGGGGGCAGCTACCTACTCTAACCTATCCCGGGGGGCAGCTACCTACTCTAACCTATCCCGGGGGCAGCTACCTACTCTAACCTATTCTGGGGGGCAGCTACCTATTCTAACCTATCCTGGGGGCAGCTACCTAATCTAACCTATCCTGGGGGAAAGCTACCTAATCTATCCTGGGGGGCAGCTACCTAACCTATACTGGGGGGCACCTACCTCATCTAACCTATACTGGGGGGCAGCTACCTAATCTAACCTATACTGGGGGGCACCTACCTATCTAACCTGGGGGCACTTACTTGTCTAACCTGTATTCGGGGCACCTAGCTAGCCTATACAGGGGGCAACTATACTGGCTACCTATATTGGAGGCACCTACCTAACTAACCTATACTGGGGGCACCTACCTATCTAACCTATGCTGGGGGCAACTATTCTGGCTACCTATATTAGAGGCACCCACCTAGCTAACCTGTACTGGGGGCACCTATCTATCTAACCTATACCGGCGGCGCCTGCCTATCTAACCTATACTGGGGGCAACTATACTGGCTACTTATGCTGGAGGCACCTACCTGGCTAACCTATACCGGGGGCAACTATACTGGCTTACCTATGCCTGGCTACCTATACTGGGGGGACCTATAGCTGGCTATAGGGATTTGGATATGTGTGTGCGTCGGGTGTTGCCAGGGGAGGGGAGCTGTTGTTGCCGTGGGGGGGGGGGGGGGCCCACATCCAGATTCCGCATCGGGGCCCAGAGGTTTGTAGCTACGCCACTGCACCCACCTCATCACTGCATATACATTACCTACCTGTTGTGTTCAGTGCACCCACCTACCTACGTGAGTGCACGCAGTGTGATATACCACTCCGTGCATACCTGTTAACTGCACCTGTGTGACTGCACATTGTATTAGTCAAGTCAGTGCATACCTTTCACTTCATCCCCATCAATATGGACAACACAATAGGCAGAGGCAGGCCACCTGGCAGGTCTGTTTGAGGTTGCGCTGTCATGATTTCGTGCAGCCCTTGACCAAAGTACAGTGTTCAGAAGAAGGTACGTGCCATCAACCGCCAATATTGTCAGAACGTAGTTGACTATTTAACACAGAACACCTCATCTTACTTAGCTTCCGCACGGAAGTGTGACATATCTTCCTCCTCCTGCTCTGATTCTGGCACCGCACTTAACACTCAGTCGGCCGTCACCACCAAAGTGCCATCACCCCAGGGCTAAATGGTGTGGACATTTTTTTGTGTGTCTGCCTCAGATAAGAGCAATGCCATCTGTACTCTCTGCCACCGAAAATTGAGCCGTGGAAAGACCAAGACCCGCGTAGGGACAACTACCTTACGAAGGCACATGATTACAAAGCACAAACTGCAATGGGATAACCACCTGAGGAAAAGCAGCACACAAAAGCAAAGCCACACACCGCAGTGGAAAATACCAGGCTGCAGTTATTTAGATTGGTGTTATGCTTGCATTGGTCATAGAATTAACATAATATGATAGCAGTACTTGTTATTAGGGCATATGTAGGCAGGGCACTACAATACAATATTGAAATAATGCAGGGGAGGAGGGTTACGTTGACTGCAAAAGGGAAATTATAGGCATATGGGGGTGGGTTGACTATAGTAAGCCAGTGGAGGGGATAGGGAAGCATAACATCACCTAACTACACTACTGAGTGATGGTGTAGCGGATAGCACTGTTGTCTTGCAGTGGTGGGTCCCTGGTTTAAATCTGGGCAAGGACACTTTATGTACTGCCCATTCTTGCATGAGTTTTCTCTGGGCACTCCAGTTTTCTCTCAAAAACATTTTGACAAAATTGGCTATAGACTATGATGGATATATGACTATGGGAGGGATAAGATGGTATGCAATGGAGTATGTGAGCACCACACAAATGCAAAATAAATGAAAAAAAATAATATGACAAAATTGCTATTCAAAGATAAGATGGGAGATGTAATTTACTGACTAAAGGTGATCGAGGAGAGGGGGGGGGGGATGTCTTATGGGAGAGCATGGCCTACCACTTTTGTGATCATTTAAACAGTGGGCAAACCAATAGTCAACTCATATCTTGTCAAAGGGAACAATAACTGTTTATCAGAACTGATCCAGATGACTTGTGACCTGCAGTAAACAAGAAACAAAGTATGGGGAGCCGAGGGCTGGAACAAAAATATGTATAAACTTTAATTGGCAATATTCACCACAACACATATACTGACAACCACAGGCATACATATACCCTCCCATAAAAACATTATAGAGCCAGCTGGCATTTGGGATTCAAAGAAGTGTTCTGACTGGAGTACACTCCCTTTTATCAGAAGAGTATGCATACATAAATCTTCAAGAGACACTGTAACAAAATTCTCAGCCTTATATCTTCTATCCTATAAGTTCCTATACCTGTTCTAATGTGGTCTGGCTTACTGCAGCCTTTTCTAGTTGCACTCTCTCGGTAGTATATCTAATCTTCTTTCCTTTGTCAAGCCTTGTCGAGCCAAAGAGGAATGTACTGTCTCTGCTACGATAGGGAGAAGTTATGCACACCCCCTGCAGGCTCTCCTGTGTTTGTATGAGTCACAGGCAATGTCTCTGCAAGGCTTGTGGAGCTGAGACATTACAAACAGCTGTGAGTGCAGAGAGATCAGTGCAGAGCTGAGACAAGCAGCTAAGGCAACACTTGGAGTAACATTTCAGCAATCAAGTCAGGTTTGAGAGGAGCCTCTTCAAACAGGCACCTGCTCTGATGATGTATATCCTGTTTGGCAGCCATCTTCATTGTTTACAAAAACAATGAATAAAACAGTGATTTTATCACCAGGAAAACAGTGGGGAGCGGCGAAAATGTCACAGAGGGGGCTAGGACAAGACAACAAACAGGCTGGTAGATTTATTTATGTAAGATTTTCACAGTACGGATTCTCTTTCAGGCCCAATATAGCAGCTGTGTCCAAATGAACCTAGAAGTGGTTGCTTGCAAATTGTAACCATCAATCCCATGTATATAAAGCATTACATACACGCCTCTATATATATATATATATGTGTACGCCCTCATTACAGGCACATAAAGTGTTTAACCTCAACCCCTGCATGGCTGTATATAGGCACTCACATGACCCGGTCAGACCATGGATATGGAGTAAATATTGCAACTTCAACACGCTCCATCACTGACTAGAGACTCCAGTCTGTTAGCGACTCTCATGTCGGTCCCAATTATAGCGTGTATACAGACTCGTGCGACGCATGCCGTGCGGGGGAGGAAGAGCGGCAGAGACACGGGAGATGGACCAAACTTCCGGGAAGAGCGGCGCCTCACGTGACGCGTTTCGTCACACCCACATGACTTCTTCAGACGTGACCTTCATCCACTCTTTCTGAAGTGCCCCAGCTTGGTTGAGAATCTTAGTTTAGGTGGACTAGCCTGTTTAATACAAATTGCTGCTATCTCTGCTTGTATAACTTACCCCATCTGCTACATAGAATGAAATGGAATTTTTAAAATAGGTAAGACAAAGGAATATAAAATATCAAAGTTGTGATATTCAAATGATTTACAAAGAGTTCAGTAACAGTTCACTGAATACCATAAAAAACACCACATGATTCTTGGAAGGGAACACGAAAAAAATGAAAAACTATAGGTAGAATGCATTAAAGATTACTTTCTTTGTAACATCTGGTGGAGCTAATAACACCTGTTTAATTACTTGAAAGTAAAAGAAAGCTGTTCATTGAGTCTTTCCTAGTCATTAAACTTGAGTTATTTGATCTGGAGAAAGGTGCAAAAAATTACTGATGGTTTTCTTAAGGCAGCAGGCATCATATGTGCAAAGTCATTCTAGGTTTGCTTCAGAAAATGAAGAGGATGATTTCTGTTTCTGAATTTTATGATCATTTCTGTATTCTATCTGTAACTTATACAAACCTACTAAAAGCTTGAATACATATTCTAGTGTTTATGGCATAACTTTGTGTATCATATGAACCGGCATTTACAATTCAAAACTACAAATTCTTAAGTTCAAACTACACTAGTAAGCAAAACAGCTTGGCCAATTGTACCCCCTTCATGTAGTATGCGGGCCAACAGATTTTGAATATTATGTACAGATTGTGTAGGTAAGCTCTCATACTAAATGGAAGTCTCAAAACTGGCCAATCCTTGGCCAATCAAAATTGGAAGTGTGTATGCACCCTAAATCTCCTACTTCCTATGACCTTCCTGTAGAGCCACTTCCTTGCACTGATCAAGGCCAGCATTTTGGAAAGTTGAATTAAATGGCTCTGTAAAAGTAATAGGCTATGGGCATATGGCACACCAGCAGCTTTAGATGCATGCCTTGATTTGCATATTCCCTCACTGAGCTGAAGTGATGCACTATGGGTGTAATTTCCTGTTCAAGTGAAGCTGAATATCTTATAATACCTTTTATTTTAAGAAGGAACATTTTAATTTAGCATATCATTTTTAGAAAGTAAGCTTGTGGAGTCATCAGGCAATCTCTGCTACCCTCCGATCTACTTACCTGGGGCTTCCTCCAGCCCCTTGTAGCTGATATGTCCCACGCCGCAGCTCCACTCTCAGCTGCCGGCCTAAGGTCCCCGACTGTGTCTCACCAGGTCGCCCTCTACTGCACATGCATGAGCGCCACTGTCAATCAAGTCCACGTTGTCTGGACTGTACTGCGCAGGCGCAGAACTACTGCACCTGCGCAGTCCAGACAACATGGGCATGATTGACAGCAGCGCTCGGGCAGGCGCAGTAGAGGATGACCTCGAGGTCACCCTCTGCACCGGCGGGGACCCAAGGTAGGCGGCTGAGAGTTGAGCGGTGGCGTAGGACATATCAGCTGCAAGGGGCTGGAGGAAGCCCCAGGTAAGTAGATTGGGGGTAGCAGAGATTGCCCGGTGATTCCTTTAAGGACTAGTGGCTCTGGTTCACCGGGACTTAACTAAATACTCTGAAGGATTATGGGAACAAGAAAATGAGGAAAAGGCTGCTTGAACGGAAAGATAGCTGTAACATCACCAGAAATCATTCTGAATAGGATTCTCTATTAACCTTCTCTGGACCACGCATGGTTAAAGCACAAATGACCTGAGGTAAAGCTATCTGTGCTAAACACAGAGGTATGTTCATACTAGCTCCACATATCTCTGTGCACTGTCTGTTCCTCTCTGTATCTACAACAGTCCCCTTAATCACTACTTGAAAAATGTGACTTTTAGCTAAAGTCAAATTTGCAGGCAGGAAGAGGCAGGCTTGCAGTAATGTTCCCTCCTATCACCCGTCCATTTCTTCCTTGTTCCTGCACCCTACACCAATTCATTACCGTTAAGAGCAGGAAATGGGAGAGTGATAGAAGGGAACATCTCTGCAAGCCTGCTGTCTACTGTTTTCCTGTCTGAAAATTTTACTTTAGCCAAAAGTCCCATTTTTCAAGTAGTAGTGATTATAGGGACTGGGGGGAGGGAGGAGAGGAACAGACAACACACCAAGGTATGTGGATCTAGCATGAACATTTTTCTGCGCTTATATCAGGTAGCTTTGCTTTAGGTCAGGTAGCTTTTAAATCTTCAATAGGCATGATTCACAAAGCCTTTTCACCTGTTTTCCTCTGTTTTCACCTTATTTATGTTACTTTTCAGGCTCCTAAAGAGCAAAAAAATATATATATATTTATGGTAAGTGAAATAATTTCAAATGAAGTTAATCATAAACAACTTACTTTTAATGGTTACTTTGCTTGTAAATGTGCTGAAAGGTAATTTTTATCAATTAGGTGATAAATAAGTCATTTATGAGAAGTTTTGTGAATAGAGTCCATTATAGATGCTCAATCCTGACATGGAGCAGATTTAATTTTACTAGCTTTACGCCCCCGTCATTGAACCAATCACTGCACTCCCTACTAGTGAGTGAGGGCATTGATTTGCCCAATGACAAAGCTGTGGTCCCACCAGTGAGACCATCAGCTCCAGCTAGAACAGCAGGCTGCGCTGATTGGATTCCCTGAATCCAATCTCCTCCGCAGCTCATCGCGAGACTTAACTCCTTCCCATTCATGGCAATTGATAAGTACCGGTATGTCACCTGCTGGGAGGATACAGGGACGGAGGTAACATAGGAGGACACAAGGGACATAAGAGATGCGGGGGGAAAAGGAGTATATGGGGACAGAAGAGATACTGGGGGACATAAGAGACGTGGGGGGATAAAGAAGGGACACAGGGTATAGCAGCATCCACCTATGGGGGACAACTTTGGGCCATAAGACGCACTGACTTTCCCCCCACACTTTTGGGGGAGAAAAAGTACATTTTATGGTCTGAAAAATATGGTAGTTATGCCAAACTCTATATCTGCATTTAAAGAGGACGAGGGTACTTTCCTCGCATTGAAGGGCATCCTTGGCTTTAATTGCTAGGTAATTCCCAGGAAAGTTGATGCAGAGATTTATTTGTCTACCATCTGGAGTAGGGAAGGAATTTTTCCTTTTTAAGGCTAATTGGCCCAGGCCTTGTAAGGTTTTTCGTCTTCCCTGGACCAACTGGGATACGTGTGTGTTCAGGATGGTGTTTTTTTTCTTTTTTTGCTTGTTTCTGTTTTTTTCCCTCTGGTTGAACTTGATGAACTGATGTCTTTTTTCAACCAAACTAACTGTTACTATGTAACTAAGTAGGAAAATAAATAAAGCAAGAAGCAGCAATAAACATAATATTTTATAAACCATTATTAAAAACTATGCACTATGGAGAGATAACGTTCTCACTTTTAGAAATAACTTGTATATTTCAGTATAGCCTCCATACAGAGGAGTAATTGTTATCTTTAATGACTGTCTGTAACGACTAATGTCAAAAAGTGACAAAGGCAGGAATATCTTTCACAGCTGTCTACACTTCTACCATTAGATTTTAATTAGCTATTTATTCACTTTTTTGCACTTTTCTGTTATTAAAATTGTCACAGAAACCTAAGGCACTTGTCAGAACATTACCAGAATTATAAGTCACTAAAGTTTTTAGAAAGCTTGGATTTAGCTGGATGAGAAAATAAATACAGTAAGTGTGCATATTTACTATAATGGGTTAAAGAAAACATCCACAAAATGACAAATAAAAACATCATAAACTAACAATTGCTGACTGTGATTGGAAGTTATCGTTGGTAAAAGCTTAACATGTGAAAGAGAGCAGAGGCTCTGAATAATAAGGAATAAGAATCTATAGAGTGTATGCAATTAAAGTGGACCCAAATTAAAAATACAAGATTTCAGAAATAAAATCTATTTTCTAAATTATAATAATAAATAGCAGCCTTTTTTTCGGCTGCATGATGGCAAATATAAAATATTTTACATCTAATGGAGAAACTCCTCCCTTCCTTTCATATTGCCGGGACAGAAACCGGCAAACTGATGGAATAGCAGGTGTCTGGCAAAGGATGAATTGCTAATGGCTGCCACCTGTATAACCCTAGTTATGAAAAGAGAAGGGTGAAAAGCATGCTCTGAAATGCTCATAGGCTTGACAGAGTACCTATTTATCTTTGTGTGTGTCAGAGTGGTACAACTAAATATTTTGAATTAAATTTTGAATGAAAAAAAGTTTGGTTTGGGTCCGCTTTAACTGTGTTAAAGCAAACCTGAACTGAAAAATAAAAGTGAAAATAAGTTAAATAACATACACGTGTCATACTTAACTCTCACGTAGTATAATCATCATCCCTTTTCTCCTCTCCCACATCCTGTTTGTCCACAGTGATCGATGGAATTCTCCATCTTCCATTTTAAAAATTATGATGACCCCATAACAGCTTCCGGGTCAGCACTACATTAACCAGTAAAATCCCTTGAGCCATAGGGAAGCATGGACATTACCTTGCAAATCAGTTGTTGTTTCAGTTATAACTGACAGCAACTGATATAGTTGCTGTCAGTTAAGGTTCTCAGCTTCCAGAGAGACAAGTCTGAATAGATCTTGTCAGAATTGGAAAGAATCATTGTTAGAAGAAAATGGTGAGCTTCTGAGAGGAACTGACGTGAGGTAAGTATTTAATATTAATTTGCAGGTACATCATGTGTTTATTTAAAAAAAAATGTACTTGGTTCAGGTTCACTTTCTGCAGAATAACGTGGTTATAGTTTTACTATAGGATGAGTAGAGCAGAATGCAATATATTACATGCAATGCATTACCCTCTACTCATCGTGCACGGAATTCTGCTTAATGCAGTTTATTGCATACACCCCAATGTTTAAAAAAATTCTATGTCCAGTGCTTGGAGGTTCTGTGGACTTTAGAAGCATCATTTAGTTAATCAAATTTTGTAAGTTTTCATTTCAATTATGAAAAAAAACGTGGCAGATATTTCCAGCCCCTTTTAAAAAGGTCTGATTTGCTAAGGCTCTCCTGGGCTGGAGAACATTGGAAGCTACAAGAAAAAAATCAATCCTCCAGAAAAGCTGTTCTGGATTTATTAAAAACAGTCTGCTTTTTGGCAGTTAGATTGCAGTCCTTGCCTGGGTCATACATAGACCATAGCAAGGTTTGCTACAAGGCTAATGAGTCAGAATTTATGTGGCTGTGGTTATGTTGTTACATGTACAAACTAACAGCTTTTTTAATATATCCACACTATCCTGGGTTTATTAAAAGGAAGAAAAACATTTTTTTTTCTGTGACTACAGTGAATGTGACTAGAGTATTGCAATTGCTCAACAGTGATGATCGAAAATGCTGATTCTCTTCGCATTCATTTTAGTGGAAATAATGTTAAATTTGACTTTCAAGGGAAAATACCATCGAAAATCATTTTGTAATAAGTTTGTGATTTTTCGTGAATTTTTGTGTTAAAATAAATAATTTTGCACAAATAATAATTATTTCCCTCGTTTTTCATGAATTTTTGCATGTTTTAATTTTTGACCATATTTTCTTGAAATCGAAAAATTGCATTTAACCACTTAACGACCGCCCCCAGCCGATGGGCGGCGGCAAAGACCGGTCCCAAACGACCGCAATACGCCCATCGGCGGGGGCGGCTGCGGGAGTGGCTATGCGGCGATCGCGTCATTCGTGACGCGATCAGCCGCCGGGGACTGGCTCCGCCCCCCGTTCGCCGTAACCCGCCGGCCGTTCGGAAGCGCCGGCGGGTTACTGGCATCCGGATCGCCGCTGCAACAGTGTATAATAGGCTTTGTAATGTATACAAAGCCTATTATACTGGCTGCCTCCTGCCCTGGTGGTCCCAGTGTCCGAGGGACCACCAGGGCAGGCTGCAGCCACCCTAGTCTGCACCCAAGCACACTGATTTCCCCCCCCCTGCCCCCTGATCGCCCACAGCACCCCTCAGACCCCCCCCTGCCCACCCCCCAGACCACTGTTTGCACCCAGTCACCCCCCTAATCACCCATCAATCACTCCCTGTCACTATCTGTCAACGCTATTTTTTTTTTAAGTCCCTAATCTGCCCCCTACTCCCTCCTGATCACCCCCCCACCCCTCAGATTCTCCCCAGACCTCCCCCCAGACCCCCCCCCCCCCGTGTACTGTATGCATCTATCCCCCCTGATCACCTGTCAATCACCTGTCAATCACCTGTCAATCACCTGTCAATCACCCGTCAATCACCCCCTGTCACTGCCACCCATCAATCAGCCCCTGATCTGCCCCTTGCGGGCAATCTGATCACCCCCCCACACCAATAGATCGCCCGCAGATCCGACATCAGATCACCTCCCAAATCCATTGTTTACATCTATTCTCTCCTCTAAACACCCACTAATTACCCATCAATCACCCCCTATCACCACCTGTCACTGTTACCCATCAGATTAGACCCTAATCTGCCCCTTGCGGGCACCCAATCACCTGCCCACACGCTCAGATTGCCCTCAGACCCCCCCCCCCTTATCAATTCGCCCGTGCAATATTTACATCTGTTCTCCCCTGTAATAACCCACTGATTACCTGTCAATCACCCATCAATCACCCCCTGTCACTGCCACCCATCAATCACCCCCTGTCACTGCCACCCATCAATCAGCCCCTAACCTGCCCCTTGCGGGCAATCTGATCACCCACCCACACCAATAGATCGCCCGCAGATCCGACATCAGATCACCTCCCAAATCCATTGTTTACATCTATTCTCTCCTCTAAACACCCACTAATTACCCATCAATCACCCCCTATCACCACCTGTCACTGTTACCCATCAGATTAGACCCTAATCTGCCCCTTGCGGGCACCCAATCACCTGCCCACACGCTCAGATTGCCCTCAGACCCCCCCCCTTATCAATTCGCCCGTGCAATATTTACATCTGTTCTCCCCTGTAATAACCCACTGATTACCTGTCAATCACCCATCAATCACCCCCTGTCACTGCCACCCATCAATCACCCCCTGTCACTGCCACCCATCAATCAGCCCCTAACCTGCCCCTTGCGGGCAATCTGATCACCCACCCACACCAATAGATCGCCCGCAGATCCGACATCAGATCACCTCCCAAATCCATTGTTTACATCTATTCTCTCCTCTAAACACCCACTAATTACCCATCAATCACCCCCTATCACCACCTGTCACTGTTACCCATCAGATTAGACCCTAATCTGCCCCTTGCGGGCACCCAATCACCCGCCCACACCTCAGAACGCCCTCAGACCCCAGCCCTGATCACCTCGCCAGTGCATTGCTTGCATCTATTTCCCCCCTCTAATCACACCTTGAGACACCCATCAATCACCTCCTGTCACCCCCTAGCACACCTACCCATCAGATCAGGCCCTAATTTGCCCCGTGTGGGCTCCTGATCACTCGGCCAAACCCTCAGATCCCCCTCAGACCCCCTTCCGATCACCTCCCCAGTGCATTGATTGCATCTATTTTCCCCTCTAACCGCCCCCTGAGACACCCATCAATCACCTCCTGTCACCCCCCTAGCACTCCTATCCATCAGATCAGGCCCAATACATCCTGTCATCTAAGAGGCCACCCTGCTTATGACCGATTCCACAAAATTTGCCCCCTCATAGACCACCTGTCATCAAAATTTGCAGATGCTTATACCCCTGAACAGTCATTTTGAGAAATTTGGTTTCCAGACTACTCACAGTTTTGGGCCCGTAAAATGCCAGGGCAGTATAGGAACCCCACAAGTGACCCCATTTTAGAAAGAAGACACCCCAAGGTATTCTGTTAGGTGTATGATGAGTTCATAGAATATTTTATTTTTTGTCAAAAGTTAGCGGAAATTGGATTGTTATTGTTTTTTTCACAAAGTGTCATTTTTCACTAACTTGTGAGAAAAAATAAAATCTTCTATGAACTCACCATACCCCTAACGGAATACCTTGGGGTGTCTTCTTTCTAAAATGGGGTCACTTGTGGGGTTCCTATACTGCCCTGGCATTTTAGGGGCCCTAAACCGTGAGGAGTAGTCTAGAAAACAAATGCCTCAAAATGACCTGTGAATAGGACGTTGGGCCCCTTAGCGCACCTAGGCTGCAAAAAAGTGTCACACATGTGGTATCGCCATACTCAGGAGAAGTAGTATAATGTGTTTTGTGGTGTATTTTTACACATACCCATGCTGGGTGGGAGAAATCTCTCTGTAAATGGACAATTGTGTGTAAAACAAATAAAAAAATGTGTCATTTACAGAGATATTTCTCCCACCCAGCATGGTTATATGTAAAAATACACCACAAAACACATTATACTACTTCTTCTGAGTACGGCGATACCACATGTGTGACACTTTTTTGCAGCCTAACTGTGCTAAGGGGCCCAAAGTCCAATGAGTACCTTTAGGATTTCACAGGTCATTTTGAGACATTTGGGTTCAAGACTACTCCTCACGGTTTAGGGCCCCTAAAATGCCAGGGCAGTATAGGAACCCCACAAGTGACCCCATTTTAGAAAGAAGACACCCCAAGGTATTCTTTTAGGTGTATGATGAGTTCATAGAAGATTTTATTTTTTGTCACAAGTTAGCGGAAATTGATATGTATTGTTTTTTTTTTCACAAAGTGTCATTTTCCGCTAACTTGTGACAAAAAAAAAATCTTCTATGAACTCACCATACTCCTAACAGAATACCTTGGGGTGTCTTCTTTCTAAAATGGGGTCACTTGTGGGGTTCCTATACTGCCCTGGCATTTTAGGGGCCCTAAACCGTGAGGAGTAGTCTAGAATCCAAATGCCTCAAAATGACCTGTGAATAGGACGTTAGGCCCCTTAGCGCACCTAGGTTGCAAAAAAGTGTCACACATGTGGTATCGCCGTACTCAGAAGAAGTAGTATAATGTGTTTTGGGGTGTATTTTTATACATACCCATGCTGGGTGGGAGAAATCTCTCTGTAAATGGACAATTGTGTGTAAAAAAAATCAAATAATTGTCATTTACAGAGATATTTCTCCCACCCAGCATGGGTATGTGTAAAAATACACCCCAAAACACATTATACTACTTCTCCTGAGTACGGCGGTACCACATGTGTGGCACTTTTTTGCACCCTAAGTGCGCTAAGGGGCCCAAAGTCCAATGAGTACCTTTAGGATTTCACAGGTCATTTTGCCACATTTGGTTTCAAGACTACTCCTCACGGTTTAGGGCCCCTAAAATGCCAGGGCAGTATAGGAACCCCACAAATGACTCCATTTTAGAAAGAAGACACCCCAAGGTATTCCGTTAGGAGAATGGCGAGTTCATAGAAGATTTTATTTTTTGTCACAAGTTAGCGGAAAATGACACTTTGTGAAAAAAAACAATTAAAATCAATTTCCGCTAACTTGTGACAAAAAAAAAAAATCTTCTATGAACTCACCATACATCTAACGGAATACCTTGGGGTGTCTTCTTTCTAAAATGGGGTAATTTGTGGGGTTCCTATACTGTCCTGGCATTTTAGGGGCCCTAAACCGTGAGGAGTAGTCTTGAAACGAAATTTCTCAAAATGACCTGTGAAATCCTAAAGGTACTCATTGGACTTTGGGCCCCTTAGCGCAGTTAGGGTGCAAAAAAGTGCCACACATGTGGTATCGCCGTACTCAGGAGAAGTAGTATAATGTGTTTTGGGGTGTATTTTTCCACATACCCATGCTGAGTGGGAGAAATATCTCTATAAATAGACAATTGTGTGTAAAAAAAATAAAAAAATTGTCATTTACGGAGATATTTCTCCCACCCAGCATGTGTATGTGTAAAAATACACCCCAAAACACATTATACTACTTTTCCTGAGTACGGCAATACCACATGTGTGGCACTTTTTTGCGGCCTAACTGCGCTAAGGGGCCCAAAGTCCAATGAGCATCTTTAGGCTTTACAGGGGTGCTTACAATTAGGCACCCCCCAAATGCCAGGACAGTAAACACACCCCACAAATGACCCCATTCTGGAAAGTAGACACTTCAAGGTATTCAGAGAGGAGCATAGTGAGTCCGTGGCAGATTTCATTTTTTTTTGTCGCAAGTTAGAAGAAATGGAAACTTTTTTTTTTTTTTTTTTTTTGTCACAAACTGTCATTTTCCGCTAACTTGTGACAAAAAATAAAATCTTCTATGAACTCACCATGCCTCTCACTGAATACTTTGGGATGTCTTCTTTCCAAAATGGGGTCATTTGGGGGGTATTTGTACTATCCTGGAATTTTAGCCCCTCATGAAACATGACAGGTGCGCAGAAAAGTCAGAGATGCTTGAAAATGGGAAAATTCACTTTTGGCACCATAGTTTGTAAACGCTATAACTTTTACCCAATCCAATAAATATACACTGAATGTTTTTTTTTTTATCAAAGACATGTAGCAGAATAACTTTCGCGCTCAAATGTATAGGAAATTTTACTTTATTTGAAAAATGTCAGCACAGAAAGTTAAAAAAGTCATTTTTTTGACAAAATTCATGTCTTTTTTGATGAATATAATAAAAAGTAAAACTCGCAGCAGCAATCAAATAGCATCAAAAGAAAGCTGTATTAGTGACAAGAAAAGGAGGTAAAATTCATTTAGGTGGTAGGTTGTATGACCGAGCAATAAACCGTGAAAGCTGCAGTGGTCTGAATGGAGAAAAAGGCTCTGGTCCTTAAGGGGCGAAAAGACTGTGGTCCCGAAGTGGTTAAGCAGTGTCTGGTCACTTCTGTTGCAATCACTGGTTTCAAGGGACTTATTAGACTCTCAAACTTAAAGCAGTAGAATTAGCCATGCAATGCCAGGGAAACAACACATATATAAGTAGATAAATACTTGCTCTACTTACATAACACATGTGTTGTACTGTCCACATTTTGATTTTAGTGAATTTTATATAGTAAATGAAGATAATTCTGTTCATGGAGGGAACCATGTCTTTTGCCCACAGTTTAGGCTAAATCCTGATGTCATTTCTACCCTTTACTTTTTTTTCTTTTCTCCTCCAATCGCTGAGTCACCTCAGCCTTGCTTGTAAACACAAGAGAGCAGGGGATCGTGTTTCAGATAGGCAGCTAGGCAGGGAAATAAATTGAAGAGGAGGAATATATTATAGATAAAAAGAACCTCCAGCATGCATCTGTTTGGCACTGACTATTAAAGGGCCAGTGCTCCTAAAGTATGTGATAACTCCAAACCATAACAGTAGAAGACGTGTTGAAAGCTTTGAATGCAGGATTAGTATCTTTATCACTTAATACACTCAGACCAGTTGCTGTTGACATTTGATTTTTTGACCATCTTGCTTTAAAGGGATCTAAGCAGCTCCTAGCTTCAAATAGCTAAAAGGGCTGCCATGTTTGAGAAGTTCAACTGCCTGCTACTTTTCCACTGCCATTATCCAGGCTAGGAGTGAAATTCTTGTGACTAATGTTTTCTGTTTGAAGTACAGTGGGGAAGGCTCAGGGTTTGTTTGTGGTCATTTAAGTCTAATGAGGTGATTTCTTATCTGCTTTCCATCATCTGTTGCTTCTGCCAGCAAGTCCTTTCACAGACGGAAGATGTTCCTATTTTAACCCTTAAATGTAAAAATATGAGGTAAAATGAAAGTTTTTTTCAATACATTTTTAATTTGCTATAGAGCTGCCCTGGGTGTTAAAAATATGCTCGGTTCACTTTGAAGAGAATCTGAACTGTCCGATTTGTACAATAAAAAAACATACCAATCGAGTCACTGTGATCTCCTGGGTCCCTATTTGTCATTTCCGCCGCGATTCTGTCTTTTAATCGCCAGTTTTAGGCAGTGTTTACAAACAAAAAACATGGCCATCAACCAGGAAGTGATATATGTGTATATATAGATATATACATATATACACACACTAATATGTGTGTGTAACGATCTTACCTTCCAACGGCGGGTCCCGCGGCGTCTCCGGCAAAGGGACTCCCGCTCTGCTGTCTTTCGACGGCGTCCCCGGCGTCCCTCCAGCAGTGAATCAGCAGGCATGCATGCGCAGTACCTCCAGTCAGACGTGCGCGGGGCAGAGCAGCCTTTATAGGCTGAGGAGGCATGTTTGACAGGAGTGGCTGTCATCCTGGGGGCGGGATCTTGCTCTGCCTCTCGGGTATTTTAGGCCAAGTGAGTAATTTGCTCACTGGCCTTGATACTAATCAGTTCACTGGTTCTTGGACCTAGCTAGTGAGAGTTTGAGAGCTACATTTCATATATTGCACATCAGCGCAATATATATGTACTCTGGTCAGTCAGTATTGTATATTATTGTAATATTATATATTGTCTTGTGTAACGATCTCTGCCTGCCTCTTGACTACGAATCTGCCTAGCCCCTCTGTATTACTGCCATCTGATTACTGTGTACGACTCGGCATTCCCCTGACTTTGCTTCTGTTTGATCCTTTCAATACGACTGACATATGCCTTATGTGTATGACTCGGCCTGATATTTGACTACGATTTTGCCTAGCCATTCTGTACCATAGACATCTGACTCACATGAATGACCTCGGCCAGTCTCTGACTATGCTATTCTCACTAGTACTGTGATTTGCACTTGTTACGCTAGCCCTCTTCACGTATTAGTGTGATAGTGTGTATGTACTGTATGTATGTGTGTAACAACCAACAATAAAAAATGTCAGTTAAATATAGTATATAGGAGACACACACAGTGATGTTTGAGAAGTAAAATGAAGTTTAATGGATTTACAGAAAGTGTGCAATAATTGTTTAAACAAAATTACACCGATGCATAAATATGGGCACTGTTGTCATTTTATTGATTCCAAAACCTTTAGAACTATTTATTGGAACTCAAATTGGCTTGGTAAGCTCAGTGACCCCTGACCTACATACACAGGTGAATCCAATCACGAGAAAGAGTATTTAATGGGGGTCAATTGTAAGTTTCCCTTCTCTTTTAATTTTCTCTGAAGACTAGCAACATGGGGGGTCTCAAAACAACTCTTAAATGACCTGAACACAAAGATTGTTCACCATGATGGTTTAGGGGATGGATACAGAAAGCTGTCTCAGAGATTTCAGCTGTCTTTTTCCACAGTTAGAACATATTGAGGAAATGGAAGACCACAGGCTCAGTTCAAGTTAAGGCTTGAAGTGGCAGACCGAGAAAAAGCTTAGATAAACAGAAGCGACGAATGGTGAGAACAGTCAGCGTTAACCCACAGACCAGCACAAAAGACCTATAACATCATCTTGCTGCAGATGGAGTCACTGTGCATCATTCAACCATTTGGCGCACTTTACACAAGGAGATGATGTATGCTAGAGTAGTGCAGAGGAAGCCTTTTCTCCGCCCACAGCACAAACAGGTATGTTAAAGCACATTTGGACAAGCTAGTTTCATTTTGGAATAAAGTGCTGTGGACTGATGAAACTAAAATTGTGTTATTTGGGTATAACAAGGGGCATTATGCATGGAGTGAAAAGAACACAGCATTCCAAGAAAAACAACTGCTACTTACAGTAAAATATGGTGGTGGTTCCATCATTCTGTGGGGCTGTGTGACCAGTGCAGGGACTGGGAATCTTGTCAAAGTTGAGGGACGCATGGATTCCACTCTGTATCAGCAGATTCTGGAGACCAATGTCCAGGAATCAGTGACACACCTGAAGCTGTGCCGGGGCTGGATCTTTCAACAAGACAACGACCCTAAACACTGCTAAAAATCCACTAAGGAATTCATGCAGAGGAACAAGTACAACGTTCTGGAATGGCCATCTCAGTCTCCAGACCTGAATATAATATATAGTATAGTGATAATAGAAGAAAAATCACAGCGCAATCGTCCCAAAGACGCTGCATGCAGTGCGTTTGGGCTTGATCGAAATTGCAAACGCTGTTAATATATCCTTAGGGATACATTAGTAGCAGTGGTTTGCTGATCATCAGCGATCTGCAATGCGCTGAAAAAGCTCTGTGTGAAGTGGCCCTAAAAGTGGTGCAATTTTTTCGCAAGCTTTTAGACCATGAAAGGAGGAAAAAAATTATACCACTACATGGATCTTTGACAGCCCTGCATTTACTAACCTTCCCTGGATCCAGTGCTGCATTTCTTCCTCCTTCCACCAGGTTGCGCTCTACCCCTAAAGTGAGATTGTCATCTGTTGTCTTGATCTCGTAATCTCACCGGGGGATCGAGAGCCTCCAAAGATTAGAAGAAGGCTGGCTGTAAGCCGATGGATCCCGGGAAGGTGAGTTTTTTTCCACTCTGAATGAGACAATTCACTCTGATTTAAAAAAAAAATACATCTCATAAATCCTAAATAAAATACAGGACTTAGCACCTTAAAAGTATGTGTGTGTGTGTGCATGAGTGATTTTCTTATCTTCATGTAAAATCCAAAAGTATACCAGTATGTAAACCTCACAAATAAGATTTAAATGCATTAGTCTAGTACAAAACAAATGGTATTTTTATTTTGTTATGTTTTTATTTTTCCACTAAAGCATAGAAAATTATATAGTTTTCCAAGCTTCTTTTATGGCTGAAGCCAGTTCCCAGCCTTTGTGAAAAAGTAGGTTAAAATAACAGTTGCACATGCTATAATTTGGCATTATATGCACATTCAAAAATAGCTCACATTGATGAACTTAAATCATGCTTAAGCTTAATGCATCACACAATTGGAATTAAGAGAGGCCCAGCATGTGTTTATGGAGATTATGTCAGCTGTAGGGACCTCTTTCACAAATTAATGCCGGAATCGCAGCAGTGGACAAGTAGCTGCAACATTCACGCTGAATCATACAAAAATAGCACATGCAGAAATTAAGCAACAGTACCGATGCTCATTAAAAACCTTATTTTTGTTCTGGTGAAGATAAAAGCTTTATCTTTTTCAATAATATATTTTACATTACTGCACATATACTAATGTACCAGCTGGTGTAGAATGATCTACGTCATAAAAGAAATGTAACCTCATAAACTACAGAAAGCAAGATATAGTATTATGATATGATATACAATTAATATCATCTGCTATCAAATTTGACAGTAAAGTTGAGATAGATAGCACAGTGTCTAGCACAGCGGTTCTCAAAGTGGGTGCCGCGGCGCCCTAGTACGCCGCGGAGACTTCCCAGGGGTGCCGCGCTGTGCCCTGCTGTGTTTGTGTTTAGACAGCGCATTTTTTTTTGAAACACGGCCGCCGATTGCTGTGCTCTGTCCCCGGCTCACAGCGATGTGGGTCTCTGATTGGTCCGCTGCTCTCTCCTGTGGGCAGATACAGTAGAGTGTACTGCATCCGCCCACAGGAGAGAGCAGCAGCCAATCAGAGCCCCACATTGCTGTGAGTCGGGGACTGTATCCGCCCACAGAAGAGAGCAGCGGCCAATCAGAGCCCCACATCGCTTTGAGCCGGGGACAGAGCACAGCAATCCGTGCGTGTTTCAAAAAAGAAAAAAATGCGCTGTCTAAACATACAGTAGAGCCACCAATGAGTATGGACTCTACCTTCTCCAGCCAGCACAAAGTAAGGATCTTCACCTGCCCTTCGGGCAGGAAGAAGGGGGGAGTCGGGGTGCACGGGTAGGGTAGTTAAGGGCTGCACACATATTTCTAACGGGGAGGGGGGTATGGAGATTCTTTCGGGCCCCACACGTTTTTTTTCTGGGGGGTTATTCTCAGGCCTCACACATGTTACCTGGCAGGGGGAGGGGTTGCTCTAAGGCTACACATGCTATGTTACCTGGGAGGGTGTAATTCTTTTGCCCTCTGATTGTTGTGGGGAATGGGACTCTTATGATGACAGTGTATGTGTGGGGCTGACATGTGTCTGAGTGGATCTGAAGGAAAGGATGAAGGTGCCTTTTATGTAAAGTAGAGAGGTTGTTTCAAGAGAGGGCTTGTGATGGAAGATTGTGTGTGTGTGTATGTGTGTACAGAGTGTGTGTCTGTGTGTCAAACACGCATAATTTTTTTCTGGTGGAGTTGATTATTGTGATCAAATCTGTTGGTTGTCTGTCATTCCATAAGCCGCATCGATTGTAAAAATCTATCATAAATTACAATCGGACTGTAAATTTCAATCAGTCGGACGCATCGGGGGAGCAATGGTAGATCGACAGCCCATAGGGGTGCCTCGAAAAATTTCTCAATCGCCAAGGGTGCCTTTAACCGGAAAAGTTTGAGAACCACTGGTCTAGCAGATTAGCATGCTCATTTGCAGCACTACGACCCCACATTAGTAATTTAGTTAAGACCCTATCAGAATTGAGTTTCTATGTTCTCTCAGAGTTCGCTTGAATTTTCTCTGATTTTATAAAAAATACCTGTAGATTAGTTGGCTCTGTTAAACTGAACCTAGACTATTGTAGAAAAGTTAGGTTTTAATCATCAATGAAGGACAATTAGTGACTTCAATTTTTCACTTTTCTCTGTGCAGCACAATGGGAAATTTGCCAGTGCCATATAAATGAATGATTATAATTATAATAAATACCCATAAGTTGTTTTTTCAGGAGCTCTAAGATTTTGCTATCCTTAGAAGTCGTTTGGTAATGCAAATGTCATTTTCCAACTTCCATAGCAACAGAAAAAATGGTGGAAAGAAGGACCAAGGCTGGTAATTTAAGCAAGGCCATAGACCAAAATGCTAATTGCGGTTATAACAGCACCCAGTGTGTAATTTGGGTGCTAGACTTATAGCCATAGCACAAAATGTACAATAAGGGATAGGTAGTGTTAGATGTAGGGTAGCAGGTAGTGTTGGGCGAACAGTGTTCGCCACTGTTCGGGTTCTGCAGAACATCACCCTGTTCGGGTGATGTTCGAGTTCGGCCGAACACCTGATGGTGCTCGGCCAAACCGTTCGGCCACATGGCCGAACTAAGAGCGCATGGCCGAACGTTCCTCGAACGTTCGGCTAGCGCTGTGATTGGCCGAACGGGTCACGTGGTTCGGACCCGAACGCGCTCTGATTGGCCGAACGGTCACGTGGTTCGGGTAAATAAATACCCGAACCACGTCATATCTCCGCCATTTCTCTGTGGGTTTAGCTTTGGGTAGGCAGGCAGGGTAGTTCGCTCTCCAGCCACGCTAGCCAGGGTCCCCCCCCAGTCATTGTGTGTCGCTGCTGGGAACAGTAGTACACCGCTCGCTCAGCCACACTATATATAGCATTGTTTACTGCCACTGTGTACCTCGCTCAGCCACACTATATATAGCATTGTTTACTGCCACTCTGTGTACACGGCTCAGCCAGACTATATAGCATTGTGTTTACTGCCACTGTGTACCTCGCTCAGCCAGACTATATAGCATTGTTTACCGCCACTCTGTGTACACCGCTCAGCCAGACTATATAGCATTGTGTGTACTGCCACTGTGTACCTCGCTCAGCCAGACTATATAGCATTGTTTACTGCCACTCTGTGTACACCACTCAGCCAGACTATATAGCATTGTGTGTACTGCCACTCTGTGTACATGGCTCAGCCAGACTATATACCATTGTGTGTACTGCCACTCTGTGTACACTGCTGAGCCAGACTATATAGCATTGTTTACTGCTACTCTGTGTACACCGCTCAGCCAGACTATATAGCATTGTGTGTACTGCCACTCTATGTACACCGCTCAGCCAGACTATATAGCATTGTGTGTACTGCCACTCTGTGTACACCGCTCAGCCAGACTATATAGCATTGTGTGTACTGCCACTCTGTGTACACCGCTCAGCCAGACTATATAGCATTGTGTGTACTGCCACTCTGTGTACACCGCTCAGCCAGACTATATAGCATTGTGTGTACTGCCACTCTGTGAACACCGCTCAGCCACACTATATAGCATTGTTTACTGCCAGTCTGCCACTCTGTGTACACCGCTCAGCCAGACTATATAGCATTGTGTGTACTGCCACTCTGTGTACACGGCTCAGCCACACTATATAGCATTGTGTGTACTGCCACTCTGTGTACACCGCTCAGCCAGACTATATAGCATTGTGTGTACTGCCACTCTGTGTACACGGCTCAGCCACACTATATAGCATTGTTTACTGCCACTCTGTGTACACGGCTCAGCCACACTATATAGCATTGTTTACTGCCACTCTGTGTACACGGCTCAGCCACACTATATAGCATTGTGTGTACTGCCACTCTGTGTACACCGCTCAGCCAGACTAAATAGCATTGTGTGTACTGCCACTCTGTGTACACCGCTCAGCCAGACTATATAGCATTGTTTACTGCCACTCTGTGTCTGCTGGGAACAGTAGTACACCGCTCACCCGCCACTGTATAGCATTGTGCTCTCTGTCGCTGCTGGCAATAGTGGTACACCGCTCACCCACCACTGTATAGCATTTCTGTACTGCCACTGTACTGCTGCCAGTCAGCGTGTACTTTAAGGATAAGTGAAATGAGGAAGAAAGCCGGTGAAAGAGGGAGGGGCAAGGGAAGAGGTGTTTCCCCTGACGGTTCACGTACAGGCCACAGGGGAGCACCCAAGAAAACCCACTCAATACCGCCCATGTTGTCCAGGACAACAACCCTCACAGATCCAAAAGAACAGGACCAGATAATTACTTGGATGACCTCTCAAGCGTCCAGCAGTGGGTTAAGCAGCACCAGCACATCACGCACGAGGTCCGAGTCCTCAGCCAGTTACAAGGAGCCAGTGGGCACAAAGCTAACACAACCAGCAGCGACACCACGCACACAACTGCCAGATAACCAGTCCGATGAATTACCTCAGGACACGATGGGGTATTCGCAGGAGCTATTCCCAGGCCAACAAACTTCCACCTTTGAAAGGTCAATGGAGGAACAGCCAGAAATGTTGTGCCCGGATTCACAACCATTAACTGTGGGAAATGCACCGGGCACTGAAATACAAGGCGAGTCCGAGGACTTTGAAACCCAAATCCCAGAGCAAGTTGGGCAGGAGGGGTTGCAGTTGCAGGAGGTCGGCCGAGAAGTTCTGGAATACGACGTTGGAGTGAGTGTTCTGGGGAGCTCTACTCCACGGCGGCGGCCCCCCACAATGACATATGACGAGTTTGAGGAGATGGAAGAGGAGGGTATGGACAATGTGGACAGAGACCCAGATTTTGTTTGTGAACGAGAACATCGCCGTTGTAGCAGCAGCACAGATGAGTCTGTTGAAGAACCCACTGCTGCACGAGTTCGCCTTGTGCCACAAGGTAGGCGGCGCGCAATTTCAGGCACCACAAGCGTGGAAGTTCAAGTGAGAGGCAAAAGAGGAGCAAACAGAAATTGCCAGCAAGGCAGGTGCTCCAAAGTCTGGGCTTTCTTTGAAGACTGCACTGAGGATGTTACCATGGCGATTTGCAAGGTGTGCAAGACCCGCCTGAGCAGGGGGAAAAGTATTAACAACCTCACCACCACCAGCATGAGCCGCCACATGCTATCCAAACATCCCACTCTTTGGGCAAACGCGGCAGGACAGGGTACCAGCAACACTGCCTCCCTTGGGTTCACCAGACTCACCACCAGACCCGCCTCAGCAGCAGCAGTAGCCCAGCCATTGCGTGGTTCACAACATTCACAAACATCAGACGACGCTGACACTGTCACTTTCCGGAGTAGTGCTCTTGAGGTCTCCCAGTGTTCATCAAACACAACAACCAACAGCCCTTCCGTGTGCAGCGCTACGGTTCAGTTGTCTGTGTCGGAGATGTTTGAGCGCAAGAGGAAATTGCCAGCAAATGACCCCCGGGCCGTGGCAGTAACAGCCAGCATAGCCAAGCTTCTGGCCTGCGAAATGCTGCCATATCGAGTGGTGGAGACAAACAGCTTCAAGGGCATGATGTCAGTGGCCATCCCACGTTACGTGATTCCCAGCCGCTACCACTTTGCGCGCTCTGCAGTGCCTGAGTTGCATGAGCACGTGGTCAGCAAAATAACCCGAAGCTTGAAGAATGCCGTTGCCTGCAAGGTTCACCTCACCACTGACACCTGGACGAGTGCGTTTGGCCAGGGTCGATACATCTCCCTTATCGCGCACTGGGTGAACCTTGTGGAGCCTGGCAGCGATCCCTCACCTGCTACGGTGCGGGTGTTGCCCACGCCGCAAACAGCTGCACCGCCGTCCCTCCCACTGGATAACAACAGCAGCACCTACCTCTCTGACTCCTTCTCCTCCAACGCATCTCAAAGCTGTACCTCATCCGGAAACGCTAACCCTGCAGCAGTAGGATCGTGGAAGCAGTGCAGCACAGCTGTTGGCATGCGTCAGCAAGCGTTGCTGAAGCTGATCTGCCTTGGGCATAAGCAGCACACAGGGGAGGAAATTTGGAGGGGAATAAAGGAACAGGCGGATTTGTGGCTGGCACCGCTGGACCTGAAACCGGGCATGGTTGTGTGTGATAATGGGAGTAATCTCATTCTCGCTTTAAGGTTGGCTAAGCTGACACACATCCCTTGCCTGGCGCACGTGATGAACCTAGTAGTTCAGCTGTTCCTGAGGACATACCCAGGCGTGGCCGATCTTCTGTTGAAGGTGCGTCGAGTGGCCAAACATTGTAGAAATTCCAGTACTGCTTCGGGGGCACTCGCCAAGATGCAGGAGCGATTCAATCTCCCCCACCATCGCTTGCTGTGTGATGTCCCTACGCGCTGGAATTCTACGCTGCACATGCTAGCCCGCTTTTGCGAGCAGAAGAGTGCAGTGGTCCAGTACATGACGGCGCAGTACCGAGGCGCATCCGGACAGCTGCCAAGCTTCTGTGGATCCGATTGGGCCAACATGTTGGACCTCTGCCAAGTCCTCCAAAATTTTGAGCAATCCACGTTGCTTGTGAGCAGTGACAACTCTTCAGTCAGCATTACCATACCACTGCTGTGTTTACTGAAGAGGTCAATGTTGAAAATCAAGGAAACAGCTGTCATGATGCAACTGGGGGAATCTGAAGGAGAAAACGATCAGCGTGATGGTATCAACATCAGGCCATCCGCCTCAGGAAACGCTGGCCCCAGCAGCTATGACGAAGAAGAGGAGGAGGAACAGCTGGAGTTGGAGCAGGAATTTCATGCCACCACTGACGAGGGCCAGAGCGGTGCACGTTGGACTTCCACAATTCAGCGCGAATGGTCAGCAGAAGCAGACCAGGAGGAAGGTGACGACTATAATGCATCACAACAACTATCACAACGCTCACAAGAGGATGATGAGGATTCTGGTAGGACTCTGGCACACATGGCTCAATTCATGCTAGACTGCATTGAACGCGACCCACGCATTGTGCGCATTCTGGACAACACCAATTACTCGGTTTATACCCTTCTGGATCCACGGTACAAACACAATGTTCCAAAACTGCTTGAAGAAAGAGTCAGACAGGTCAAAATGGAAGAATACCAGCAGGCCCTTGTGGAGACTTTAGAGAGGAGATTGACATCCTCCCCCTCCTCTAGCCAGTTGTACGCCGACAGACTGACTTCCGCAAACCCAGGACAACCAGGAGGGCAGCAAACAACGCAAGCCGCAGCTAGTGCCCAAAAGGGAATGGTATCGGCAGTGTCCTTGGAGTGGGAAAATTTTCTGACACCCATGCAGCAGCAGCCCACTGAACAGCAAGCGTGCAGATCCACCTCCAACACCGATCGCCTGGAGAAGATGGTCAAGGACTACATGTCAGATGACGTAGCTGTGTCGAACAATCCATCTGCACCCTTCAACTATTGGGTATCGAAGCTAGACACCTGGCACGAACTGGCAATGTACGCAATAGAGGTGCTGGCTTGCCCGGCAGCCAGCGTTATGTCGGAACGCTGTTTCAGTGCTGCCGGAGGCATCGTCACAGATCAGCGTATCCGCCTCTCCACAGAAAATGCAGACCGTCTGACTCAAATTAAAATGAATCAATCCTGGATTGGAAACGACTACGCAACACTCCAGGACCCCAACCAAGTAACATGACCAATGAACATCTGGGATGGTTTAGCGTTTCCGGTCCCTGTTTATTGAACCTCTCATCTGTATTACATTTATGACTGCATGGCGGCAAAAAGCATTGCTGCTATATCCGCACGCTTTTTGTCCTCATGCAAGGCCTGGGTTGTTGTGTCTCAAAAAGCATGGCCTTCTCCTCCTGCGCCTGCTCCTGTTCCATCACGTCTGCTGCTGCTGGGTTAGCGTTGCCGCGTGGTCCCTGTTTATTGAACCACTTATCTTTATTACATTTATGACTGCATGGCGGTACAAAGCATGCTATCCGCACGCTTCTTGTCCTCATGCAAGGCCTGGGTTGTTGTGTCTCACAAAGCGTGGCCTTCTCCTCCTGCGCCTCCTCCTGTTCCATCACGTGTGCTGCTGCTGGGTTAGCGTTGCCGCGTGGTCCCTGTTTATTGAACCACTTATCTTTATTACATTTATGACTGCATGGCGGTACAAAGCATGCTATCCGCACGCTTCTTGTCCTCATGCAAGGCCTGGGTTGTTGTGTCTCACAAAGCGTGGCCTTCTCCTCCTGCGCCTCCTCCTGTTCCATCACGTGTGCTGCTGCTGGGTTAGCGTTGCCGCGTGGTCCCTGTTTATTGAACCACTTATCTTTTACATTTATGACTGCATGGTGGTACAACGCATGCTATCCGCACGCTTCTTGTCCTCATGCAAGGCCTGGGTTGTTGTGTCTCAAAAAGCGTGGCCTTCTCCTCCTGCGCCTCCTCCTCCTGTTCCATCATGTGTGCTGCTGCTGGGTTAGCGTTGCCGCGTGGTCCCTGTTTATTGAACCACTTATCTTTATTACATTTATGACTGCATGGCAGTACAAAGCATGCTATCCGCACGCTTCTTGTCCTCATGCAAGGCCTGGGTTGTGTCTCACAAAGCGTGGCCTTCTCCTCCTGCGCCTCCTCCTGTTCCATCACGTCTGCTGCTGCTGGGTTAACGTTGCCGCGTGGTCCCTGTTTATTGAACCACTTATCTTTATTACATTTATGACTGCATGGCGGTACAAAGCATGCTATCCGCACGCTTCTTGTCCTCATGCAAGGCCTGGGTTGTTGTGTCTCAAAAAGCGTGGCCTTCTCCTCCTGCGCCTCCTCCTCCTGTTCCATCACGTGTGCTGCTGCTGGGTTAGCGTTGCCGCGTGGTCCCTGTTTATTGAACCACTTATCTTTATTACATTTATGACTGCATGGCGGTACAAAGCATGCTATCCGCACGCTTCTTGTCCTCATGCAAGGCCTGGGTTGTTGTGTCTCACAAAGCGTGGCCTTCTCCTCCTGCGCCTTCTCCTGTTCCATCACGTCTGCTGCTGCTGGGTTAGCGTTGCCGCGTGGTCCCTGTTTATTGAACCACTTATCTTTATTACATTTATGACTGCATGGCGGTACAAAGCATGCTATCCGCACGCTTCTTGTCCTCATGCAAGGCCTGGGTTGTTGTGTCTCACAAAGCGTGGCCTTCTCCTCCTGCGCCTCCTCCTGTTCCATCACGTCTGCTGCTGCTGGGTTAGCGTTGCCGCGTGGTCCCTGTTTATTGAACCACTTATCTTTATTACATTTATGACTGCATGGCGGTACAAAGCATGCTATCCGCACGCTTCTTGTCCTCATGCAAGACCTGGGTTGTTGTGTCTCAAAAAGCGTGGCCTTCTCCTCCTGCGCCTCCTCCTCCTGTTCCATCACGTGTGCTGCTGCTGGTGCTGGGTTAGTGTTACCGGTCCCTTTTCCTGGAACCTCTTCTCTGTATTACATTTATGACTGCATGGCGACAAAAAGCATGTTACCTGTACAAAGAAACATGACATTTTCCACATTTAAAAGACAGTTTTTCCTTTGAAACTTTACAATCAATTTTCTCAAAAACTATAAGCTCTTTTTCAAATATTTTTTCCCTCTTGTACCCACTCCCAAGGTGCACATACCCTGCAAATTTGGGGTATGTAGCATGTAAGGAAGCTTTACAAAGCACGAAAGTTCGGGTCCCCATTGACTTCCATTATGTTCGGAGTTCGGCGCGAACACCCGAACATCGCGGCGATGTTCGGCGAACGTTCGCGAACCCGAACATCTAGGTGTTTGCCCAACACTAGTAGCAGGAGGGTTAGTTTAATGAATAGCACTAGCTGGGGGGGAGGCGGTTAGTTTTAGGAGTAGGTAGGGGACGGTAAGTGTGAGAGGTAGGATTGGTGAAGCATTAGTAGAATATTAGCAGTATTGCCGATATTCTACTAGTTGTTAAATTTATATAAGTCAGACACGCGCTACTATAATCAGTTCACTTTATTTCATAAATCTATTGATAAAAAGTACAGGAGCATATCATACCCCAGTCCGTTCATCCACTCCACACCATTCCTTCATGCACACCACTGAAGGGCCCTTCAGAAAAATATGCAAAGAATAAAAAATATATAAAAGTATAAAAAATATGTAAAGGATTTGTCAAAATGGAGATATAGTGCCTTCCCAATATGTTTAGGATCCTGCCCCTATATGCATATATAAAACTAGGCAGGGACTTGTATTAGTTAGAAGTCCGTTCTGATGGACCTCCTCCAATCATATCCCGTATTCCAATTACGGATTGCAAGTGTCGATACAGTCCAGTTGCCTAACAGGGGGTTATACAAGTGACAGTCCGTTGTGCGGGTCCTTATATATTCCACATACCCCTCCTGGCGATACAGTCGTCAGCCGGGAACGTCCGCTGTTGTACGGCTCCCTCAGTGCACTCCACGCTGGCCTCCCAGTGCAGTTCGCGTCACTTCCGCTTGGAAGATACAGAGCTTCGCTCGCCGCACTTCCTGCTCAGCGTAACTTTCTTTAGTGTTGGTTTTACTTTTCGGGTGACGTCACCACTCGGAAGAAGACCTCTGGATCTTGTTACATAGGTAGCCGCTGCGCGCTTCCGCGGTTTACCCTATCCACGGTCTCCGCCACCAACTTCATACATAGAAGATAGAAACCTCAACGCGTTTCTGCCAATATACGTTGGCCTTCTTCAGGAGGATTTTAATAGTCACCCGAAAAGTAAAACCAACACTAACGAAAGTTACGCTGAGCAGGAAGTGCGGCGAGCGAAGCTCTGTATCTTCCAAGCGGAAGTGACACGAACTGCACTGGGAGGCCAGCGTGGAGTGCACTGAGGGAGCCGTACAACAGCGGACGTTCCCGGCTGACGACTGTATCGCCAGGAGGGGTATGTGGAATATATAAGGACCCGCACAACGGACTGTCACTTGTATAACCCCCTGTTAGGCAACTGGACTGTATCGACACTTGCAATCCGTAATTGGAATACGGGATATGATTGGAGGAGGTCCATCAGAACGGACTTCTAACTAATACAAGTCCCTGCCTAGTTTTATATATGCATATAGGGGCAGGATCCTAAACATATTGGGAAGGCACTATATCTCCATCTTGACAAATCCTTTACATATTTTTTATACTTTTATATATTTTTTATTCTTTGCATATTTTTCTGAAGGGCCCTTCAGTGGTGTGCATGAAGGAATGGTGTGGAGTGGATGAACGGACTGGGGTATGATATGCTCCTGTACTTTTTATCAATAGATTTATGAAATAAAGTGAACTGATTATAGTAGCGCGTGTCTGACTTATATAAATTTAACAGTTTAGTACAACTTGAGGGTTTGAGGGACCCCTCTGTCATACACGCTGCTTATTTGTTGGGGGATTCCCCTCTAGCGCATGGTAGCAATTGATATTCTACTAGTGGCTTCATCCGGTGCTCAAATTTCTCTGAGACATTTTCCAATGTATGCAGAAGGGCAAACTATCTCATTTTCCTCTGCAGATTGATTTACAAAAAGGCAGTTGAAATACAGCATGGATACAGTGCTGCACACACATATTACAAATGCCAACTACTGTGTTCGCGGCAGGAGGGGGAGAAGGCGGACTAGCGCTTGCATGGGTTGTGCATGCATGCGGTGGGAGGGTCTGCGTGGGGGCACATGTGCTCAGCGGATTCTGTACATAATCAGAGGATTATTGGTATATTATAAAGTCTGGCTGCCCTGAGTATTTTTTTTTTTGGTCATGGTTGCATGTATGTGATTGTGAAAGCACAAATTCTAATTCACTAACTTTCAGCAACTGGCACTATAATTTAATGGTTTCATATTTTCGCATGTATTTTTTTATCTAAATATCACCAAAGTACAAAATCAAATCATAGGGAGCAGTATAAAAAATGATGAAGGTGTTTAAAAAGCAAATGTAAATGTAAACGTGTAAGATTGTAAAATGAAGCAAGCATAAAGGTAAAAAGCTAACAATTAAGATCAGAAAGAAAAGGCCTACGCAGAAAATGGAGATACTTTGTATTGAGAAATGTAGTTTATTTTAGTACAGCATCAGTTTTATTTTGAAGGTTCATCTCATTTCACACTGTCATGTATGGTCATGTGTATCATTCCATGACAAGTTCTTCCGCATATCTTAGTACTTTTACGCAAGTTATGGTTTTAACAGTATAGTTTAATAAATGTTTGTTGTTGCGTATTAGTGTCAAAAATCTGATTATCTCGTGGATAAAATCATGTTCCTTTTTATAACTTCTTTGACACTCCTGATGCCCATTACTGGGAAGTCTTATCAGCCAATAGGATCTAGAAGATTTCAAAAATGAAATCCCATTGTTCTTTAGTTCATAAAAACTAGCTATAAAAACAAAAAATGCTTAAAAAATTAGACCATTTGGTGGCTAACTAAATCACTAAAACATAGTAAGATATTGCAATTTTGTAGTCAGTGCAAAAACATCAAATTTCTCTTTAGGAGACAACATAAATGTAACTTTTATGTAACATATATTTCAAAGGCAGATTATAACAGCAAGCGTTCATCAGATATGTATAAGAGAAGTAGCTTTAGAAGGTCACTATAAGATTCAGAACTGTTTGTTTCCTCCTATGAGGCAATGTACTTGCTACAATAAGGCCTGGAATCCTGGTCTGACATTATTAAAATTTGATGGAGCAGTGTGGTCAGTACACGCAGATAGGCACCCAATATAACAAGTTATAACTCTTTACTGAAGAAAAACATGCAGAGATAAATAATACACCAACATCAGGAACGCAGCTTACTTAGAACAGAGAGGAGCACACAGAAAAAATACAGGAAACAACAACACCATAGAGATCATTGCAGCACTTTACATAGTAGTGACATCTTGTGGTTGCTTTACAATACTATAGTTTAAGTAATAATGTTGTTAAATCTCTAACAACATTTAGGAAGAGAAAACCCTTTCCTCTGCTTGATCAAGCTATGTCGAAAGGGTTGCTGAATGGTTAGTGAAATAGGGATTGTTCTAATAAGAATAGAAAACAGTAGAGAAGATGTACGTTATCCAGCAAACCTACACTGGATTTAAAAAAAAAAAACCTGGGTAATATTGGAACACAATCTAAAATAAATATAGACCTTTACTGTAGGTGAGTGCAAGTGACTTGTTTACCGCAAGATCACTAACCATTGTGCAATATTCATTGTATACTGATTCAGACTAGAGTTCCAAACTTTACTCTAATGCAGACTGTTGTTAAAGAACAACTGAAGCCGGAGGGGTGAGGAGGATGCCATATTTATTTCCTTTTAAGCAATACAAGTTGCCTGGCTACCCTTCTGATCTTCTGCCTCTAATACTTTTAGCAATAGACCCTGAACAAGCATGCAGCAGATCAAGTGTTTCTGGCATCATTGTCAGTTCCGACAAGATTAGCTGCATGCTTGTTTCTGGTGTGATCCATGCACTACTGCAGTCAAATAAATCAGCATAGCTGCCAGGAAACTAGTATTATTTAAAAGGAAATAAATATGGCAGCCTTCATAATCTTTTCTCTATAAACTTCTACCCAAGCTTGTTGGCTCACTTGTACTTTCTAGTGCTATGTTTGTGTGCAACTCTAGATAATATATATATATATATATATATATATATATATATATATATATATAATCACACAAGAGAACTGCATGTTGTTGACACTTGTTGACACGTATTTAATAAAATTGGGCAGGTCTTCATTAATCTGCATCCTTATATATAGAATCTTCGTAATATAAGCAAAGTGGAAGATTAGTATGTTTAAAGAGAATCTGTACTGAAAAAAAGTGCCCCTACGGGGTACTTAACCACTTGCCGACCGCACACTCATAACGTGTGTCGGCAAAGTGGCAGCTGCAGCCTGCAGGACCAGCGACGCAGTACTGCGTCGCCAGCTGCAGCCTAATTAATCAGGAAGCAGCCGCTCGTACGAGCGGCTGCTTCCTGTCAAATCACAGCGGGGGGCTCCGTGAATAGCCTGCGGGCCGCCGATGGCGGCTCGCAGGCTAGATGTAAACACAAGCGGAAATAATCCGCTTTGTTTACATTTGTACGGCGCTGCTGCGCAGCAGCGCCGTAAGGCAGATCGGCGATCCCCGGCCAATCAGCGGCCGGGGATCGCCGCCATGTGACAGACCACATCCTGTCACTGGCTGCACAGGACGGATAGCGTCCTGTGCAGCCCGGAACACCAGGGGGAGGCAGCAGGTAGGAGAGGGAGGGGGAATTTCGCCGCGGAGGGGGGCTTTGAGGTGCCCCCCCGCCACCCACAGCAGGCAGAAGAGATCAGACCCCCCCAGCACATCATCCCCATAGGGGGGAAAAAAGGGGGGCAATCTGATCTCCCTGCCTGCACCCTGATCTGTGCTGGGGGCTGCAGAGCCCACCCAGCACAGATCAATCAAACCAGCGCTGGTCCTTAAGGGGGGGTAAAGGGTGGGTCATCAAGTGGTTAAGTCAGGAGAGGGAAGCCTCTGGATCCTAATAAGGCTTCCCCAGTCCTCCTGTGTATCCCCAATCCATCGTTGGTTCTACCTGAAAAGTAGCACCTGCAACATGCAGCGATCTTTACCTTTGGGATCCGCTTTACCTTACCTTTCGGTTCCGCTCTTGGGTCTGTGGGTCCCAGCACTGGATCTGTGCTACACAGGAGGAAGGGGGAAGCCTCATTAGGATGGAGAGGCTTCCCACTCCCGAAGTGAGTACCCCCAGGGGCTCTTTTTTTTCTTTCAGATTCTCTTTAAACATACTAATCTTCCACTCAGCTTATTGTACTAAGTTTCTTAAGGTAGGTGAAGGGGCCTACTACATCCTCTTAATTCCTTCTCTCTGTCTATTAGTGTATTGGTTAAGGTTGCTGCCTGTGACACAGGTGACCTGGGTTAAAATCTTGTCTCTTCCTGTTCAGTAAGCCAGCACCTATTCAGTAGGAGACCTTGGGCCTAGTGGTTGCAGCTCAAGCGCTTTGTGTCTGCCAGTGTGAGTCTTGTCTATTGTCTGTCTATTGATAGACAGAGACAGCTCTTTTAGAATGGTGCAGAGTTTTCTGGAATGCAGTACAGGTGCTTATCGAAGTGTTGGGCACTGGGATAGCGTGTTCAGAGCTAAGGCAGACATGAAGATCCTAGTCTCTTCTCAGGGTGGTGGGGTCATGTGATCTCCAAAGTTGAGGACCCCGATAGGGACATGCTGTAAGTAGAACTAAGGCATTAATTAGGACAAATTGTGGGATTTGACATAAAATTTGCTGCTGGATCAACTCCTATAATCTACTCTTTGGGAATGCTTAATTAGCATACTATTCCAACTGTTTGATCATCACTAATGAACTAGCAGTCCACCAGTTAGGAAAATTAGTGGTGAATTAGAGAGATAAAATGAAACTTACCATATTTAGATGGAATGCCTTTAAACATACAGTGCTATTTCTATGGTAGTAATTCCTTAACCCCATCTGAAATGCGGTTTCCAAATTCTAGGCTCACCAGATTTTCTAGTTATTCAGAAGTCAGAGTTAGTAAGTTGAAGCACTGTGTGAAATGTGAGTGGAATATCGCTGTGAGGAAGCTGAAGACTACAGATGTTCAATTTATATAGCACACCCTGTATCAAAGCATAATGACAGATGAAATTAGATGTACATGTATGAAAGTGTGAAAGGCTTTAAAATAAATGATGTGAGTCATAGGTAATATAGAGTTTAATTAAATGACAGCTGAGGACGTTTTGAATTTTATGATTTATACTGTATGTTATCTTTATTTCAGTTTAATCATTACAGTGTTAACGCTGCTTCTTCAAGGGATAAAAAAGGAAAATGATATGCCAAGCTCAATATTTTTTAAATTCCAATTATTTCAAGACTCCAAATAATTTTACAAATTTACAAAATGACTCATCGAAAAAATGATCAAAGAGGAAGATCCAGATCTTTGTCGGAAGAGTCATTCAAGCAGCAGCACAGTTTGAGGCAACATACAAGGCAGAGATTTGCTTGAGGGTCTTTAATCATCACACATATAAAGAATACCTGATTATCAGGGATAATATTTGAGGCATCTTTACCAATATGTCTGAAGTTATGCTGAAAGAGGCTGTGCCACATATCTCTACTGGTAAGAATCTGAATTTACACTCTTAAAGTGAACCCGAGGTGAGAGTGATATGGAGGATGCCATATTTGTTTCCTTTTAAACAATACCAGTTGCCTGGCAGCCCTCTGATCTATTTGGCTGCAGTAGTGTCTGTATAACACCAGAAACAAGCATTCAGTTAATCTAGTCAGTTCTGACCATATTGTCAGAAGCACCTGATCTGCATGATTATTTAGGGTCTATGGCTGAAAGCATTAAAGGCAGAGAATCATCAGGATATCCAGGCAACTAATATTCCTTAAAAGGAAATAAATATGGCAGCCTCCATATCATTCTCACCTCGGGTTCACTTTAAAGAGACTCCGTAACAAAAATTGCATCCTGTTTTTTATCATCCTACAAGTTCAAAAAGCTATTCTAATGTGTTCTGGCTTACTGCAGCACTTTCTACTATAACAGTCTCTGTAATAAATCAATGTATCTTTCCCTTGTCAGACTTGTCAGCCTGTGTCTGGAAGGCTGCCAAGTTCTTCAGTGTTGTGGTTCTGCTATGAACTCCCCCTTCCAGGCCCCTCTATGCACACTGCCTGTGTATTATTTAGGATTAGAGCAGCTTCTCTCTTCTCTCTTATCTTTTACAAGCTGGATAAATCGTCCTCTGAGCTGGCTGGGCTTTCACATACTGAGGGATTACAGACAAGGGCAAAGCTGTTTGCAGCAAGAAACAAGCAGCCTGAAACTTCAGTGCATGAGAACAGGGGGAAAGAAACACACAAATGATCTCTTGAGATTCAAAAGGAAGGGTGTATACAGCCTGCTTGTGTATGAATGTATTTTCTATGTGTGGACATACTGTACATCAACCTACTTCCTGGTTTGGTGGCCATTTTGTTTGTTTATAAACAAACTTTTTAAAACTGTTTTTAACCACTTTTAATGCGGTGCGAAATTGTGTCAGAGGGTAATAGGAGATGTCCCCTAACGCACTGGTATGTTTACTTTTGTGCGATTTTAACAATACAGATTCTCTTTAAATTAACAGTGACATTTTTTCTATCATTCCTAACTGTTTTGTCTACAGTAGTTATTTTGGTTGAGTTCATGAGTGATAGCTTGTCATATATAAAAGTGGTTTGTCAGGAATACATAGTTAAAAATAAAAATGAAAATTTTGTTATGTGACAGTTATTAGCAAGGGGAGAATCAAAATCCCTGAACGGACACAAGCACAACAAGGGGTTGAAAAAGAAAAATGTGGCAGCCAATTTATAACATATATGGGAGGAGAACACAAAGTGATACGATTTACCACCACATATAACATAAATTAGTTGTCCCACATGCTCACACCAAATCAGCTAAGGTAACTAAAAAAAAATCTTTCAGGTTACCCTTCTCTAAAATGAGAAGACCCAGTGGCGTACCTAGGGTATTTGGCACCTGTTGCTAATTATCCACAGACCCCCCCCCCCCCAATCAGGAAGTTCTTAGCCGAAAAATGGGGCTACATTGTGCAGCTGCGCTGAAAAATGGGTGTGGTCATGGACCAAAATGTGGGTGTGGTCACGGGTGAAGACAAATTTACATGAACTTACCAATGGTGGGACATTAGATTAGGACAGTGGTGGCGAACCTTTTGGAGGCCGAGTGCCCAAACTGCAACCCAAAAGTCACTTATCTATCGCAAAGTGGCAACAGCAATTTAAACTAAATACAAACATTTTAACTCATACGTGAACATTATGGAAAATCCAAGTTGAAAATAAACTGTGAAGATAAACAATTTCATCCATCCTACTCCTGAAAAAATGTATTGTTTTAGAAACCCCCTCCCCCCGTTTTAATTTTCTGTTTTAAAAAGCTAAAAAAGTAGGTTTAAGGCTATTGTCTCATATGATTATGATTCAGCTTTTCCTATAGTCTCACAGTTAGCAATCATGAGGCCCCCAACAAGACAAATTCAGCAATCATGAGGCCCCCAACAAGTCAAATTCAGCAATCATGAGGCCCCCAACAAGACAAATTCAAAAATCTTGAGGCACCCAACAAATCATGAGGCCCCCAACAAGACAAATTCAGCAATCATGAGGCCACCAACAAGACAAATTCAGCAATCATGAGGCCACCAACAAGACAAATTCAGCAATCATGAGGCCCCCAACAAGACAAATTCAGAAATCTTGAGGCACCCAACAAATCATGAGGCCCCCAACAAGACAAATTCAGCAATCATGAGGCCACCAACAAGACAAATTCAGCAGTCATAAGGCACATAAATAGACAGCATTTCACATAAATGGGCAGAATGCCCCCTTAATATGGTAGACACCTCTCACCTGGCTTCTGAATTCTCCTCTACTGGCTGCTGTGCCTGGCTGGCAATACTGTGTGGACTGAAAGGCCTGGCAGTGATGCTGTGGCCTGGCTGGCGGTGATGCTGTGGCCTGACTGGCGGTGATGCTGTGGCCTGACTGGCGGTGATGCTGTGGCCTGACTGGCGGTGATGCTGTGGCTGGGCTGGCTGGCGGTGATGCTGTGGCTGGCCTGGCTGGCGGTGATGCTGTGGCTGTGCCTGGCTGGTTGAAGTAAATGCTGGCCTGACTGGGGGTGATGCAGTGGCCTTTTTGCCAGCGATTCTGGGCTGGTTGGCTGGTGGTGATGTTGGGCTGGCTGGCCTAGATAGTTTAGGTAGTGAGAGGTGCCCCCTAGTTTAGGTAGCGCCAGGAGCCAGTGTAGGTAGTATAGTAGTCCCCAGTACAGCTAGTATAGTGGCCCCCAGTATAGTGGCCCCCAGTATAGCTAGAATAGTTTCCCCCAGCCAGTATAGCTAGTATAGTTGCCCCCAGTAAGTATAGCTAGTATAGTTGCCCCCAGCCAGTATAGCTAGTATAGTTGCCCCCTGCCAGTATAGCTAGTATAGTTGCCCCCCGCCAGTATAGCTAGTATAGTTGCCCCCAGCCAGTATAGCTAGTATAGTTGCCCCCAGTAAGTATAGCTATAATAATAATAATAATAATAATCCGAACATTTATATAGCGCTTTTCTCCTGTCGGACTCAAAGCGCTCAAGAGCTGCAGCCACTGGGACGCGCTCAGGAGGCCACCCTGCAGTGTTAGGGAGTCTTGCCTTGAACTCCTTACTGAATAGGTACTTGACCTAGCCAGGATTTGAACCCTGGTCTCCCATGTCAAAGGCAGAGCCCTTAACCAGTACTCTATTCAGCCACTACTACTACTAGCTAGTTTAGTTGCCCCCAGTAAGTGTAGCTAGTATAGTTGCCCCCCGCCAGTATAGTTGCCCCCAGCCAGTATAGTTGCCCCCAGTAAGTATAGCTAGTATAGTTGCCCCCAGTATAGCTAGTATAGTTGCCCCCCGCTAGTATAGTGGCCCCCAGCCAGTATAGTTGCCCCAAGTAAGTATAGCTAGTATAGTTGCTCCCAGTAAGTATAGATAGTATAGTTGCCCCCAGTAAGTATAGCTAGTGTAGTTGCCCCCCGCCAGTATAGTTGCCCCCAGCCAGTATAGTTGCCCCAAGTAAGTATAGCTAGTATAGTTGCTCCCAGTAAGTATAGCTAGTATAGTTGCCCCCAGTAAGTATAGATAGTATAGTTGCCCCCAGTAAGTATAGCTAGTGTAGTTGCCCCCCGCCAGTATAGTTGCCCCCAGCCAGTATAGTTGCCCCAAGTAAGTATAGCTAGTATAGTTGCTCCCAGTATAGCTAGTATAGTTGCCCCCAGCCAGTATAGTTGCCCCCAGTAAGTATAGCTAGTATAGTTGCCCCAGTATAGCTAGTATAGTTGCCCCCAGCCAGTATAGTTGCCCCCACTAAGTATAGCTAGTATAGTTGCCCCCAGTATAGCTAGTATAGTTGCCCCCAGGAGGGTGAAAGCAGCGCTAGAAGGAGGGGCAGTGGGGGCAGCGGTGGGGAGGGGGGAAATTACCCCCCTCCCTCACCTGGGACCCCTACTTCTGCCTCTCTCCCCCTCCATAGCTAACTGTCGGGAAGTGCAGGGTGGCCGGAGGCGTGCTAAGAATTACTCACCTCATTTCCGCGTTCCAAGCGTGGAGCGCAGCGTCATGTCGTTACAGGTCTCCGCCTTCAATGCCGCCCACTGTGCTTCCACTAATCAGGAAGCACAGTGGGCGGCATTGAAGGCGGAGACCTGTAACGACATGACGCTGCGGCTGCACTCCACACTTGGAACGCAGAAATGAGGTGAGTAATTCTTAGCACGCCTCCGGCCACCCCGCACTTCCCGACAGTTAGCTATGGAGGGGGAGAGAGGCAGAAGGAGGGGTCCCAGGTGAGGGAGGGGGGGATATTTCCCCCCTCCCCACCGCTGCCCCCACTGCCCCTCCTTCTAGCGCTGCTTTCACCCTCCTGCTGTGCTGCTGTGGGGGGTCGTGGTGACACCTCCCTGGGTGTCTGACACCCGGTGCGCCCCGCCCCCCTGCGCCTTATGATAGGGACGCTACTGAGAAGACCATCACCAGTGAGACATACATTCACTAACTTTTTTATTATGAACAGTAATATTATCCTTGGAAGGGCCTCTCATTTCTTTGTGGGATTAGTCAGAGAAGATATTTATATTGAATACATTCCTTGGAGCTTCTGGTCTTTGAAACTGACTCAAATTCATCAAGCAAATTTTGCACATTTGTCTGCTGCGCAATCCTGCTATGATTCTACCACATCCACCACGTCAAACATCACCACTAGCCTGGACTGTTGACACAGGCCAATTTGGTCCAATTTGTTTATGCTGACCCTACAATCTGTGCACATTTGCAAAAATCAAGATACACCAAACCAGACTTCATTTTTTCCAGTCTTCAGTTCAACTATCCAGTTTTAGCAAGACTATGCCCACTGCAGCCACAGCTTCATGTTCTTGACTGACATTGTTATTATTATTATTTAGTATTTATATAGCACCTACATCTTCCGCAGCGCTATACAGAGAGGGTATATTGTATTGTCATTTAACTGTCCCTCAGAGGGGCTCACAATCATAGTCATATGTCTATGTACTGTATGTATCATGTAGTGTATGTATTATAGTCTAGGGCCAATTTAGGGGGAAGCCAATTAACTTATCTGTATGATTTTGGATGTGGTAGGAATCTGGAGTACCTGGAGTAAACCCAAGCAGACACGGGGAGAACATATAAACTCCTTGTAGATGTTGACATGGCTGGGATTCGAATCGGGGACCCAGCACTGCAAGGCGAGAGTGCTAACCACTACAACTGTGCTGACATAAGTGCAATCTGAGGTGGTCTGACATATTATGCATTCTGAGATGAGTTTTTACTCACCAAAGTTGTATAGTGGTTGCCTTAGTCAACATAGGATTCATGTCAGCATAAAATTGCCAGGCCATTATTCTGTTATTTCTCTGATCAAATAGGCAGTATTCACTAAATCTATCTTTTGTTTTGCACACCATCAGAAGGTACCTATATAAAGTTTGGAGGATGGGGGACGGCCCAATGGGGGTGCCTTTGACAGAGCCTGCACAAGTGCTGCAGGGGGTAACAGGAGCTACACTGTTTTAAGAGCAGTGCAGCAAGGTATAAAGAAAAATAACTTACTGCTCAATAGCTGTGGAAGGTTGGAGTGTACCAACCATCCTTCCCCAGTCTCACAGGGAGAATAGTTTAGAGGCATAACAGCTGCTGCATTGTGTCCCCCAGCAAGTGAGTGAGCTGTTCTACCAGCTGTTCTACAAGCCCTTGTTCATGTGAGGGGATTAAACTATTATTTTATTCATTACTTTTTTGTCTTTCAAGTTCATAACACACATAGAATTTGTAATGTTTATTATTTCAAAACCCTTTTTCACAATAATTCCCCTTTAATTTTTTGACACTCATGAGTTGCATAAAAAAAGCAAGTACAGGTAGTCCTCGGTTAACGAACGAGATAGGGACTGCCCACTCGTTCTTAACCTGAATCTGTGCGTAAGTCGGGACTACCTGTTATGGCCCGTTGAAAATACAGAGTATGAGCAGCGGAAGCCAGGAGCCGCCGGGGAACAATGGAGGAAGCGAGAGGATGGGCTGCGCACCACGAGGGCACCTTCTACCGCCGAGGATCAGGTGAGTAGGCCTCTATTTACCTTCCGCTGCCCATATTCTTCATTTTCAGCGGGCCAGAGCAGGTAGTCCCCGGTGGGCGTGACGTCATGCGACGGGGCCGAGCTATGGTCGCGGCGTTCATATCGGCGGGTCATTCATAAGTCGGGCGTTCGTAACCCGGGGACTACCTGTACATTGGTGTTTCTAATAAAGTGCTCGGTGATATATACAGTATGTAGCAATACATAAACTTAGTACAAGACTTCCCTGGAAGTTTTCTAGCAGCAACTTTTGATTAAATTCATACCAGTTATGCCCAAAAGGCAGGTGAACACTTAATTCAACATTAAAACAGATAGCCAAGCAAAAACTAAATTAGTCAGCTTATAGAGCTAGGCCACAGCGGCACAACAACTCCCCCTCCCCTCCCCCCCGCAAGGCACGCAATGTCTGCCCGCCACATGCATGCCAGGCACAATGGACACAGGTACAAAGGAGGACACAGGGACAGGGGTTTTATTATATAGGATATGGGAGGGGCACATAGAGTGGGAAAGTTAGCACAACAAAAAGGATATTGCCAACCCACTCTTGTAAGGTTGGCAAGAATACCAATTCTAATTAAAAAGAGAGAATCAGATATACATACTTGCAGTCATTTGGGAAGTCACATGGCCTAGCTCAAAACACTAAGAGTCTTCATGTTGGGATATATATCTGTAGCCATGGGCGTTGCTAGGATCCTAAGGCCCCGGGGCACTTTAGGGCACTCCAGAGGAAAAATGGGTGTGGCCATGCACAGGAATGTGGGTGTGGTCATGGGGGAGCTAAATTTACATGAACTTAACAATGGTCTAAGTAGGCCTGCCCAGCAAAATGTTGGCTGAAGCCCCCTCTCCATTCATAAAAGAAAAAAATGCAGCATATCACATAAATAGTCAGTGTCACTTAAACATAACTATGCAGAGTTACCTGGCTTCTGTGCTGGCCGGTCTGGCTTTCTGCTGGGTGGAGTAGCCTGCTGCCAGGTTATCTGGCATTCCCTGACCTTCTAGTGGACCCCCTCCCATGCTCCCACGCAACCACAACTTCCAGCATGTCCCCATAGAAAAACTACAGCTCCCTGCTGCATGCCACCATAAAGGTATCACAGCACCTAGCATGGCATCACATCACCCAATATGTCCACATATAGGAACCATAGGACCCAGCATAGCCCCATTGCTGTGCTGTGGAGCCATGCTCGGTGCTATGGTGTCACGCTGGGTGCCATGGTACCTCTATTGGGCATGCTGAGGGCTGTAATGCCATGCTGGGTGCTGTGGTGCCATATTGGGTGCTGTGTAGTGTAATGCTGGGTACTAAGGTGCTTCTGTAGGGCATGCTGAGTAGTGTGTGGTGCCATGTTGGGTGCTATGGTGCCTCTACTCTGCCTTGGGGACATCCAGGGCATCCCACAACAGATCTGGGGCACATGCCACTGATCTTTGTGGCTAGCACCACCCCTGTCTGTAGCAATCTATAGGGCAAAGCATCACTGATAGTTTTTTTTTTCCAGCTTTTATGGTATGTTCTTCTGAAATGTCATTCCTAAACACATCCAGCACTCTCTTGGTTCCTCCTTATTCCTGTAGCTTTTAAGCTCACAAGGGCAGGGCTCTCTCACCCTTTTGTGTTTTGGAATTTGCTATATATTCTTTTCATCATGTTATATTCGTCACTGTACTTACTGTATGTATTATGTAGCAATATTTTGTGTATCGCACTGTCGGTATTACTATGTATCCCATGTTTGAGTCTTACTCTGTACAGAATATGTTGGTGTTTAATAAATCAATAATAAAACTTCGAGTGCAAAGAGTGTAAAGCTAAATACTCACCTAACAATGGTTCAGTAACCTCACAGCGACATCTCCAGACATACGAGGTTCCCTGATCCATCTTCCTGCCAGGCCATGATGGCACATGACAGACACAAATGAGAGTTCAAACAATTGTGGCACTTTGTGCGGGAGTCGTTGGTCAACCTAAAGATCGAATCCGCCGTGACGATCATTATTGCCACGCACCGCAAAGTGTCTTTTGCCTGATTGTGCACTCGTACCCACCTTGCTCATCGCAGATACGGTCGCTCATTACTCAGGAAATTGCGTCGTCGGAAGAACCCAGCAAAGAATCGCGAGGTGGGTACGAGCCTTAAAAGTGCAGCTCATACAGCCAGTGGGAGGAAGTATCTGCATACCAGCTTACAAGTGAAATACTACATGTAAGCAATCTAGACATAGCTAAACTGCAGGAAAAAAAAACCTCATCTGCTAATAAAAAAAGCACTAATGAGTTTTTAACTTGTAGAGGTATTCTACAGAGGTATAAATATAAGAACCACTAATCTGAAAGGGCCTCTTTCTAAAATACAATATTCAAGCAGCAGTATGAGAGGCAAATAAAGACGATTTCCTCTTAGAATTCACTGAAGACTGCAAAGAAGAATTACTGATCCACTTTAATGACTTCTAAGATGACCACAATTAATATATTCTTTCAAAGCTACAGGAAGAAATAATTATGACAGGTTATGGCTTCATTAGATAACGATGAAAAATTAATTGTTTCACTTAACAATTACTTTACCTTCTATAAGATCACTGTGTTACTTTCAGAATAACAGAGCTCTTCAGCAGTGGACTGGGGGAATTCTCTCGTCTATTTCATAGGTACTGTTCTCCCTCTATTGGACATTTAACAGATGCACACAAAGTGCATGTACTGAATAGGCCCTGTAACAAAAAGCTAAGGGAAACAAATATAGTTTCAAAATCATTATACATTCAGCCATTCTTTTTCTACATTTGATTTGCAGTGCATAAAATACAACAGTTAACGTGTACAAATTTGTCAAGGTCATGATATGTCCAAATGACAACAAAGGTAGTTTAAACTGAACCATGATGAGTGAAATCAAGTGTATTCTTTTTGCATTAATGTTCGTAAAAATAATGTAAAATTCGACTTTGGAGTGAAAATGCCATGGAAAATAATTTTGTAATAAGTTTGTGATTTTTCACATTATTTGTGAATTTCCGCACTAAAATAAAACGGTTTTCACACATTTTAGAAATCATCACAGTAAAAATAAATACATATAATAAAAAAGTGTTTTTTTGTGTGAATTTTTACATCAGAATGTAACATTCGCTTTCTTTATTATTATTATTATTGATTTATAAAGCGCCAACATATTCTGTGTTGCTTTGACCATATTGCGAAAAATGCAATGTGAAATTGAAAATAGCATTTTCAATGCGAAAATGACTGGTGAAAATTCGCAAGCAATATTGAAACTGAAGACCTGTAAGTTCTAGAAGTTGTTTCATTAGGAAGCAGGAAATTTGGGGGCATGAGGCAAGTGGACTAAAAGGGCGCCGCAATTCACTCCAAAATAAAGTATCCTTTAATCTAACTCTAAAACTCCCATATCATTTATGAAATTATTTTTTAAATCGATATATTTAGTTATAAACTCTGCTTTATTATTTATGTGGATGATAATGTTTTACAAATAGTGCGTGTGAAAATCAATATATTATGATTTACTTATTGATCGCTTTATTATGTGGATAATAATGGTTTACAAACAGTAAGTGTTAAAATTGTAACCACTTTACCCCCAGGCGTACGGATTTCTCTGTCCCTTTTCCCACCCTGTTACCACCAAGGGACATAGAAATCCATACCTGACGCCGCTCCAGCCGCTGTCCGCGCTCCCGCTCGCTCGTCCGCGAGCATCCACGCTCGTGCATGCCGCCGCCCGCTCGCCCGGAGATCAATGAACGGGAAAAACCTTTCCCGTTCGTTGATCTAAGCCCCCCGCAATGATCAGCTGCTTCTACGAGAAGCAGCGCGATCATTGTGAAAAAAAAAGTTGCTCAGCCTCCCTGAACTTCCTGCAAGCGTACTTCCTGTACGCTTGCAGGTCGCATAAACAAAAACTCACTGTGGCCATCTTGTGGCCAAATAGTAAAACTACACCCTAAAGCATTTTTCACATACAAATACATTAGCTATACATTAAAAATTAACTCATTACCTCCCACACTCCCCAATTTTTATTTTTTTTTGTAATAAAAAAAAATACAATTAAAAAAATACATAAATAGTTACCTTAGGGACTGAACTTTTTAAATATTTATGTCAAGAGGATATAACACTGTTACTTTATAAACTATGGGCTTGTAATTATTGATGGACGCAAAACTGAAAAAATGCACTTTTATTTCCAAATAAAATATTGGTGCCAAACATTGTGATAGGGACATAATTTAAACGGTTTTATAACCGGGACAAATGGGCAAATAAATTTAATGGGTATTAATTACAGTAGCATGCATTATTTAAAAACTATAAAGGCTGAAAACTGAAAAATAATACATTTTTTCCCACATTTTTTCCTATTTTCCCATTAAAACACATTTAGAATAAAATAATTATTGGCATAGTGTCCCACCTAAAGAAAGCCTAATTGGTGGCGAAAAGAACAAGATATAGTTCATTTCATTGTGATAAGTAATTATAAAGTTATAGATGAATGAATGGAAGGAGCGCTGAAAGGTGAAAATTGCTCTGGTGATGAGGGGTAAAACCCCTCAGTGGTGAAGCGGTTAAATAACGGTTTAGTTAAGTACGATAGCTAGGTATATTTAGTATATTTGTAAATGTTATTTCTCATAATTTTTATAAACAATATTTTCAGATTTTATTACATGAAGAAATTATATATGACGGTTATACACAATATTATACAATTATAACGATTATACATATATTATCATTTTCAATGTTATAAATGTTATTTTCAGATTTATTACATGAAGAAACGATAAAAGAAGGTTATACACATTATTATACACTTATACATATATTATTGTTTTCAGTTTTATAAACAATATTTTCAGATTTTTTTTTTATTACAAGAAACGATAAATTATGGTTATTGACAAAATCATTACATTTCTGCTACACCATGCGCCCTTTTTTCCAGGTGCCCTTTCTTGATGTACGTGTTTCATTACTCCTACAGATACACCTTCAGTTCTAATAAGTGCAGGAGATTCTTGGGAATTTTATAAGCGCAAGCAATTCACTTACTTTAACCGAATGGATACAGTAATTGACATTATTAAGCAGATGTTTTTGCTAAAGTGTCTGGTTAAAAATGTGTACAGGTTCTGGAACACTTAGGCAAATATGATAAACTAGCGTTGCATGTTCATGACAAATGGTTTTAAAGGTACACATATACAAGTAGTGCCACAAAGTTATAGTGCACAGTGTAGCTGAAATGGGTTGGTGATCGCCATCATCTGAGCAGCGCGGAGCTGGAGAGCAGCGCAGGTTGAGATAGCGTGCAGGCGTGCATGGGTTGGAGATCGGGCATCATAGTGTGTGCCATAATTATAGAGTGGCGCAGATGTAACTGATATTTGTATTATGGTTTATGGCAGTCCATAATTACCAGGTCTAGCAGTGTCTTAGGGAAGAGCTTGTCATGGGTAGCCTCTTTCACTTCCCTTTAAAGTAGAGATGGCTCAAACCTACGATTTTCACGAACTTCACGAACTACAATAGACTTCAATAGGCAGGTGAACTTTCAAAACTGCAAACATTAATTCTGTCCAGAAAGGTGATGGAAAAGATGCTTCAAAGGGTCTAACACCTGTAGGGGGGCATGGCGGAGTGGGATACATGCCAAAAGTCCTGGGGAAAAATCAGGATTTGACGCACAGCAGTGTTTTAAGGGCAGAAATCACATTGCATGCTAAATTGGAGGCATAAAGTGCTTTAAAACATCTTGCATGTGTATACATCAATCAGGTAGTGTAATTAGTGTACTGCTTCACACTGACAGACCAATCTCACCGTGTAACGCACCGCAAACAGCTGTTTGTGCAGTGACGGCCATGCTGGACTGGTGCGCACCATGGCGAGAGTGCAGGCGATGGCGGTTTTAAAGCCCATATGGTCGCTGGGCTGTGATAGCTCAATGATAGAACAACAGTGACTGTCCAGCTGATCAAATTTGGTCTGTCCACAATGAAGCAATGACCTTATTATCTTGGGTGTGCCCCCCAACACTTTCATATAGCCGGTGGTCTTTGCTTCATTGTGATACGCAAGCACCTTCACCGCGGCAAGGTAACGATCATGAAGGGGAATTGACACATGTACATGCCTTTTGTTTTGTTGTTGCAGCTGCAGTGCAGCCAGAAAAATTAGGCAGGTAGGCAGGTATGTACACGCACAGGAAAAATTATTATAGTGGCCGCTGCTAGCAACAGCCTTAAAATTCAGGAATCCACCTGGAGTCCTGGACCCTGTTGGTGGTGGCGGAGAAGGCAGTCAAGCGGCCTGCAGGCAGAGATGCTGTGTGGGGACTGGGGATAGACTTAATCTTGGAACAGGCAGTCACACGGCGTGCAGGCAGAGATGCTGTGTGCGGGGACTGACTTAGTCTTCGGGGGGGCAGTAGCCCTCCGGGATCCATGCCTCATTAATTTTGATAAAGGTGATGTACTGCACTCTTTTTTGACCTAGGCTACTTCTCTTTTCAGACTCTCAGTGACAATGCCTCCAGCTGTGCTGAAGGTCCTTTCTGACATGATGCTTGAGGCAGGGCAAGACAGAAGTTGGATGGCAAATTGGGACAGCTCTGGCCACAGGTCAAGCCTGCACACCCAGTAGTCCAGGGGTTCATCACTGCTCAGAGTGTCTACATCCGCAGTTATGGCCAGGTAGTAGGCTACTTGCCAGTTCAGGCATTGGTAGAGGGTGGATCCGGAAGGGCTAAGGCGAGGCGTTGGACTAAAGTATGTCCGCATGTCCGACATCACCATGAGATTGCTAGAGCATCCTGTCCTTACCTGCGTGGACATGGGAGAAGGATTACTGGCAGTGGCACCTTTATTCCATTGTTCTGTGACATCACCCTGAAATGCACTGTAAAGCATAGTTGCCAGCTTGTTCTGCAAGTGCTGCATCCTTTCTGCCTTCTGGTGAGTTGGTAACATTTCCGCCACTTTATGCTTAAACCAAAGCTCTAGTAGTGTTGCCACCCAATACAGGTCATTCCCCTTGAGTTTTTTTTATATGGGGGTCCCTCAACAGGCTGGATAGCATGAAAGCCACCATCTGCACAAATTTGGATGCAGACGTACTATCGATCTCCTCTTGCTCTTCCTCAGTGATGTCAGGTAAGTTCTCCTCCTCTCTCCAGCCATGAACAATACCACGGGAAAGTTGAGCAGCCCAAGTCCCCTGCGATGCCTGCTGCGGTTGTTCTTCTGCCTCCTCCTCAAAAAAACCACCTTCCCCATCTGACTCCTCTTCCCCACATGACTCTTCCTCCCCCTCCTCCCCCTCCTCTGTGCTGCCGCAGGTGTTGAGGAAACATCTGGTTCTGCTGATAATTTATCCCACAACTCTTCCTCCTGTTCCTGTTCATGCTCCTCCACAGCTTAATCCACCACTCTACGCACGGCACGCTCCAGGAAGAAAGCATATGGGATCAAGTCGATGGCGCCTTCATTGCGACTCTCCAGGTTTGTCACTTCTTCAAATGGCCGCATGAGCCTGCAGGCATTTCGCATGAGTGTCCAGTACTTTGGCCAGAACAGCCCCATCTCCCCAGAGCATGTCCTTATACTGTGGTTGTACAGATACTGGTTGACGGCTTTCTCCTGTTGTAGCAGGCGGTTAAACATCAGGAGCGTTGAATTCCAGTGAGTCGGGCTATTGCAAATCAAGCGCCTCACCGGCAAGTTGTTTCTCTGCTGAATACTGGCAGACATTGGCTTCTTCTGCTCAAAGATTTTCTTCATGGACACCTGGCTGCTGCTGTGGGCAGAGGAGCAAGAACCGCTCAAGGCGGAGTGGAGGAGGGTGGCTGTGAAGGTGCAAGGGAGAAAGTGGCTGAAGATAATGCACCTTAAGGAGGAGGAAGAGGAGAAGGAGAGTGGCTTTGCTTTTGTATGCTGCTTTTCCTCAGGTGGTCTTCCCATTGCAGTTTGTGCTTTTTCGTCATGTGCCTTTGTAAGGCAGTTGTCCCTAGGCGGGTCTTGGCCTTTACACGGCTCAATTTCTGGTGGCAGAGAGTACAGATGGCATTGCTCTCATCTGAGGCAGACACACAAAAACATTTCCACACCGCTGAGCCCTGGGGTGATATGGTGGCGTCAGCAGCTGACGTTGAAGGGCATGTTGGCTGGCTGTCCATAGGTGGCGATACATGCCGCCGGACACTGCCATGAGCTGTTTCTGATGACGAGCAACCCCTTCTTCTTTCAGCAACTCATCTCCTCCTACTCCTCTCTGACTCCCCCTCTGAACTATCCCCCTGGTCATCATGTGTATTAGGATCCCACGTGACATCCGTGCCAGTATCATCATCCTCCACAGCTTCGCTTGTATCAGACACCTCATAAACTGCACTAACAGCAGGTACTTCATCATACTCCTCACATCTTACGTCCATAGTGACGCCTAGCTCAGACATATGAGGTGGTGTAACTTGCTTAGCGCCTTCATCTTGTTGTAACAATAATGGCGGTCAAACAGGTGCAGTGAACAGGTATGCACGTACTGGTATTACAAATGTGCAGCTGTCACACACACAGGTGTAGTGAACAGTTATGCAGTGACTGGTATGTAACACTGCATGCTGTCTTGCAGGTGCAGTGAACAGGTATGTAGTGACTGGTATCAATACAATGTGCAGCTGTCACACACACAGGTGCAGTGAACAGTTATGCAGTGACTGGTATATAACACTGTGTGCTGTCATTCAGGTGCAGTAAACATGAACAGGTATGCATGGACTGGTATTACAAATGTGCAGCTGTCACACACACAGGTACTGTGAACAGTTATGCAGTGACTGGTATATAACACTGCGTGCTGTCACGCCGGTGCAGTGAACAGGTATGCAGTGACTGGTATCAATACAATTTGCAGCTGTCATACACACAGGTGCAGTGAACAGTTATGCAGTGGCTGGTATATAACACTGCATGCTGTCACGCAGGTGTAGTAAACATGAACAGGTATGCACGGTCGGACTGGTATTACAAATGTGCAGCTGTCTCACACACAGGTGCAGTAAAAAGGTATCAATATGCTGGGCCTGGCACAGTATAGCAATTAGCCAGCTGCGACTGACAGGGCTGCATATGCAAGTGTCAGTGGGCCACACAAAAAAAAAAAAAAAACAGATCACAAGAACAACATTAGCTCTCAAAAGAGCTGTTTTGGGATGCTTTTTAGCAATAAGTATCAGCAAGGAGCAAGCTAACAAGCCTAACAACAGCCTAACTAAGCTTTCCCTACTCTCTGCAGCAACTCTCTCCCTTCTCTCGCTAACTACGCAGCACACAGAGTAATATCATGGCTGATGCAGCTGCCTTTTATAAAGGGGGGCTCCAGGAGGGAGTGTAGCCTGACCATGTGTCTGCTGACTGTGATGTGGAGGGTAAAAATTTAGCCCAATGATGTAGTATAGGGGGCGGGTCGAAATACATAAAGTTTGTGATTCGACGCTAACGCGAACCACCGATGTTCGTGCGAATAAGTTCGCGTTCAAACCGTTCAGGCCATCTCTACTTGAAAGTTTTCTTCTCTATTCAAATCGGGCACCTCAACATTCAGAAGAAAGTGTTACCCTTGAGTGTAGGTAGTACACGGTACACGGTAGTACATCTTGCAGCACTAGGTCTTGGGTTTGATTCCCATCCAGGGCACTATCTGCATGGAGTTTGTATGTTGTCCCTGTGTCTCTGTGGGTTTCCTTCAGGCACTCCATTTTCTTCCCACAGCCCTAAAACATACAGATAACTTAATTGGTTTCTCCCTAATTTGGCTCTAGACTATGATACATACACTACACAATACATACATACGTAGACATGTGACTATGGTATGGGTTAGATTGTGAGCCCCTCTGAGGGGCAGTTAAGTGACATAACAATATACTCTGTACAATGCTGTGGAAGATGTTGGCACTATATAAATACTAAATAATAACAATAAAAAGGAGGTAAAATGAAGTCTGGATCTGTAAAGTTATCCATCCTATGTGGGCTATGTGCCGATTCATTAGCCACCAGAGTGTACAAACCTTTACACTCATCAAAGGAAAAGAGGCACCCAATATATATAAAACACTTTAAAATCAATAAAATAAAGAAGGTTGAGGTGGCTTACCTTCTTTATTTTATTGATTTTAAAGTGTTTTATATATATTGGGCGCCTCTTTTCCTTTGCTGTACCCCACTCCTCCCACCTATCCAAGAGGAGGGCCTTGCGCACCTGTTTTGAGTGCGCAAAGTTTTTTGCTTAGAGAGCGACCGAGTCCAGGACCACTGACAGACCTGAGTGGAGTCAGGTGTAATACACTCCACGTGCCTGAAGTGGTCGGTAGCCCCCAGTGCAACCCACCTTTGTGAGTACCCTTTTTCAGAAGTACTTTTGATACTCAATACTTGTGACTGTTGTGACATACTGCACCATTTGGGCTCCTGTTTGTCTTTGTCTTTTCCTACCAATACTGTACGCTTTACACTCATCAGTACACGTCAAGTTACTTTGCTTGTGTTTCAGTGTTGGATCTTGAGGATGTACAAGTTTCTGTCTCATTGGGCTTGATTCACAAAGCGGTGCAAACTGTTTAGCACGGGTGTGCTAAACAGCACGTGAAGTGTTTTTCGTGGACTTTTGCGCGCGCAAACTGCCGTGATTCACGCAATCGCGGCACTTTGCGCGCGCAAAAGTCCACGAAAAACACTTCACGTGCTAACTGTTTAGCACACCCGTGCTAAACAGTTTGCACCACTTTGTGAATCAAGCCCATTGTGTTGTTGGGTTTAAAGAAGTCAGGGATGTGTTGTTTGTTAAAGATGCTCCTGAGTTTCTCAGACACTCCATCTGTATATGGGATTACTATATTTCTCCTTCATTTCTGACTTTATCCTCTGTTTCTTAGTCTGCTGTTTTCTCTTGACCACGCTATTGTTTTTCCAAAGACCCAGTCTGAATAGCCACAAACAATTCAAGTTTTTCTATAGAGAAGCTAGGTAAGTGCATTACTCCATCAAAGAAGACATAAGAGGCCCAACTGGGGAGTCATCCTACACTTTTAGGAGGAAGGAAACTATTTTTTGAGAAAGGTTCAAGAGGGTTGAAGAAGCCATCTACATAAAGGCCCGTTCCCACCTTGCGATTTTGTCTGTGATCAGGGGCGCCTCTAGCCATTTTGTCACTCCAGGCGAGAAATCCTGTGCCCCCCGCCCCCCGTGATTGCCCCCCAGCCCCGTAACCCCCACCCCTGTGGTGGACACCACTCCTGTGGTGAGCCCCACCCCCAAGACTCCCGAAAATAATCATAATGCAGCAGCATTTCACCAGAAAATCAGAAAATACACTTATTGCTAGGGATGATCGGAAAGTGCAGTTTCCGATTCCGCGGAAATTCGGAATTCCGTCAGAACGAAATTCTGTAACCGTTACATTCCGGCGGGATTGCGCGGAATTCCGGTACAATTTCAGTAATCTTATTTGAAACATCATTTTTGAAACATCGTAGGCCATGGGACCTAGTGGCTGTTCCATCGATCATTTTTTTTTTTTGGAGCAGCAGGAGTTGTCGTAGGCCATGGGACCTAGAGGTGGTTTCACGGCAGTCATCACAATTTTTGTTTGGAGCAGCAGGAGTTGTTGTAGGCCATGGGACCTAGAGGTGGTTTCACAGCAGTCCTTATAATTTTTTTTTTGGGAGCAGCAGGAGTTGTCGTAGGCCATGGGACCTACAGGTGGTTTCACGGTAGTCATTACAGCAACATTTTAATTTACTCTGTCCAATCTTCATTGTGGATCAGTGAGAGGGGCCTTGTAATTGTCACTGATCCATGACTCATTCATTTTTATGAACGTTAGTATGTCCACATTGTCTGTGGACAGACGGGTCCGTTGGTCGGTGACCACCCCACCTGCAGCACTAAATACTCGCTCATAAAAAACACTGGCGGCGGAGCATGCCAGAACCTCCAGTGCATACTGAGTGAGTTCAGGCCAGGTATCCAGTTGTTTTGTCCAATAGTCCATGGGGTCATCATTACTCTACATATTGTCTGGAGCACTGGCCGACCACAAGTAATCATTCACCATACGGGCCAGCCGCTGGCGGTGACCACTTTGTCCGCTGCTGGTGGTGCTGCTGCTAGAAGGAGTATCTGGCATTGGCTGATAAAATTCCTTCAACATACTCAGCAGGTTCACAGATTGGCTATTGGTGCTGCTGCTGGGAGTGGGACCACCAGACCTTTGCTGAGTATGATGAGGCTTGGTAGCTTGGGCCCAGGATACAGGTGGAGGAAAAGCATCTTCTACCCAACGAAAAAGGGCATCCCGGATGTGGGTCATCCTGGCATCTGCTTGGGAGGGGAGTATGAACTGCCGCATTTTCCCCTTGCACCTGTCTCCAGTTTTCGGGGGGGTCAGCCACTGCCGAATCTGATCCTGTAAGGCTGCAAGGATTACAGATCCGGTTTGCCTGTTCTCGTCCATGGATTCCAGTTTCAGCACTGCATGGCATCGATGGTGCTGTACACCAGTGTAGGAGTGGGACCACTTGCTGGGAGGCTAAGCAATGGCAGACTGGCCTTGGACAGAACAGGTAGCAGAGGGAAGTGGAACAGGCCTCACCTTCAACCCATGGGGCGGCATCACCAGCTGAGATGCCCCAGATCTTACATTCTCCTCAGCAGCACCATGGAGCGTGACCCAATGGGCGGTAAAAGTTAGATACTTTCCCTGCCCATGCCTGCTGCTCCAGCCATCCATAGTGAAGTGCACCTTGCCACCGACAGTGTGATCCATGGACCGGCCGACACACTCCACAATGTGCTAGTGAAGGGCAGGAATAGCATTCCTTGCAAAATAATAGCGGCTGGGGATCCGCCATTGTGGAGCAACACTGTTCATCAGCCTGCGGAAGGGGGCACAGTCCACAAACTGGTAGGGCAGCAGCTGTTGGCCCAACAGCCTTGCCAGGAGCGCATTATTTTTCACAACAAATGGTTCTGTTGCATCCGCTTCCTCTGCAACATTTCTGGCACAGAGGCCTGACGCTGGAACACTGGTGATATTTCAGAGGAAACCAACAAGGGTGATGACGAGGTGCTTGCCGAGGTCTGGAGCCCTCTTCCAGCCTGGCATGCAGAGGGATTTGCAGTAGAATGGGACTGAGCAGGTTGGATAGGGACAGGACGAGTAGAAAAAGAAGAGGAGGGACCAGTGAATCAGTTAAGAGTGAAGAGTCAGGACTCAGGAGCTGATGCTGTAATCAGATCTCTGATTGAACTGGGACTGAGTGAGCTGGGATGAGTGCCTTCTCTCACTGACTCACTAATTAATGTGGTTCTTTGAATCATTGAGCTTAAGGAACTGAATTAATCAGTGAATCAGTTATGAGTCCAGTGAGGTGCTGCTGTTAGCTGCTGCTGTAATCTGATCCCTGAGTGAGCTGAGAGGCATTTCTTCTCTCACTACTCAGTGCAGCTGCGCCCCTCCTCCCTTCCTCCTCCTGCGCTCCATGCAAAAATTTGTACCTGCCTGGTGGTTGAGATGGCTGTGTCTTTGATTCCTCTGATGATTGGCAATTTTTTGAGCGCTGAGCGATCGTTTCCACCATCTTGAGACATGGGTAATGGTTTGCAATTAGGCGAATGACGCTTTGCAACATGCAGTGATAATGACTGTCAAGGCAGATTGGATCTTTAAGGTGCACAATGACCCCCGACGACTCCCACGTAAAATGCCACAATCGTTTGAACTCTCATTTGCACCCATTGGGTTTGATTCACAAAGCGGTGCAAACTGTTTAGCACGGGTGTGCTAAACAGTTAGCACATGAAGTGCCGTTCGCGGACTTTTGGCGCACAAAGTTCCGCGATTCGCGTGATCGCGGACTTTTGCGCGCGCAATTTGCTGGAAAATTGTGTGCGCGAAAGTCCGCAATCACGCGAATCGCAGCACTTTGCGCGCGCAAAAGTCTGCGAATGGCACTTAACGTGCTAACTGTTTAGCACACACGTGCTAAACAGTTTGCACGGCTTTGTAAATCAAGCCCATTGTGTGCCATTGCATGATGTTTGCTTGTTTCTCCTGCTTCACCACTTACTTGTTATGTGTGGCAGGTATCCTTATCCCCACCGTTATCTCCCCCAGTGTGGCCAGTCACTTGGCACAAGCGTGGTCACGAGGTTGCACATACAAATTCTGTAACAATGAGACTTCAGAATTGTTATAGGGGTTCTGTGGGGGTTTCTAAAGAGAAAAACTGCCACTTACCTTGGGCTTCTATGAGCCCCATGCAGCGGTAATGTCCCACGACGTCCTGCTCCCATCCGCCGTTCCCCGCAGCCGGCACCGGGCTATTATTCGTCTGACATACAGACGAATAATGCGCGTTGCCGTGCCTCCGCTCGCGTCATCTGAGGCTTACTGCGCAGGCGCAGTACAACGGAGCATTGTACTGCGCTTGCGCAGTAAGCTTCCGATGACGCAGGCGGAAGCGAGCGGGTGCGAGGCCACTCTAGCGCAGCCGCAGTTGGATCCCATGCCGCTTAGACCGGCGGCTGGCGGCGGAGAACCGCAGATGGGAGGAGGACGGCGTGGGACATTACCGCTGCACCGGGCTGATAGAAGCCCAAGGTAAGTGTCCGCTTTTCTCTTCCACAACCCCCCACAGAACCCCTTTATGTAAAGAATTACGACTTGTAGTTGTAGCAATAGCAAATTAAATATACTTAAGTGAGTGACTATCACTGCCAGAACTTTCATATAACCATGTGTGTTTTATGCAACCACCTATATATAGACAGTATGTAGTCAGTTTAATTATTCCAATAATAGACACACAGTAAATACATACAAAAGCTAAAATCTAAAAACAATTGTCCCCAAATAGGTTGAGAAGCACTATCTCAAATTCAAACTAAGGCAACTGCTGTCCAATCTCACACCCATGCAGGAGCATCAGAGGCGCTTCTAGAGACCAGCTGACCAGCTAATTGCCTAGAGCGCCAGATTTATGGCAGGCGCTTTGAGGGAAAAAATGTTTATTTTTCCTGTCCTTAGAGACTGAAAACGTAGGGAACGGGGATAAAAAGTTCTAATGAAAGCCTCTACTGCTCAGCCTCAAATAAGGAATCTACAAACCTTTTGTCTACAACACTTTGTATGGCATTCCCTAATGTTAGTGTTATCTCTAGAGGGATCTTGAGTGTGTCTGAGTGACTCCTGTCCTGCCCGCCTCTCCTTATCAGGGCCGTTTTTATGGCCTTGCAGGGCATGCCATTGCCAGGGCGCTGGGAGGGGGAGGGCGAAGAAGAGCCAGGCAGATGTGAGTAGCACAAGGACACTTTTTTTCCTGCATTTGCAGAAGAAGAGGTTTCTTTTCAGTTACACTTCCAGGCTTCTTCCCAGAAGCCTGCTAGTGCTAGCAGCCAGTGACTCATTCGCCCAGCCCCCACTCCCTGAACAACACTGGAGAGTGGAGACAGAGAGGATCAGCTTGTAATTAGCTGCTTGTAACTAGCAGCGCTGTCCATGTCAGAGCTGAGAGAGGATTAGCCGGGAGTTTTAAATGCTGCATTCTCCAGCCAGCATGGACTATGGATAGAAGGCTGCCAGGTACTACACTATAACATCCTCCAAACGGCTATGATCTACGGAGTCAGTGTGCTATCTCCCATCTGCTCACATGCTGTGCCTGCTGCCCCATCTCCCTGCATAAACACACAGCCTAGTCACAAATCCCCTCCGCCCAGCTCCTTCACTTAGCTTTAACCACCCTCCAGCATTCACTTTACACCAGGTAGCATACAGTTTGCTCTTGCTCTCTCTGCACCACCAGTTATTTGCTTACTCACTCCCCAGCCTATCAGCGTCCTCAATTATAAGCTCCCTACACACACACACACGCACGCACACACACGCACACACAGCAAAACCTATATTCAACACATTTCAAAATGATATTTATCGTTTTATGACTTACATTTCAAAACGATATTTATAGTTTTATGGAAATCATATCCTTTCCCACTTGCAATCTGCTTCAAATAGTGAATTACAGCCATTTTGCTGATTTACATTACACTTTACATGTCTATTGCGGTGTGCTCTTTTCCCAGTAGTGCGTGGCATTTTTTCCCAGAACGCAGATTGCCGGCTTGCGCAAACCTCATTGTGCTCCATTCCCGACGCTAATATGGCGCGAATGCGGCAAGTGGAAAAGGCAGCTTGTGCGATCGCAATGCAGTGTGTTTGTGGTTGCTGGTGGAAATGGGCCCTAATTAATTTTCCTGGACCTTAGCACCCTGAGGGCTGGAACACACTAGAGCGATTTTCGGAGCGTTTACGGAGCAATTCAAACCGCTAGCGATTTCCCTAAATGCTCATCTAATGTTAGTGGATGGGCCAAATTCCATTGGAGCGACTGCGATTACCAAATCGCAAAACTCAGGACATGCATTTTTTAGCGGTTAGCGTTTTTGCAATGTAAAGTATATAAATGCTGGCATAATCGCTCATCAAATCCTACACAGAACAATTTTGCTAGCATTTTGAAGTTAATCGCTACACAACCGCTGGCATATTGATTACACTTTTTAAAATCGCTACCGAAAATGCTCATGAAATCGCTTACAAACCGCTCATACAAAACGCTAGCGATTGCGATTAGCCATAGCGTTTTGTCGTGAGTTCCAGGCCTCAATCATGTGTTCACTCCCTCCCAGAACATCACTTCCCCCCAGCACCTACAATTATGTGCTTACTCCCTGTTCAGCCCACCACCACAGCACCTAAAATCATGTGCACAATATATAAGGCAATGTGAAGCACTAGGCTGGTTGAGGGAAATAAATGTACAATTTGATGGCAAGCTGGTAAATGTACACAGCATGATGCAGAAGAGAGGCTTGCCTCCTACAGTGTCCTTAGAAAAAAACTCTGTCTGCTTTCTCATCATTGTAAAGACTGCATGTGGTCAGCTAGATAAGGTATTACACAGGTTGAAAAGTTTTCAACAGTCCCTAGACTCCAGGAGGGCTGCTTTCTGACTTGTGTGAGAGACAGGCAGGACAGGAGTCACATTACAGGCAAGGCGCCTCTGTGTTATGTGGCTGCAATACAGATAAGTTCTCTGCTCCATGTCAGGCTATTCTCAGTCTCTCTCCACTCCTCCTCCCCCCCCCCCCCCTCCCCTAGTGCTGGCTGTCTTTTCCTCCTCTCAAATCAAATCAAATCAAAGATAGCTTTATTGGCATGACCAAGATTAATTACAGGTATTGCCAAAGCAAGGAGAAAAGTGGGACATGGGAGGGGGTGGGGTAGGAGGACAATGGCTAAGCAGTCTGTGGACATTTTTTAGGTTTACAGTTCCGTTATGCTCCTCTCAGTCTGTGGCATGCTGTGACATAGTGTGCAGCGATTGTCACTGTGGATTCCTCTTCTCCCAGTAGGATATATGTTTTTCTCTCATCTTCTAGTGTGAGAAAGTCTGGGAATAGTTCCAACAATTTCTTAAAGTAAGTGTCCCTGGTTGCAGTATATTTGGGGCAGTGCAGCAGGAAGTGGCTTTCATCCTCAAGGGTCTTCTGCTCACAGTGTTGGCATAGTCTCTCCTCCCTGGGTTTGTACGTCTGTCTTTGTCTCCCAGACTCTATTTCGAGGTTGTGAGCACTCAATCTGTAGACACTCAGGATTTTCCTCTCTTGAGAGTTTTGGAGCTTTTCCAGGTATGGGGCCATTTTATATTCTCTTTGTAGAGACTGGTATATGGTTAGCTTTTGTGACTGTTTTAGTTCACGCCTCTATTTTTCCACATAGTCCTCTTTGCTCTTGGCTGTGGTGTGTTTCATCTGCCTCTCTCTGGATAGTGTAATTGTTAAGGGCTCTGCCTCTGGCACAAGCAACCTGGGTTCAAATCTCTACTTCTTCCTACTCAGCACCTATTCAGTAGGAGACCTTGGGCAAGACTCCCTAACACTGCTACTGCCTACTGAGCAAGTCAGCACTGAGTCTGCCAGGAGAAAGGTAATTATAAATGTTCCTTGTTACTCTCTACTTTTCCACCCAATCTTACCCTTACAATTGAATCACCCAATCTTATTATTAGTAACCCTAGCCTATAGCTGTCAATACATGCATTCATTTTTACAGACAGATTCTTTCAAAATGATCGAATATGGCAATTATCAACCACCACATCGATCAGAATTTCAATCAATCCATGGCAAAAATGTACCAAAAGTACAATCAAGTAGTACATTTTTACAATTGGACACAGCGGTATAGAGCCAGTAGATCGGCGGCTCGTAGTATTGCGAATATTGCCGCATTGCGAATATTTTCATGGAGAGGGGGGGGGGGGGCGCCACAGGTTTCCTTGCCTGGAGTGACAAAATGGCCAGAGGCGCCCCTGAGGAGCATAGTCCTGTACAAATCGTGCACAGATCGTGCAGAGATGGATTATCTGACCAAGACCAAAGTAAAAACAATAACAATATATCCTGAAATCAATGCAATGTATAAAGCTGACGTAACTATTTATTTTTCCAATAAAAGGGAAATTAAAAATTTTAGGTGATGTAGTTTCGGACAGCAACAATCATGCATCACGTAGGTTCTATTTTTAAAGAAATCAAAACAATAACTTCCATATTGGATCTATTTACAGCTAAACTTTAACATTTTTAATGCACATTATAAGGTGCAGCTATGGCACTACTCCTTATTTCTTATTTCAGAGCAGATTGTAGCAGTCATGTAAAAGCCAGCAATTTTCTTCTGCTTTGATCTCACTTCCATATACAAGCAGCTATCACCTCAAAGTGAAGTTTAAAAACAGTCATTTTAAAACAATTACATTTCTTTAAAGCAATTGTATGTTTGCCATCCATTAAAGAAATTAAAGTAGACCCGCAAGGCCGCAACTTTCTTCATCAAAATAGAAGAATGCCTGAACTACACATGTATATTTACTGCACACCATAGACATGTTTCTTATTTTAATATCATAAGCTGTAGCCAGATATTTAAAGATGTTTGATCCATCATGTCATTTCTGAAAAATGATTAATCAATCAGCTTCTGCGTTGAAACTTGAAGGGTTCTCCCTTCTCCCCTCAATGTTTCCAGTAGCAACTTAACTAATCAAATGCCCACCTCACAGCTACACCAATGAGCATGTTTTCCTCCCGGTCTGCTGTGGGGCTTACTGCAGATATACAAGAAAGGACAGATGGTAAATGGCCCTTTAAAATTGAAGACTAATCGTATAGTATTTTTTAGCAAATATTTGTGGTGTGCTATGAGCACACAGCAAATTTACCAGTGGTTCATGCATCAGGCCCAATGGTTCAATGTTGTTCAGCTCAGCTCTGGAAGAAAAGTAGGGATAATCGGAAATGCTAATTACGAATTCAGAGAAAATCCAGATTCCTTTAAGTGCCGATCACCAATTCCGAGGATTTCTGATTTCTGTTTCCAATTTCCAAGGAGTCTTTTCTTTGGTAATTTTTGCATTCTCTGATTGGCGTAAAACTTTTGAGTTGACTCTGAATTCTCTGATTGGTCCAATGCTTCCAAGTTCTGAGATTGAGCTAAAATTATTGAGTTACTGTAATGTGGTATTTCTGCCGAAATATGTTTTTCTTTCTCCGATTTCCGAGTTCTGATCGGAAATGCGGATTTCCGATCGGAAGTTCAGAAATTTCATTTCCTCAGAATCCAAATGAGCATTCCTAAAGAAAAGTATGATGAGACTTATTTTGCACTAAGCTGCTAAAGTCTTAAAATATAAAATTTTTCTGCTCTATTGGAACTTGATTAAGAGTTCTCTTCACCTTGAGACCCGTTGGTGTAATTTCTATTCTGTTGCGAAGTCTAGCAACTTCTTATGTAGTGGCCACCCATAATCCACTCTTCCCGAGATACCGATAAGCTTGTATTGATGTGCTACAAACCTTTTTCAGAAAAAAAAAATGAACCATCTTAAGAGTACTAGAGATCGCCCAAACTGTTTGCACGGTGAATAGTTTGTAGCTAACAAGGGGGGTTTGCATCAACAGGTGAACACTTAGCAAGTTCAATTCGCCCCCTATACATTATAATGGAGCCAAAAATTGTCCCCTCACCCCAGAGTCAGCAGACACATGGCACTCAATCAGCTATCCCTCCCATCTGGACCGAATCAGAATGCCAGCACAACAGCCATTTTGCAGTCTGTGTTTGGCTTCTGTGCTAGGCAGATCAGGGAGCGTGCTGCTGACAGGGAGAGTATTAGGTAGGCCTGTGCTCTGTGTCTTCAGTGCAGATTCTTGCTGCTACAATATTGTCCTGAACAGCTAAGCCCTTCTTAGGGCTGGTACATTGTTTTTCTTGCTATTGTATTGCTGTTCTGTGTCCAGTTTGTTCTGTGTCCAGTTTGTTTTGCATCCACTCTGCCCACTTATTGCCATCCACCATCAGTGATCGCCGATACTCACATTGGTCCAATGTGATTGGTGCAATCGTGCAGCACGATTGGGCCAAATTTATTGGTATGATTATGCAATGCAAATGGTCCATTGTAATTGGCCCAATCATGCAATTGGTTCAATGTAATTGCTCCAGCCGTGCTACACGATTGGTCCAATGTGATTGGTCCAATTGTGCAAAGTGAGTCGGCCAAAGTTATTGGTCCAATTGTGCAAGGCACTTGGTCCAATGTGATTTGTCTGTCCACACTACTTAGTCGATTTAATTTCTGAGATTGGGACAAGTGTGCAAGGTGATTGGTCCAATGTGATTGGTCCAATCGTGCAAGGGGATTTGTTCAAAGTGATTGGTCCAATTGTGCAATATGATTGGCCCAATGAGATTGGTCCAAACGTGCAAGGTGATGGATCCAAGGTGATTGATCCAAACATGCAAGATGATTGGTCTAATGTGATTAGTAAAAATGTGCAAGGCGATTGCTCCAGTGTGAATGGTTCAAACGTGCAAGGTAATTGGTCCAATTATGGATCTGGATTTGGATGTATGTGATTGGTCCAAAGTGCACAGCGATTGCTCTAATGTGATTGGTTCAAAAGTGCAAGGCGATTTCTCCAGTCTGAATGATTCAAACGTGCAAGACGATTGGTTCAATATGAATGGTCTAATTGTGCAATGTGCAAGACAATGGATCCAAATTGATTAGACTAATTTTGCAAGGTTTAAAGTGATTGGTCCAATCGTGTAAGTATAAGGTTTAAAGTGATTGGCAGTTAAATTCGATTTCCGAGTAAAAATTCCATCACATTTTTTTTCTCATTTTTCGTAGTAAAAATTATAGGATAGTCACGTTTTTGTGGTAAAAATTGATGCTGTAAAAATAACATTTTTTAGCATTGTTGCGTTTTTCACAATTTTTATGGTAAAATTATTGTTTTTTCACGAACATTTCTCAAAATCGAAAATAGCATTTTCGATGCGAAAATGACTTTGGCGAAAATTTAGAACACTGTTCTACATTTTAAAAAGCCTGCCATAAAGGATACCTGAGGTTACATGTGACATGATGAGATATACATGGGTATGTACAGTGCCTAGCACACAAATAACTATGCTGTGTTCCTTTTTTTCTTTCTCTGCCTGAAAGAGTTAAATATCAGGGATGTAAGTGGCTGACTCAGACCTGACTCAGACCTGACTCAGACTGGAAGTGACCACACTGTGACCCTCATTGATTGAGAAATTCCAACTATAAAACACTTTTCTAGCAGAAAATGGCTTCTGAGAATAGGAAAGAGATAAGAAGGACCAATAGTTCATACATTTTAGCTCTGGCATACTTCAATGAATGTGTCATTGAGCAAAAATAAATAAACAGTAAAATCATAAAATAAAACTGTGGAATATCTTAAAAAGTCATTTTTAGGAGGAGGAAGATATATATAATTTATTTCATTAGTTTATTTTTGCCTCGGGTGTCCTTTAAGAGTTTTGATTATTTGTTATTACTGCTTGGTAAGGCTTGGTTTACACAAAACGTGTCCAGTCCTGTCCTGTCAGTTTTTGGCAGTTGGGGTCAGTTTTGCATGTGTTTATATGGCTGTATTCACACATAAATCGGTACATTTCCGGTCCTGTCCTCACAGTTTTGTATCAGTTTTGTATGTGTTTCTGTGAGTGTGATCACACATAAGAGGTGTACATTTCCGGTCAAGTCAGGTAAAACTAATAGAAAAATGACGCAAAACTGACAGGGCGGAACAGTACTGGACCGGCCCGGAAATGTGCAGATTTATGTGCAAACCAAGACTTAATCCTGGGCAGTTATTGTGTTTAACTAGCCTACGACCACGTCACGCCAATGGGCGTGATCGTGGCGGCAGCCCCAGGACCACCTAACGACGATCTGAGTAAAGTCCTGGGGCGTGGATTGGCAAGCGATCGCCTGCGCCGATGCACACGCACCTCCACTTGGATGACGGAGCGGAGCTCCGTCATCAGTCTCTCAGCGGCAATCGCTCGGTTTCGCCATCTATTGGTTTTGCTATCTAACAGTCTCCTAGCGGCAATTGCTGCTGGGAGACTGATGACAGTGTGACACCACTGTCTCCTCTGGAGGCAGGGAAGCGATCTGCTGTCATAGGCTGAAGCCTATGACAGCCGATTGCGCTGATTGGCTGGCCGGGGGAGGGAGGGTTTTGAAAATTAAAATAGTAAAATTTATTGTTAAAAAATACAAATACATATTGTTAAATAAATAAACAAACATCCCAGTAAGGATCAGAGCCCACCAACAGAAAGCTCTGTTGGTGGGCAGAAAAGGGGGGCGGGGGAATCACTTGTGTGCTGAGTTGTGCGGCCCTGCAGCAAGGCCTTAAAGCTGCATTGGTCTAATTAGTAAAAAATGGCTTGGTCACTAGGAGGGTTTAAGCCCAGGGTCCTCAAGTGGTTAACAATACCTTTTGCATCAAAAATGTGTGGTTACCGCATTGGGTTACTGCAAGTACCAACTGATTTGTAGTTGTTGTTTTTAATTGTAGTCTATAGCAGTGATGATTTTGATTTCAGAGAGCTTTGAGTCCCAGGGCTAATGATCCAAGTGAATGTGGGGGTCCTCTAAAGCTAAGAAGAAGGGTCTCCCTCCAGTCTGGGCTCCATAGCAGCCACTTAGGTTATAATTAAGCTGCTGGATTCACATTATTCCTTCTTGAAAATCACAGGGACATTTGTGAGCATTTAGGCGCTTGTAAACAACAAATATAATGTCTATACAGACGGGCTTTAGTGATTACAATTATTCTCACTTATATTTTCCACTGTGTGGCAACGCTGGGATTTCTGACTCAGAGACGTGTCTGTAATCTGCAAAACAATAACCAAAACATATTTTTTTAAAATGACCCCTGTATTTTTCATATTGCCCTTAGCATCCTTATCCTCATTATACTGCCTTGCAGTGTTTCTGGAAAGAAAAAAAAAATGCTGATGATCATTGCTGTGTATATAATTTTATGATATCATTACTGAACAGCAGCGATGATTATTTATTTTCTCTTACTACACATAGCTTTTCCTTCTTTATATGGCCCTTCTGCACATCAACAGATCTGTGTATGCAGTTTAGAAAAAGAAAGTACTTTTAGAAATCCAAACAGTGTCTCATTTTCTTATTGCCTAATTATTTTCGGTCTATTTTGGTACAATGAAATGCACTTAAGTTTAACGTATGCATTTCACACTGGCAACTGGAGTTAGGGGAGCACTGCGGTGTGAGGATCGCATTGCACTGCTAAAAATAGCTTTCTGGGATAACCGTGGCAATGCGTAGTAATCTTCCTTCTGGCTGCAGGCCAAGCAGGAAGTGAGGCACTCTAGCGCTCACTTCCTGTGGCCAATATTTGAATTGTGCAAAAGTGTATTGAAAAAACACTTTTAAATGTCGTCATAGACTTACATGACTTCCAGTCACCACACATCACCATGCATGTTGCCTGTGCATTAAATTCAACACTTCCGGCGCATCGCATAGCACCGCGTCACAGACTTTCAGTGGCAAAAACAGGGTAACACAATGCGCCAGTGTGAAAGGGACCTCCATTTTTTTCATGTTAAGTGGTCATTTGCAAAGTCAGGTAAATAGAAATCACAAAAACGAATTGTCTTACATCCAATGCTTTACGGCCACCATATATGAAAACATAAATAAACTAGCATCCAATAACCTTCCATACAATCCCATGTCCCATAATGGTTCTCGCAATCATCAAGATACCATTCTTGTAACAATGATTCTGTTAACTCATTCATCTGTCAGAAGTGGGCTCTTCTGACCTATCGGTACATTTCTCCACTGACATTGGCCGCAAATAAATAGCTTTGATGATTGTATTCAATCAACTCATTAGTCTGATGGGTCAAGGTTGGGTCTGGCGGCTCACAAACTGCATTCCTGCTAATGAAAGGCCTCTCTCTATACAATTCACATAACATGTTATGTATTAGATGGGACTTTAGCAATGGCATTGAATGCAAATGCTAAATAACAGATTGTTGTTGTGCAATTACTGTCTTGCCTGTGCTACAATCCATTTCAAAATTGTTGTGGAATTATTCGTTTTAATTTGCCTCTCTTTATTCATTCTTGCCTTTTAGGCTTCATTTAAGATTACACGGATGGCGCAGACTACGGAAAGCATTGTTTGTTTTCTTTATAAATGGGATCTGTAAATAAAAAGGGCAACCCAGATTTATAGCGCTCGGCGCAATGTAGGGGTCTTTAAATACAGGCATGAAATAAATAGCAGCCATTAAAGCGATCATAGTGTTGTAACACAAATTGTGTTTATTATGCTAATGGAACATGAAATTAAGAAAAAGACCTTTATGCCGGTGGAATTAATTAATGAGTTTTACGAAGGCATTGGGATGTAATTTATTTCTAGATAAGTAAGTGTAATTTGCAGTTCCACGGGTCTCTGCTATGCTGATTGTAATAGTTATTTGTGCAGATGTGTTGCTCACAGCATGTCTTTCCATTAGACCTGAGCACCTCATTATATAAACCGCACCTAATTAAACATAATACAGTGTTGACTCCATACTAGCCCTTTCAAAACCAGCCACTATCAATATGGAAGAAAGTGCACAGTATAGGCAATGCATGCTTTTACCTACGTTTGCTCCTTATTGCAGCGCAATGAATAGGCCCGTGTTGAATTGTCAGTTTAAAAGATTGAATGCCTAAATGTAAGCAAGCTATCCATTTACGAGAGTTACGGTCATAATTAGGCAAAAGGTACATATACCCATTGGCGGCTTCCTCCATCCTTAATCAGCATTAGCAGTGACCTGCAATATAGCAGTTTCATGGTAAGTCACGTGAAAAAGACATGAACTGAAGAAACTGGAGGATGACACCTTGTGGCCTGCGGGTTCCTAAGGTTCACTGTAGGGAGAAATGGCAGAGGCTCTGCACACCTTCTTGCTGTCCAGTCATTCAGATGCAGCCTCATTTTGGATGCGCTTCCATTACTCCCTACTGTGTACAGCAGTCCCCAAATGGATCGGCACCACACAAAAAGTAGTATTTATAGCTCAAGTAATTATTCAGTCATAGAACATGACAGCAACGACAGCCCGCTATTTCGGTCTGTGCGGCCTTTCTCAAGTTGCTCCAAATGTCAAATACTATGTTTGACATTTGGAGCAACTTGAGAAAGGCTGCACAGGCCGAAAAAGTGGGCTATCGTTGCTGTCATGTTCTGTGACTGAATAAACTTGAGCTATAAATAGTACTTTTTGTGTGGTGCCGATCGTTTTGGAGACTCTGCTGTATACGTCCCCTTGGTGCAGGAGTGAGGATCTTGGCACACACTTCAACCTCGACGCCCAGTGAATGGGTGCTCCAGGAAACACATTTTCCTCCCTACTGTGTACAAAAATGTAAATTTAACCTTTCTATTGTGTAAAATACCTGGAAGGGTGTATGCGGCCCACGCTGCAGCTCTTCCTCGACTTTCATGTCTAGCTGCTTCCAGATCAAACAGATGTTTGCATGTTGTTTTCTGGTTGTTTAAAATTGAGGTTAGGGTCCCATAGGATGACCTCACTGCGGTGGAAGGGTCTAGTACTAAATTTTGTGCATGCAAACTGTTTTGGAAGCCAACATCTTCCATTAGAGTAAATTGTAGCACCTGTTTCAGATACATTTGGGTGCATTTATGGGAGCATTTATGCATTTAAGAGGCTCTGCACACCTCTTGCTATTATGTCATTCACATGCATCCTGGTTGTGGATGTGCTGCCAATTTTCCCTACGGTGTACAAAAATGTAAGTTTAACTTTTCTGTTGTGAAAAGGTTCCTATGGTTGGCGCTGTATGAAACAATGCAGGAGTTGCCGTTACAGTGGTTCAGCAGCTTTACGTTTGGGGGAGTTACTCATGTGACTGAGTCTTTTTAATTAAAAAAAATGTATCCCAAATTTTGCAAACTTATTCTTTGTTCTGCAATGATTTCTGCTATATATTATATTATATATATAATATAATCTTTTTTCCTCTGACGGCTTTGTCATGCTCAGGCACTCAGACAGGAATGTTCTGCTCTACTTGTGATAGGATAGAAGCTATACACACCCTCTCCATGCCCCCTGCAGGCTCTGTATGAGTCAAAGACTGAGCTCCTCTCAGCCTATCACACTCTGGTTAGCAGCCATGTCTTTTGTTTGTAAACACTGCCTAAAACTGGCAATTACAAGCCAGGATTGCAGCAGGGAGTGGCAGAAACAGCACAGAGGGGCCCAGGAGAACATAATAAATAGAATGGTACGCTTTTTATTGTAAGAATTTTAAAGTACAGATTCTCTTTAATGTGCCCCCCGGTGCCCAGTGCCCACTATACTTTTACCTGACCCGGCCTCCACTTTCTCCAGGCTCCCCCTGCTGTCCATACATGAACGCCCCAGGTGGTTGCCTGTGTGATGTCACATGTCACACACGCGCCCCCGTTACTAGGCAACCATGTAGCATATGTGTATGGTCAGCAGAAGGAACCTGGAGCAAGCGTAGGCCGCGGGCAGGTAAAGTATAGAGTGCACTGGGCACCAGGAGGCACATTAAACATTAGGGCAGACAGCATCGGGGGTTATGCCGTGTTCTTCACCCATCCTAATATTGCTCTCCATTACCACCATGAGCAAGTCAGCCCTACATCTTGCAGCATGTCCGACCAATTAAAGTGACCAATTTTGGCCCAAAATTGGTTGCATTGATGGTTGGGCATGCACTTGGCGGCACCAATTGTCTGATTATAATAATCGAATTGGATTGCCAAGTCGCCTGATATATGGCCACCTTTACTCTGCATTACAAGCATTATGGTGTTTTATTGCAAAATCTAATGATATAGATATTGTTAGGTGCTAGGGGCAGGACCTAACTAGCAACGTGACTGTCTTATAATCCATAGCACATAGGTAGGGGATTCTTCAAAAAAGTATTTTTGTACTTCCCCATGCAGATTACCCACAGCATAAATTAGCCCACCACGGTAAACTTAGCTACATACCAGTTGCAAATGAACCCAAGTTATAAGGTCTGGTTGGTAACTGTCATGTCTTACTACATCAGTAAATACTGCTGAGTCCACAAGGATGACACCGTATTAAAGTGAAAAAAAATCCTACCATTGTAGCTTCATATCACCAATGTGGACTGCAATAGCCAGATACAGCAATTACCATTAGGGATGATCGGAATGAGAAAATTCAGTTCGCTAAATTCCGTCGCCATTACATTTCCGCAGAATTTTGGCGAATTTCCACGGAATTCTGCATTCCCGCTGAAAATTTACAGTAATCACAAATTAAACCTTGTTTATGCCAAATGGTAGCCCATGGGACCTAGTGGCTGTTTCCCCGGTAATCTTTTTTTTTTGCAGCAGGAGGTGTCGCTTAAGCCATGGGACCTAGTGGTGGTCCCGTGGCAGTCATTTTGGCACCGCAGGAGGTGTTGCTTACGCCATGGGACCTAGCGGTGGTCCCATGGCAGTCATTTTGGCGCCGCAGGAGGTGTCACTTAAGCCATGGGACCTAGCGGTTGTCCCATGGTGGTTGTTTTAGCACCGCAGGAGGTGTCGCTAACGCCATGGGACCTAGCGGTGGTCCCATGGCGGTCATTTTGGCGCCCCAAGAGGTGTCGCTTAAGCCATGGGACCTAGCGGTGATCCCATGGCGGTGGTTTTGGAGCCGCAGGAGGTGTCGCTTATGCCATGGGACCTTGCGGTGGTCCCATGGCGGTCATTTTGGCGCCCCAAGAGGTGTCGCTTAAGCCATGGGACCTAGCGGTGATCCCATGGCGGTGGTTTTGGAGCCGCAGGAGGTGTCGCTTATGCCATGGGACCTTGCGGTGGTCCCATGGCGGTCATTTTGGCGCCGCAGGAGGTGTCGCGTAAGCTATGGGACCTAGCAGTGGTATCATGGCGGTCATTTTGGCGCCGCAGGAGGTGTCATGTAAGCTATGGGACCTGGCGGTGGTCCCATGGCGGTCGTTTTGGTACCGCAGGAGGTGTCGCGTAAGCTATGGGACATGGCAGTGGTCCCATGGCGGTCGTTTTGGCACCGCAGGAGGTGTGGTGTAAGCCGTGGGACCTGGCGGTGGTTCCATGGCGGTGGTTTTTGCGCCGCAGGAGGTGTCGCTTAAGCTTTGGGACCTATACAAAATGGTTGGGATAGGTGATATAGCTAGGGAGCTGGTTGCTAACAGAGGATTAATTGGTTTTTGTTAACACTGTAATTGGTGCTGAAATAATTCCGATTTTCAAGAAGAAATCCTGTTGTTTTCACTTTAAACTTCTTCTAGGGGCTTCCTTGTGATTGGCTTACAAAATTCCACATTCAGCCGGAATTACGCATTGTTCCGCAGAATTTCCGCTATAACGCTAAGGCAATTCCGTTCTGATGCAACGGGACGAAATCACCAAATTCCGTCCGGAATCGCGGAAAAAAAAATTTCACGGAACGCGGTGAGCATCCCTAGTTACCATTTACACAATTAAGGCTACTGATTTCCTGACTTCTTGGATCTAAATATCCCATCTTTGTCCACTCCTTCTTACCCAAGAAGATGGATGGAGCCAAATACAGGGCAAACTTGGAAGAAAACCTCTTGGAGACTGCAAAAGACTTGAGACAGGGGCGGAGGTTCACCTTCCAGCAGGACAATGACCCTAAACATAAAGCCAGGGCAACAATGGAATGGTTTAAAACAAAACATATCCATGTGTTAGAATGGCCCAGTCAACGTCCAGATCTAAATCCAATCGAGAATCTGTGGCAAGATCTGAAAACTGCTGTTCACAAACGCTGTCCATCTAATCTGACTGAGCTGGAGCTGTTTTGCAAAGTAGAATGGGCAAGGATTTCAGTCTCTAGATGTGCAAAGCTGGTAGAGACATACCCTAAAAGACTGGCAGCTGTAATTGCAGCAAAAGGTGGTTCTACAAAGTATTGACTCAGGGGGCCGAATAATTACGCACACCCCATATTGCAGTTATTTATTTGTAAAAAATGTTTGGAATGAAGTATGATTTTCGATCCACTTCTCACATGTACACCACTTTGTATTGGTCTTTCAAGTGGAATTCCAATAAAATTGATGCATGTTTGTGGCAGTAATATGACAAAATGTGAAAAACTTCAAGGGGGCTGAATACTTTTGCAACCCACTGTATTAGCAAAGCTATTGCTGATAACATCAGAAATAATGGGCTTATTTAAATGTACACCACAGTAGTGTACATTTAAAAAGCCGCAAGTTAAAATGGGCGCAGATTTATCTACTTTGATCATTAGTGGAATATCGGTGGATTTTTTGATATTGTAAGATGACTTAACCCTAACCTAACTCTATAATAAGCCCTCCTCTACCTATGCCTAACAGTAACCTCCCTACCGATGCCTAACACTAACCCCTCCACATCTACGCCTAACACTATCTGATACAGTATAGCAGAACTCCACTGTAGCAGAGCTCCGGTGCCTGCTATAGTCGCTAGTTATCCCGCACTCAAATTACCGCTGTGGGGCCATCTTAACTGCAATTTGTACTGCAGCCTATGGCAGATCAAAAATTATCAGGTATGATCTGTGGCCAAATTAACCAATTCAGCCAAATTCACCCTGTAGTAAATATGTGATGTACAATGACACATAGAGTTATTCTGCTTCTGCCCAAGAAAGTATGCCAAGGTTTGCCAAAACACATTCGTGACAAAGGGCCAGATGCACTAATTTGCTTTAAGTTTTACCATTACCATTACTACCGCCTGTAGAGCACCCATTAGCACCACAGCCATTACCGCTGCTATAGTGTCACTGCTATGGTAACGCATGTTACCCCGAGCCTTACCATAACAACGCGCACATTACCGCAGTAGCGACTATGGAATTAATTGGTTAATGAACGGTGCTCCACAGGCGGTTGTAAGAGTAAAATGCGCTCCCTACGCATGGAAACTTTATGCAGTTTATTGCATCTGGCCTGAAATGACCTATTTACACAGAGATACCATGTTATGATAGTGACTCAAATACATCATTTAGTCTGTACTAACAATGTAGCGTATGTACTAACTAACAATGTAGCGCATGTACTAACAATTCAACAATATACAAGTACAGAATATATAATTTATTGCCTCCTTTGCATAGCCTTTTCATGATCCATTTTTCCACTACTAATGTGTACATTATTAGTGTTAGCTAAGTATGTTACTGGAATTTGCTGTAGTTATCTGTAAGAGTTAGTGCCAGACAACATTTCTTGGCTTTCTATTGTCACCAGATTTGCGGCTGACATATGGCATCTAATAGTGTTCAACAATCCACTGTGTGGTGCAAATGAGATCCCTGTATGAATGGACTGACTCTCCAGCCCTCCTGCAACCATTAGTTCCTGTCAGGGCCAAACAATGATCTGAATTATGCACTTCTACCCTAATCTTTTACTAAACAATACTGCAAAACATGATCTTAAACTGGCTCAGTCTAAAGCTTAATTATTTTCTTTTTACTTTTTGACAATATATTAGTTATCAACAGGAAAAAAAAGAAACTTGCACAGAAACATCTTTGCCCAATTTACATAATTTACTTCAGAACGTCTTATTAAAATTAGTCCTTTATGCATCTGCTGCAAACTTTCTTAACACAATGCAGGTTGTTTGACAAGTTCTTGGTTTAGTTACATGACTGAACTACGGAAAAATAGCATCTTAATTTTATGCAGTGGCATATTTAAACAGTGTGCCTGTTTTCCTGTGGTTTATGAAATCTGGTGTACAGTATGCTAAGGAATCTATGCCAGATAATTAGAAAATAACAGTCACTGCAGTGCCAGTAAAGAAAGATATCTAAATCTAATTTTCAAATGCACTGAAAGATGACGCACGTTCGGAATTTAGGACTTAACCATCTGTGTGCTGATTGTGGGAATCAAGACGTTAGAGATGTGCGGTGAATAGACAAACTTCTTTAATTGATATTTGAGGAGTGTAAAAGGAAATTATTTGTTTTGAACATTGTGGTAGTTTTTTTTCTTTTGTAACAATACAGTATTTCATTTCCAGTTTTTATGTGTGAGAGTTGTGTTGGGTTCCTTTTTTATATATATATAATTTATTGAGAAAAAGAGCATTCATCAAACAGAATACCGAATATTCCACCTTCTTAATCTCACTTTTTAACATTTTCCCAAAAAAATTAAAACAACAACATAAACAAATAAATCAAACTCCCATCCCCCCTTTCCTCAATCTAAACTTACGCTCAAAAAATCAATATCTCAACCATACCCAAACCCATTAGAGTTCTCTTCAAATTATTATCATTTATTTAACCAGAACCATCCCAGCCTCCTCCCACTAAATCTCTGAATTCTACTGATTCTAAAAAATTACACCACTTACCCCACTTAATATTAAATGCCTCTATTTTATCTTGCTGCAGAGCCAACTTATTTTCTATACCCTTAACTACATTCACTCTATTTATCCATTCACTAAAGGTAGGAGGATTCTGGCTTCTCCAATTAACAGGAATTAAACTTTTGGCAGCTATTAGTAGAGATGTAGAGAACGGTTCCCGAACCGTTCGCTGGCGAACATCTCTGAAAGCATGGGGCTTTTACTACTTCCGGGTCGCTCTGACCCGGAGTAGTACGCCTGCGCTGCCCGGCAAAGCGCGTCCTAGATCGCGCTCCTGTTGCCGGGCACTCTCTGCGCATGTGCGTGACGTCATGAACGACATCACGCACATGCGCAGAGAGTGCCCGGCAACAGGAGCGCGATCTAGGACGCGCTTTGCTGGGCAGCGCAGGCGTACTACTCCGGGTCAGAGTGACCCGGAAGTAGTAAAAGCCCCAGAGATGTTCGCCGAGCGAACAGTTCGCAACATCTCTAGCTATTAGCAACCGTGGTATAATCATCTTCTTGTACCTACTAATGGAATTTGACGTCCCATGCAATAACACACTCACAGGATCTCTTTCATCCCACTCCTCACACACTCTGTTAATACAGTGGGTTGCAAAAGTATTCGGCCCCCTTGAAGTTTTCCACATTTTGTCATATTACTGCCACAAACAGGAATCAATCTTATTGGAATTCCACATGAAAGACCAACACAAAGTGGTGTACATGTGAGAAGTGGAACGAAAATCATAAATGATTCCAAACATGTTTTACAAATAAATAACTGCAAAGTGGTGTGTGCATAATTATTCGGCCCCCTTTGATCTGAGTGCAATCAGTTGCCTATAGACAGTGCCTGATGAGTGCTAATGACTAAATAGAGTGCACCTGTGTGTAATCTAATGTCAGTACAAATACAGTTGCTCTGTAAGGGCCTCAGAGGTTGTCTAAGAGAATATTGGGAGCAACAACACCGTGAAGTCCGAAGAACACACAAGACAGGTCCAAGACAGGTCAGTGATCAAGTTATTGAGAAATTTAAAGCAGGCTTAGGCTACAAAAAGATTTCCAAATCCTTGAACATCCCAAGGAGCACTGTTCAAGTGATCATTCAAAAATGGAAAGATTATGGCACAACTGTAAACCTACCAAGACAAGGCCATCCACCTAAACTCACAGGCCGAACAAGGAGTGCGCTGATCAGAAATGCAGTCAAGAGGCCCATGGTGACTCTGGACGAACTGCAGAGATCTACAGCTCAGGTGGGAGACTCTGTCCATAGGACAACTATTAGTCATGCACTGTACAAAGTTGGCCTTTATGGAAGAGTGGCAAGAAGAAAGGCATTGTTAACAGAAAGCATAAGAAGTCTCGTTTGCAGTTTGCCACAAGCCATGTGGGGGACACAGCAACCATGTGGAAGAAGGTGCTCTGGTCAGATGAGACCAAAATGGAACTTTTTGGCCAAAATGCAAAACGCTATGTGTGGAAAAAAACTAACACTGCACATCACTCTGAACACACCATCCCCACTGTCAAATATGGTGGTGTCAGCATCATGCTCGGGGGGTGCATCTCTTCAGCAGGGACAGGGAAGCTGGTCAGAGTTGATGGGAAGATGGATGGAGCCAAATACAGGTCAATCTTGGAAGAAAAATTCTTGGAGTCTGCAAAAGACTTGAGACTGGGGTGGAGGTTCACCTTCCAGCAGAACAACGACCCTAAGCATAAAGCCAGGGCAACAACGGAATGGTTTAAAACAAAACATATCTATGTGTTAGAATGGCCCAGTCAAAGTCCAGATCTAAATCCAATCGAGACTCTGTGGCAAGATCTGAAAACTGCTGTTCACAAACGCTGTCCATCTAATCTGACTGAGCTGGAGCTGTTTTGCAAAGAAGAATGGGCAAGGATTTCAGTCTCTAGATGTGCAAAGCTGGTAGAGACATAACCTAAAAGACTGGCAGCTGTATTTACAGCAAAAGGTGGTTCTACAAAGTATTGACTCAGGGGGCCGAATAATTACGCACACCCCACTTTGCAGTTATTTATTTGTAAGAAATGTTTGGAATTATGTATGATTTTTGATCCACTTCTCACATGTACACCACTTTGTATTGGTCTTTCATGTGGAATTCCAATAAAATTGATGCATGTTTGTGGCAGTAATGTGACAAAATGTGGAAAACTTCATGGGGGCCGAATACTTTTGCAACCCACTGTAAATGTAGTAATGTGTGTACTTGTTCTGTTCTTGAACTTATAAGTGCAAGAGTTAAAAAAATAACAAGGATCGAAGCGCAGATCTCCTTTAATATTCTGCTTTTTGTGCATCAGCTATAGACTTCACTAACAAAATCTAAATGAGAACATAATGATACATCAGGCTATCCCATTTGTTTCAGTATCATTGGATTGTGGCTCCCATAACGATTATACTGTTCACCATCATAAAGGCAATATGGACTCACATCAATTGTTGACATTTTGCCGGGGATAAGTTCATTTGCTAACAAATGACAACTTTTACAGTGCTACTATAATGTTTCATACCTACTGAATGCAGATTGGAATTGCTCTGTGATTTGCCCCAATTGCTGCTAAAATTTCTAGTAGATGACCAATGCTGCAAAAAGCAACGAAGGATAAATTAGAAAATGAAGTGGATGTATTATTAGGCTAATATGGGAGAACACTATCATGAATTGAAGCTGAAGGATAAATTATTTATATACAGTATAGCTTTGGAAAGAAATGAAACAGCCTGTGTATACAGATGAATAGTCAACAGGTTACACATCCCCACATTGGTCTGCCAACCTTTTGTGTCTGCTTCGGTCCTATTTATAGACATCAGGGAGTAAAATAAAAATAAAATAAAACAATACATAACAATAGTGGATACATATGTTTATGTTGCTGCTCCCTGCAAAAACTGTTATTCTGCACTTTTCAGTAACTGAATTGAACAGACTGTTCCCCTGCACGCGTGAAATAGGGGCACGACGAAGAATGGGTGCCATTTTTCGTTAATAAAATTATTGTTAATACCTATCGATATTCTTCGTTTTTAAAGTGTAAATCGGGTAAATTATCATAATATATTATCGTCATGTATTAATGATATTTTACTACAACTTAACCTGACCCTACTCTCACACAGAATTAGAGATGGCACGAACTGTTCGCACGCGAACTTATTCGCGCGAACATCGTGGGTTCGCGTTCACAGTAGAACGCGAACTTTATGCGAGTTCGACCAGCCCCCTATATTACATCATTGCGCTAAACTTTGACTACTACACAGTCAGCAGACACATGGTAGCCAATCAGGCTACACTCCCTCCTGCCCCCCACCCCCCTGTATAAAAGGCAGCTGTGTCGGCCATGATCTCACTCAGTGGCGTACCTAGGGCATTTGACACCCGGTGCTAGGTATTGAAAGACACCCCCCCCCTCCACGGTACACCACTTGCGGCGCGCAAAATGGGCGTGGCTATGACCGGATGGGGCGGAGCTAATTTAAAAGTGCACCCAAGTTTTAGTCAACCTTTCTCCAGAAAATTCACATCATTGCGCAGCTTTTCTCCAGAAAATACACAAAATGTCAGAAGCTTTCAACATAAAATACACGTAATGCGAGAACATTTCACCAGACATTACATGTTATGTGAGCAGATTTCACAAGAAAATACATTCAATCATGTCGGCAGATTTGACCAGAAAAAAAATCATTCAATCTTGCGGCACATTTGACCAGAACATACACAATGTCAGCACCAGATTTCACCACAAAATACACAATATCGGTAGTTAAACTGACCACAAAATACACAATGACGGAAGTTAAACTGACCGCAAAATACACAATGACGGTAGTTAAACTGAACACAAAATACACAATGTCGGCAGTTAATCTGACCACAAAATACACAATGTCGGTAGCAGATCTGACCACAAAATATACAATATCGGTAGCAGATTTGAGTGTTGGCAAGCTGATAGCCTGGTGGGTAGGTGGTGAAGGGTGAGCAACCTCAACCTGATTGCCTAGTGGGTAGGTGGGCAGCCTGCTGGGTAGCAGTGGTGGGTAGGGGGGCAGCAGTGGTGGGTAGGTGGGCAGTCTGCTGGGTAGCCTGGTGGGTAGGTGGGCAGCCTGGTGGGTAGGTGGGCAGCAGTGGTGGGTAGCATGGTGGGTAGGTGGGTAGCCTGGTGGGTAGGGGGGCAGCAGTGGTGGGTAGGTGGCCAGCCTGCTGGGTAGCCTGGTGGGTAGGTGGGCAGCCTGCTGGGTAGCAGTGGTGGGTAGGTGGGCAGCAGTGGTGGGTAGGTGGGCAGCCTGCTGGGTAGCCTGGTGGGTAGGTGGGCAGCCTGCTGGGTAGCCTGGTGGGTAGGTGGGCAGCAGTGGTGGGTAGGTGGGCAGCAGTGGTGCATAGGTGGGCAGCAGTGGTGCATAGGTGGGTAGCAGTGGTGCATAGGTGGGCAGCAGTGGTGGGTAGCCTGCTGGGTAGGTGGGCAGCCTGCTGGGTTGCAGTGGTGGGTAGGTGGGCAGCAGTGGTGGGTGGGTGGGCAGGTGGGTAGCCTGCTGGGTAGCCTGGTGGGTAGGTGGGCAGCAGTGGTGGGTAGGTGGGCAGCAGTGGTGGGTAGCCTGCTGGGTAGCCTGGTGGGTAGGTGGGCAGCAGTGGTGGGTAGGTGGGCAGCAGCGGTGGGTAGGTGGGCAGCAGCGGTGGGTAGGTGGGCAGCAGTGGTGGGTAGCCTGCTGGGTAGCCTGCTGGGTAGGTGGGCAGCAGCGGTGGGTAGGTGGGCAGCAGTGGTGGGTAGGTGGGCAGCAGTGGTGGGTAGCCTGCTGGGTAGCCTGGTGGGTAGGTGGGCAGCAGTGGTGGGTAGGTGGGCAGCAGTGGTGGGTAGGTGGGCAGCAGCGGTGGGTAGGTGGGCAGCAGTGGTGGGTAGCCTGCTGGGTAGCCTGGTGGGTAGGTGGGCAGCAGTGGTGGGTAGATGGGCAGCAGCGGTGGGTAGGTGGGCAGCAGTGGTGGGTAGCCTGCTGGGTAGGTGGGCAGCAGTGGTGGGTAGGTGGGCAGCAGGGGTGGGTAGGTGGGCAGCAGCGGTGGGTGGCCGGGCCGGTGCACCTGTAAAAGAAAAAAAAAACATTCACTTACCTGCAGATGAAACCTCTCTTCTGAATCCCAGGCAGCCTCTCTCTCCGCAGCTCCTCTTGAATGTCCCGCGCCGTCTCCTGCTGCGTCATCAGTGCAGGGCTACGGGAAGATGGCCGCCGAAGCCCGCACTGGAGACAAAAATAGACGGCAAGATGGCGTCGGCGGCCATCTTGCCGTCTATTTTTGTCTCCAGTGCGGGCGTCGGCGGCCATCTTCCCGTAGCCCTGCTCGGGTAAACTGAGGGCGGCTATCAGCATGCAGTGTTATATACCTGTCCCTGCATACCTGTTCAGTGTACCTGTGTGTGTGACAGCTGCACATTGTATTGATACCAGTCACTGCATACCTGTTCAGTGTACCTGTGTGTGTGACAGCTGTACATTGTATTGATACCAATCACAGCATACCTGTTCAGTGTACCTGTGTGTGTGTCAGCTGCACATTGTATTGATACCAGTCACTGCATACCTGTTCACTGCACTTGTGTGTGTGACAGCTGCACATTGTATTGATACCAGTGCGTGCATACCTGTTCACTGCACCTGTGTGACAGCACACAGTTTTATATACCAGTCACTGCATACCTGTTCACTGCACTTGTATGACTGCACATTGTATTAGTCAAGTCAGTGCATACCTTTCACTTCATTCAACCCCCCCCCCCCCCCCAATAAGTACAAAACAGGCAGAGGCAGAGCCAGAGGCAGGCCACCCGGCAGGTCTGTTCGAGGTCATGCTGTCGTGACCCTGGACCAAAGTACAGTGTTTAGAAGGCACGTGCCATCAACCCCCAAGATTGTCAGGACGTAGTTGACTATTTAACACAGAACACCTCATCCTCCTCAGCTTCCGCACGGAACTGTGACTTATCTTCATTCTCCTGCACTGATTCTGGCACCCCATTTAACACTCAGTCAGCCGCCACCACCAAAGTGCCATCATCCCAGGGCTCAGCGGTGTGGAAATTTTTTTGTGTGTCTGCCTCAGATGAGAGCAATGCCATCTGTACTCTCTGCCACCAAAAATTGAGCCGTGGAAAGACCAAGACCCGCGTACGGACAATTTCTTTACGAAGGCACATGATGACAAAGCACAAACTGCAATGGGATGACCACCTAAGGAAAAGCAGCACACAAAAGCAAAGCCAAACACCGCAGTAGAAGATACCAGGCCACAATTATTTTTGTAAAAAAGGCGATACCCAAACTGTACGTGATGTTGAAAGGCAATTGGTGTCATCTCTGGCACACAGCGTTGAGTCAAGGGTCCATCTGACCATGTGGTCTGCAAAGCATGGTCAGACCTGCCCGAAGACTAAGTCAGTCCCCGCACACAGCATCTCTGCCTGCATGCCGTGTGACTGCCTGCCCCAAGACTAAGTCAGTCCCCAGTCCCCACAGAGCAACTCTGCCTGCAGGCCGCTTGATTGCCTTCTCCGCCACCACCAACAGGGTCCAGGACTCCAGGTGGATTCCTGAATTTTTAAGGCCGCTAACAAAAACAATAACAATTTTTTCTGATGCGTGGGCATGCCTGCCTAATTTTTCTGGCTGTACTGCGGCTGCAACAACAAAACAAAAGGCATGTACATGTGTCAATTCCCCTTCGTGTCATCGTTACCTTGCTGCGGTGAAGGGGCTTGCGTATCACAATGAAGCAATGACCGCCGGCTATATGAAAGCGTTGGGGGGCACACCCAAGATAATAAGGTTGTTGCTTCATTGTGGACAGATGAAATTCCATCAGCTGGACAGTCACTGTTGTTCTTTCATTGAGCTACCTCAGCTCAGCGACCATATGGGCTTGAAAACCGCCATCGCCTGCACTCTCGCCATTGTGCGCACCAGTCCAGCACGGCCGTCACTACACAAACAGCTGTTTGTGGTGCATTACACAGTGAGCTTGGTCTGTCAGTGTGAAGCAGCACACTAATTACTCTACCTGATTGATGTATATGTTACGGCCAAAACCCTCTCTGGCCACTTTGGGATCTGGCCGGCCAAAATGCGACATGGCCGGCTGCTGCAGCCAATGTTAGAAATGAAATGATTCCTGTAACATTCATGTATTTTCTGTCCATCTCGCTGCGGCCAAATGTATAAAAGTGAGTTAATTTAATTAAATTAAGCCGACGGCAATGTAACAGAATACGCCGCCAACTTTGGCTTTGCCTTCTCTTCCTGCCCCCTATACAATACTGGCAGCCGGGGACACGCGTGTCCCCCCCCAGAGTCGTTCGTCACGCCAGGGAAGCAGAGCGGGGAGGCTGCAGACATTGCTTCTGCCAGCACCCGCTCAGCAGGAATGGCAGGATTCCCTGCCGCGACAAACGGCTCTGGGGGGACCCGCATGTCCCCGACTGCCAGTATTGCATAGGGGGCAGGGAAAGGAGGCAGAGGCAGAGCCGAAGCCACCGGCATATTCTGTTACATTGCCGCCGGCTTAATTTAATTAAATTAACTCACTTTTATACATTTGGCCGTAGCGAGACAGCCAGAAAATACATGAATGTTACAGGAATCATTTAATTTCTAACATTGGCCGCAGGGGCACAGCCACGATGCGTTTTGGCCGGCCAGATCCCGAAGTGGCCAACTTCGGGTTCTGGCCGTAACATATACACATGCAAGATGTTTTAAAGCACTTTATGCCTCCAATTTAGCATGCAATGTGATTTCTGCCCTTAAAACGCTGCTCTGCGTCAAATCCTGATTTTTCCCCTGAACTTTTGGCGTATCCAACTCCCCCATGCCCCCATCCAGGTGTTAGAACCCTTGAAACATCTTTTCCATCAAATTTCTGGCCAGAATTAATGTTTGAAGTTTTCAAAAGTACACCTGTCCATTGAAGTTTATTGCGGTTTGCGAAGTTCGCGCTAACCCGAACTTTTGCGGAAGTTCGCGTTCGAGGTTTCGCGAACCTAAAATTGGAGGTTCGAGCCATCTCTACACAGAACCCTCCCCCCTCCAATGCCTTACCCTAAAACCCCCTTTCCTGACTCCTAACTCTAAAACCCTTTTCCTGATGCCTAACCCTAAAACCCCCCTTTCTGACGCCTAACCCTTACCCTAAAACCTCCCTTTTTGATGCTTAACCCTACCATCACCCTTCATAAAGCCTAACCCTGAAAACCCCCTTCCTGATGCCTAACCCTTACCATAAAACCTCCCTTCTTGATGCCTAACCCTAAAACCCCCCTTCATCATGACTAGCTCTAAAACCCCCTTTTCTGACGCCTAGCCATAAAAAACACCTTCCTGACAACCAAACCTGAGACCTCGCTTCCTGATGTCTGTCTAACCCTAAACCTCCTCCTCTTCCTTATAATGCTAAAAATGATACATTGTAAAAAGATAATAAAAAAAATAATAATGTGTAAATAGAAAACATTCAAAATGTTAAAAACTATAACATTCTACTTTTCAAAATGGTAAAAAAAAAATTCAAAAACTATAATGTTTTAATTTTCAAAATGATAATTATTGTTTTTTCATTCAGAAATTTGGGCTGGGTGTCCAAATTTCCTGCTTCCGTTCATCTCTAGTGATGGGACTAACATCAAATTTGCAAACAGCGAACACGAATCTCCACAAAGATTTGCAAACAGGTGAATCTGGCGATTTGCCATAGACTTCAATGGACAGGCGAATTCTAAAACCTACAGGGACTGTTTCTGGCCACAAAAGTGATGGAAAAGTTGTTTCAAGGGGCCTAACACCTGGATGGGATCACATTACATTCCTAAATTGGTGGAGTAAAGTGCTTTAAAATGTCTGGAGTGAGTACACTTCCAATCAGGTAGTGCAAGGGTTACGCCCGCTTCAATCTGACAGACGAAAAGCCAGGTTTAATGCATCTCAGTCCACACTAAAATTAAAAACAATGGTGCATGAGCCAGCCTGGGGCCCCGGGAACTCTCACTGCCCGGGGCCCCAGAACCAGCATGCATCTCAGTCCACACTATTCTGCTTGTTCCCTGCAGGAGTCAGCCCATACAAAATCATTTGCGTGATGAAGGATGTAAATATTCTATCACCCGCAGAGATCGGAACTAGATCCCTCAGGAGACAGTTCAGGGCTCAATGATGTACAGCCTTCAGGATAACAACATTCTGTTGCTAAGGAAAGGGAAAGTGAGGCAATGTTGTGGCACATGTCAGAGTAGCATGGAGTGAGCGTGGTGAGTAGGTGAGTGAACAATGACCTTGGCCTGCCCTCAGCTGAGATGATCCACCATGAGGATTGCTCACTAATGCATCAAGGGGGATCTAGGGCCATTGTACACACACTAGATTCTTGGCAGAGCCAGCTGAATTGCCACCTTAGCTGAAAAACTTAGAGTTTGTATACAAGGCTTAATACATGGGGTTGCTAATGCTAGGAGTTGGGTTGGATGCAAAGACAAAATACAACTTTAAAGTCACCACCTGATCTGATCATAATATATACTCAAGGCTCCAGAAGTTTAATGTGCTTAGAAGAAGTACAGAGCCCAGAAAGTTGACAGACACATTGTGAAGTACACAAATGACCAGAGCATAGTTGGTACCTTGAGGCTAGTCTTTTTAAGTACTTAATTATTTCTCAGTTGGTTACTCCTTTACAAAATGTTATAATAAAGGTTCATGAATATTTGTGCCACAAAACTGTAGCCTTCATGTGCACTTTAAGAAACAAAGAGATGCTTTTAACACTGTTTTTTGAATATTCCTCCCAAATAGCAATTAACTAGAAATCCATAGTTTTAAATAATTAATTATTATTAGGAGGTAAGCACAGCATTCCCCCATGTACCTCTATAGATAATGTGACACTGGAGCTTAATTATTGTAAATTCATTAAGTCAATATTCCTTCTGCTCTGATGAGAATAGCCATTCTTGGTTAGTGTCCACACATTGACTTTACTAATAGAAAGCTGGGATTAGATTGTGTCCTGCTGTAGTTTAGATTTTCAGCAAGAATCTTAAGACACAGAGATAAAGCAGTGTTAAGGCAGAACACATTTATAAACTGAACAATCTTTTTCAAGTCTGCATTTGGACATAAGATACCTGCCTTGGTAAACAGCAAACATGAAAGTCTGGAGGATGTGGAATAATTCTTTAGGTACCTTCCAAGCATGAGATAGATTATTATTATTATCATCATCATAAGTGTAGGGATCACCATAGCCAAGAGGGGCTTGGTGTTCTTGGCTGCCATGAAAAGGGTTCATTGTAGTCCTCATGAAGACCCCAGCAGACCCCCTGAACTGCAGAGTAAGTGAGCGGAGCATTGGACAGAAGTCACATACCTCTCTGAGTTCTACTGGTTCTTCCTTCCTCTTAAAGTGACACTGAAGGAAAAAAAAAACTTCTGATATAATGAATTGTATGTATAGTACAGCTAAGAAATGGAACATTTGTAGCAAAGAAAATATTGTTATCCAATACAGGAAGAGTAAAAAAAACCTTCAGTTTTTATCTATGCAAAAGAGCTTCTCTGAGGTCTTCAACCCAACTTGGGTCGAAGACAGTCCTGTTTTCTGAAGAGCTTATACATCAAAGAAACCGTGAGAGGCAGCTTCAGATAAAGTTTTACTACAGGGAAATTCAAAGGGTCATTAGCTCTTCTTTGTTATATAGTTTAAAATATAGTGTGGTTTTGTAAACTGCAAATATGACAGAATGATACAATTTTATTATTTAAAAAAAAGCTGAAACTAAAAATATGAGACTCTTTTCTTTGCTACTAATGTTCTATTAATTATCCATACTACACATACAACTTATTACATCACATGAACAGCTGTAGTCGGCACCATCTATATATAAGCTCTTTTATTGATTAAAAAAGACACATGACAGCAAACAGCAACGTTTCGGAGGACAACCTCCTTTCTCAAGCTCTATCAGTGTCTACAATGCGTACATTTTACATTTTCTTTTATAGCTGATAAGATGGAGGACTAACCAATCACATGTCCACATCGCTCTGTGGCGACCAATCCCCGTCCACCTTGACCCGTGGACCTGATGGGGAACTTCTTTCCAAAACCAAACGGACATGCGTACAAATAGACGCGTCATCCTACGCAACAGGGCAGAGAGTCACGTGACCCGGGGCTGAGTACGCCAAAACGCCGACCAGTCATATGGAAGCAGCAGATGACATCACCCACTGGTCACGCCTACTGAATGCGGCGGACCAGATGGGGAACTGCCTCACATACGGCCAAAATGTGGCCTCCTACTGGGCTGACGTATACAACGACATGAGCGAAGATGTCCACCGCTCACTTGTGTTGTCAGCGCAAACAGCAACCAGGGACGCTTTCCGCCCTGCTGCATAGTAACAGAGCACGCCATTGTAAACAACCCATGCAGCAGAAGGCTGCACTGTCAAAACATAGGTATACAGTACCAATCCGTATATAGGGACAATAATAAATAGCATTATCTAAATAAATCTCAAAATTTTGATCTTTTATACAACAATAGAATAAATTGTAAGCTCTATCTCAATTATACTCAAAGTTCTATAGGAGTGGTGTCATGTCATATTCCCTATTCAAACCCCTAGGGGACAGGGTATCCAATAAACGTATCCATTTAGACTCACAATACAATAATTTCCTAAGTCTGTCGCCCCCCCGTCTCAGTGGTTTTATATGCTCTAAAACTTGAAACCTTAATTGGTTAACAGAATGCTTGGCCTGCACGAAATGAGAAGGGACAGCTAGCTCTAATGCTGGTTTTCTAATAGTACTTTTGTGTGCTGAAATCCTATTTTTTACTCTCTGTGTGGTCTGTCCAATGTAGAGTAGACCACATGGACATTTTAGAGCCTATACTACATACTTAGTATTGCAGTCATATCGACCCTTAGTAAAGAATTTTTTACCACTATGGCGGTGGGTGACATAGCTACCTTTGATGACACTATTACAATGTACACATCCTAAACAAGGATATGTACCGTTAGGCCTGATGGATCTATAAACATTCTTTTTAATGGGACCTAAGTCTGCATGGACTAGTTTATCTTTTAATGTTGGTGCTCTCCTATAGGACATAAGTGGAACTGTCTGAAATTCATCAATTTGAGGGAAATTATCCCTCAACAGATGCCAGTTTTTACGTATAACTTTCGCTATATCTTCACTGGCTACATTAAACTGGCTGACAAATGGAATTCTCTTATTCTGTTCCCTCCTGCGATTGGTCCTGTCAGTTCTATCACTTTTGTCAACCTGTTGTCTTGCCCTATCCAGTAGTGATTTAGGATATTGTCTCTTTCTAAATTTAAGTTGCATCTCATCCAACCTATCCTGACATATACCGTCATCATTAACTATACGTCTCACCCTTTGAAATTGACTCCCTGGAATAGATAACTTAGTTCCAGGGGGATGGAAACTGTCAAAAGACAAGGTCGAATTCATATCGGTAGGTTTAACATAAATGTCAGTAGTCAATTTACCCTCACTAAGCCTAACCAGTACATCTAGATAACTAACTTCTACCTCATCATCGTGGACGGTCAATCTGATATTTGAACACTGTGCTTCCACCTGAGTCACAAATTCCAATAGGCTCGAACGTGGCCCCACCCACACACAGAAAATATCGTATGCATGTCCGTTTGGTTTTGGAAAGAAGTTCCCCATCAGGTCCGCAGGTCAAGGTGGACGGGAATTGGTTGCCACAGAGCGATGCGGACATGTAATTGGTTAGTCCTCCATCTTATCAGCTATAAAAGGAAATGTAAAATGGACGCATTGTAGACACTGATAGAGCTTGAGAAAGGAGGTTGTCCTCCGAAACGTTGCTGTTTGCTGTCATGTGTCTTTTTTAATCAATAAAAGAGCTTATATATAGATGGTGCTGACTACAGCTGTTGATGTGACTTGAGAAATAGAAGTGCTCTATCTCCATTAGTCTGGCACATCGAACTTGAAGACAACTGGGGTGCTGTCCAAACACAAGTATTCAATTTATTACATCACAAGATTTTTTTTCGCTTCAGTGTCACTTTAAGCCTAGTCCACAGGATGCAATTTTCCATCAACGGGTAATCTGATAGGAAATTGTATCATGTGTAGATGTCCAAATTGCTCCCAATCAATTATGCAATTAATTTTCCATTGATAGCTACGCAAAATTGATTGTGTTATCGGATCGGTTGGAAATAATCAGATCGTTCCGTTCCTCTGACACAAAACTGGATCATGCACACTAGACTTAAGTGGCATTCTCTATGACTACAGCACCTTCACTCCTCACTTGAGGGCACTGTGATCATAGAGATTATGACACTAGGAGCAAGGAAGGTCTCATCGATGGAGCCCGGAGAGGTATGTAACTTTTGTCATGCACAGCAGACCCCAAATGATATGACTGAACCAGTTACCGGGGCTGATTGCGGTTGAATGGCAGACCGCAGAAGGATGGCGAGGCACGCTTATGGGGCTGGAGGAAGCCCCGGGTAAGTATCGATTCTTGCTATTATTTCAGCTCTGGCTTACGTTAATTAAAAATAACTGCTACTTTTTTTACAATATTTATTCATAAATTATTTAGTCAATGTTTAGCCGTTGAAAAATCGTACCTCACCCTGATTTACATTTTTACATTTATTAGTGATGCTGGCATCTTTACTGCTGGCAAGGTGAGTCACTGTGGGGTGTTTTTCCCTCTCTGTGGTGAGGAGGATCTTCCAGAGTGCTTTGGGGCAGAAGAATGCAGCACATTTTAGCCTAGGCTAGACATCACAGCAAAATATAGATTTAACATGTTTTTCTGATGCTGAAACCAGGAAAATTTATGTAAAATGATGATGTCCGCTGGCAACTCCAGTAGTGTGCAATTTCACCGGGAGTCGTGCGCAATTGCGCAGCGTGGCCCGTCTGCACGCCCGGCATGATCACATGCCGATTGCCGTGAGAATGAATCACGCTTGCGCAGAACGTTTACGGTGCACTGATGGGCCATGCATGCACAGTTACACACGACTCCCAGCAAAGTCTTGCACTACCGGAGTCGGGAGAGGGCTCTCGCAGGCTACAGGGGGCTGGAGGAAGCCCCAGGCAAGTTCAAATTACATTTTTAGCATCTGTTCAGGGTCCCTTTAAGTGCCTACAGGAGTAAACGTTCCATGTGTTGAAAACCCAGTCTCTATTTGCTCCACAACTGAAGGAGATTGGTCTTTTTTCAGAACATCTTTACTGAACAAGCCAAACACCCTAACAAAGATGATGTCTCCAGTTTAGATCAGTAACATTCTAGACTAAATACACTAAACCAGTTTATACATTTTATATAGCAAGCTGACTATACTATAGAAATCATCAATGCCTATTTAGCAATCAAAAGTACAGCCTTGAGTAAATTCCATAGGAGGAGTTTAAGTCTGCATCTAACTACCACCATATATTTGGGATGTGGTAGGAAACATGAGGACAATATATATGTTCTACTATCTGTATGCAGATAGTATTCTCGCATGGATTCAATCCCGAGTCTCTAGCACCAAAAGACTAGAGTTCTATTTAGCTGACATGCCGTTTGTGCGCGATTCTTTAAAACAGCATGCAGTTTATTATCTATTTTTAAGCATTTAGAAATATTTTGCGTGTTGCATTTTAAAGCCTAAACTGCTCTGTGATGCATCGTAAACGTCAATGAGTATAAAAAGCTTGAGAAAACACATGTATGGAAATGCAGTGTGACTGATTCTCAAGCTTAGACAAAGTCACCTGCCATTCAAATAAAGCCTTGGAAATGAATATCAACAACTTCATCATCCTTAACCATTCAATCACAGTCTTGAATCATGTCTCTAGTGACGACCGTTGCAAAAAAAAAAAAAAAGAGAGAGAAAATAATTACACACTAATTTAAAGAATGATGAAAAGTATTAAATCTATTACAATGCCCATAATTCTTTGAATGGATAAGAAGCAATAATGAACTGGAATTATAATAGGCACTGCCGAGCAAAGTGTGATTTGCCCAGGACCTGCTTCTATTAAGAACATTGCATTTTTTTTTTCAATCAGTCTCCTAATCTAGTATAAATGGGCATTCTTCATGCGGTCTTTCAGTGCAGTCCAATCTCTTGGAATTAAAAAAAAAGAAAAAAAACAAGTTGTAAGGAATAAAGAAAAAAAAAGAGAGATTAATTTATCATTAAGATTCGGCTTAATTGAAGTCAATTCTGAACAAACTTGAATTCAATTTCTGCTCATTAAATTGAATATGTGCCACTATTCTTTCTCCCTAGCTTTGAGCAAGCAGCCGAGAACAAGGGGACTAACATCAAAATTATTAAATTGAGGAGATTTTTATTTGGTTTTCCTATCAAGCCGAAGAGCCTTTGATGGGGGGGGGGGGGGGGGAGACTGCTTTTTTGGCACGGAACGGGAAGAAGAGCAGCTGGAGGAAAAAAAAATCAAATGAAGCTGAGCCTTGAAAATTGAAGAAAACACAAGCTTAATAATATTTAATAATTAAATTTCCACAAACAATGGTAGCAAATGAAGTAATCTGCAAAGTCTGTGAACTCATTTGCATAATTGATGCCAGTCCCCTGTAAATGAATAATGAAGATAATAAAAGATGTTGCTAAAATGAGTACAATAACATGAAATTTCATCAAGCTGAGCTCCCTGATTAATCTGCTCTTGCAAATCAGTACTGAGAGGGGAGAGCGTGATTAACCATACTGAGGAGAGCATCGGTAGACATCAAGCTCCATTTTTTGTGGTTTCTAAGCCCCCTCTGATGTCTCCCCCCACCTCCAGCATCCTCCCCAGGTGTGCAACCCTCCTCGTCGTGACTCTTTCCACAATCTACGCTGCCTCTCCTCTCCATTTTCTTGCTTTTGTATGGGCCTTATCCCATAGCTCCGACACTTCAGCTTCCTCTAGTCTTGGTGACAGCTGCTGCTGCAGGCACATTCTCTAATGGAGTTCTGGGCCCCAGAAGGAAATAACCAAACTTAAACAGCAATTAATGTTGTCATTAACCACTTCTTCTCTGCATCATTTTTTTTTTCATAACAGCAGGCAAACTGTTGATTGACTTTAAAAAAAGGAAGTCATCTCCTCGGTGATTACTGCTATTCACAAGAGCAATAGATGGTGACACTAATGCTAAGCAAAGTCTTGAAGAGAACCAGTCACAACATACATTTATAATAGGAAAAGGAAGAGAGTGGGTCCGCTTCAATGTCTCCAAAGTTTATTCAGGACTTATCCCATACAGGCGAACATGCACAATGCTGACATGTTTCGGACCTAGTGTGGTCCTTAATCATAAATTTATAATAATCTGAATCTCCACTCTAGAAAAGATCTAAACATTAGATACAGGTGGAGAAGATAAACTATAAATGGAACTTTTAAGAAAAGCAAATATATGACAAATAAATTAAACAAGTGTGTAAAATGCACGCAGTTTATTAAGGTTAGATAGAAAATGACAAAAGATATGTCATAGAGCACGCTTAAACACAATTCTCACTAATTGGAATATATAACTGTAGTACAAATGACATATGCAAAGAGTGTCAGGCGATCTGAATAACACCTCACAGGAACCCTAATGAGTGTTGCAGCAGTGTTGGCCCGACATCACTGAGCCACTCGAACGACTTAAGTTACCATTATAATTGTACAATTTCACTTATAAAACATGGAGTCAAAACTGTTTAGAGGAGGTGGTTTTGAATCAGAATACCTTTTATTGGCTAACTTAAAAGTAAGCTTTCAGCTAATACGCCTTCTTCAGACTTCTTAGAACACACAGCTTATGTACATTTGAAAATCAGAAAGATGTATATAGAATTTTTTGTAAATATTAATAAGTGTCATTAAAATGCATTTATTACAACAGGACATAAAAAGTGAAACAGTTGAAAAGAGCATGAGATTTATCATGGTGAAAGGGTGCCCAATAAATTAGCAGGCACTGGAGCCACCCACTATTTTATCGTGCACCCTTTTTACCACCAGGACACCAGCAGATATGGTTAGGCATCAGTGGGGGGGGGGGGGGTCTTTAGTTTTAGACATCAGTGAGGGAGGTCTTAAGTGTTAGCAATCAGTGGGGGGTCCCCAGTGTTAAGCATTTGGGGTTAAAGGTGGCCATACACTGGTCGATTTGCCATCAGATCGACCAACACATCAAATCGAATCTGATCAGAGAGGGATTGTATGGCTGCCTTTACTGCAAACAGATTGTGAATCGATTGCAGCATGAAATAGATTCACCATCTGTGAAGCTGCCCCCCCCCCCCCCCCCTGCATACATTACCTGATCTGGCCGGCGCGAGTTCCCCGATCTCCGCTGTCTTCTTTTCCGCTCTGGGCTCCACGGCTGCAGCTTCACTGTACTTCCTGTCTGGGGAAGTTTAAACAGTAGAGGGCACTCTACTGTTTAAACTTCCTGTCGGGACAGGAAGAAGTGAAGCCTGCTGGAGTCCAGCGGAGAAGGAGCAGCGGTGACAGCGGGGATACGTGCCGGCAGAGCAGGTAATGTATTGCCACTAGCGTCGGTTGTCGGACATTCGAACGCTGCTATCGATGCACTCCCAACCTGCCGGCGATCAAGCAAAATCTTCCGCTTGGACGGATCGACGGGAACGATCGATTTTGGACGGAAAACAATCATTCGGTCAGCATTTGCGCAACGATTTCACAGCAGATTCTATCACAGTGATCGAATCTGCTGTATATCGGCGGGAAAATCGTTAAGTGTATGGGCCCCTTAAGATTAGGCACCACCAGGGGGTTCTTACAGTTTAGACACTACCAGGGGGGTCTTAGGTTTAGGAACCACGGGGGGGGGGTTCTTGGTGTTAAGCACCACCAGGGGAGTTTTAGGGTTAGACATCAGTGGAGGGAGAGCTCTGTGTGACATTAATGTTAGGTTAAATTTCAGTTAATATTAACATAATATTATATTAAGTAGTATTGGCTATTTTCTGCACCTGTAATGATCTGCACTGCTGTCTGCACAGACAGACAGCTGTTTGACCATTTGTTAGGTCTGAGTGCTGCAGGTCCTTGGAAAAGAGACCTGTCTCCACTCTGCAAGCTGCAGAGTTGCTGTTCTAGGGAGGAATTTGCATCCACATGTCATGCAAATTGCCTAGCTGCTTCCTCTGATGGCTTGCAGTATAGAAACCATTTCCTCCCAGAATCCCTTGCTGGTCATGATGGTTTGTTCCTGCTAACTTACCTGGAGTCTCAGCCTTAGCTAATTGTTTGTTAAGATTATCTTAAATTCCTTGGGAGTGCACTAGGCATTCCTTCTAGCATAGTCAGGTTGTTGTATTATCTGTATTGCCTTGTACTGTTTATCTGTTGCGATTGTCTTGTCGCCAGCGGTGGTCGACAGGAAATCGTTCTGTCTGTTGGGATCGCATTCGCCCTAGCGGTAGTGGCGGTGGTTCCTTCTGTATTCTGCCTGGGAGTGTAGGCCAGAGCTGTGGTTGCCACTGGCTACTCCTCCTGTCTGTCTTGTCTGGAATGAACGCTTGCTGTAGGCTCGGTGAGGTAACCATTTAGCAAGCTTTCGCGTTCTCTATTCGTTTACGTGTTACATTGGTTAGTTAGGGTTGGCGTGCTTTGTCTCTGTTGCGCTTTTTGTGCGGAGACGGCGCAATTAGCGTGCTTTGTCACTGTTGCGCTTTTCGCGCAACGACCGCGATTAGCGAGTGCATTTGTTATCCTTGGCGTTTTGATCATTATTGTTTGCTGTGTCTGTTCCTTTGCTCTGTCTTTATTCGGTCTTGTGTCACTGTTGGCAATCGCCACTCTTGCGATTGCGTTCTCACTTGGTTTCCGCTGTTGTGTGTTCACCGTCGCCGGGTGGCGACTAGATTGGTGGACACACATACATTCTGTCGCTGTGCTCACTCTCTCTCTCTGAGGGCTATCTTGCCCTGCATTGTTGCTATTCGTACAATTCCCATCTGGCATCTGTGGCAGTGCAGAGGGGTTGTTCCTCTGCACTCTACAGCTCCATCTGCCGGTGGGAATTTCCCTCTACAAGTGCATTACCCCAAAGCTGGGTTCTGTCATTTCATACGCTTGTGGAGGACTTCCGCAGTGTCAGCACACATCTTGTGCGCTGACCACGGAGATAATTCCACAATCGTTACAGCACCCTTGTCATTGGATGCCTTTATTAAATGTATGCATCAAAAGGGTTCTTGCATCAACTGTTTGAAGGCTCAATGTGTTTTTTGAAGCTGGGTTCACTTCCGAGGGAACACAAAGCACAGAAGGTAATAGCTAGTGGCGTTCAATTAAATCATTAAGTGTAGAATTAATAATACAATCCAGTAAATGAAATCTCAAACAGATACACCAAAGAATAAGAAGACAGTGTGGATGATGGCAACACAGCATGCCTGATCAAAAAGTAACCACATAAAACCACATCTAGCAGCCAATCCTGATCCAGCACAGGCTTCCAGCAAGGAGGCTTGTAACGTGTGTATTTTTTTAAATGAATTAATAAAATGAAGAATAAATGATCAGTTAAAACTTGAAAATTAGGGATGGTCCTGCTTAGGAGAACTCATGGAGAAGCATGTGATCAGTTTGATCAGCTGATTTGTAAGGTTCTGATTTGCTGGTCCTGATCATGTGTTAAACCAGGAAGTCATCACAGCAAATCAGGACCTTACAAACTTATCAGGTGATCAAACTGATCACATGCTTCTCCATGAGTTCTCCTAATCAGGGCCATCCCTATTGAACATATTACATAAAATTGCACAAAAAAAACCTTTGCATTTTCCTTTTAAATTTAATTGGGGCTTATAATTGCTGAATTGTCCCACCTTTGAAAGCACTGCAAAAATCACTTCCACCACTTGCTATTATTAGGCTATGCATTGACACCCTCAGGAGTCTATCAAAGGACCACTATCGTGAAAAATTGTAAAATGTTCAATGCATGTGTATTGCTTTTTTTCTGGCAGATTAGCGATGATGGGCAGATTCGACCAAGAGGCAGATCTCTCTCTAATCGAATCTGATTAGAGAGAGATCTGTTGGCTGCCCATACACCGCAGGCCAATTCCTGATCAATTTCAGCATGAAACCTCAATGGAATCGTCCGAGTCTGCTGCACCCGCTGCCCCACTAGTGTATAAAGTATATAGCTGCCGGCATATAGCACATGGCACATGTGTGATGTCACACACACGCCACACCGGCAGCATGTATACCACTAATGGAGGAGCGGGAGACTCCGAAGACAGATGGGCAGCACGTGGTGGACAACACAGGACAGGTAATGTATAAGTGCACACACAGGGGTCACATTTATAGACTAGAGAGAATAGCACCAGCACCGCGTTTGTCGCTTGTCCTGATATCGTTGGCCGTGACCACCACACATCCGATCGACCATGACAGCCTGACATCTTGAAGCATGTCTGATTGAAACATGTGACCAATTTTGTCCCAAAATTAGTCACATCCACAAACAGGCACGCTCTTGGTGGCACCCATTTTCATCCGATTTAATAATAATTATCGAATCGGATGGTCGATCAGCCATCAAGTCGAGAAATGTATGGCCATCTTAAGGATTACTGTCATATAGGGATCTGCAAGTCTCTGTATTGTTACAGATGCTGCTTCCTGTGGAACAGTGCTGGATGAGAGAGAAAAAAAAAAGAAAAAGAGCACACTTTATTTGCTAGTGAAATGAGGGCAATACCCTATATAAAAAGGTCTCACCCATTTGTAGATGCTGGGGTGACCATAACAGGTGTGGCAGCTTTTTTATTTTGTCTCTCTTTTGCCAAGGACTAGGCTTTGGAGTGATGATCCTCGTGGCGATCTCTGTTACTGGGCTGCACTGGCTGCTGTGGGATCAGGTGCACTTTGTGCGAGTTGGTTTTTGCTCCCAGACGGTATGCACAGGAGCCCTTGGCAGTGAGTGCCAAATTGTGGGAGAATTTTGTGGCAGGCAGGCAGACAGAGCAGAATTACCCACAATGAGAGACTGCTTCTGTATTTAATCTTTTATTTGCAATGCATTTTGCAATGAGCTTCCCTGCTTTATCAAGCATACATGAAACAGGTAGACAAGGAAAAACATATCATTTAAAAATCTCTTTCTCAGAGTTCATTGGTTGAGCAGTCCGTAGAGGTCGGGTGTTATGGAAATTTGCAGACTGTGATTGGTTGAGTAAGTGTCCTGAAAAGGACATTGAAATTCCCTCCCTCTGGGCTCATTGATTGGGCAGTCAAGGAAGGGGGGGGGGGGAGAGTGTTGTAAATATGCAAAATAATTGCTGATTGAGTGATTATTCTGATGTAGATTGAAAGGACTGGCAGGTGCAAAGTGCACTGTAGTGAAAGGATTTGTTGTTTAAACATTGGGGTTGGATGATGGAGGTGGTGGTTGGATAACATGTGGTGTAGTGCTCTCTAGAGCACAGACGTGAAGCAGTGGTTGCGATCCACTTTGGGAGAGTGCATTAGCAATATAGGGACTGAGAAAGGCATTGGATATGCGTATGGAGGCGGTTGGATTTAGGTGCCAGATACCGTGTAGTGGCTGGACTGGGCTAGATGCTGGAGGTGGAGCTGAATGATGGATAGGCTGAAGTTGGGATACTGAGCGGGCGCGATGTGATGTGATGCATTGTGCTGTGTTGTAACTGACGCATAGTGCATGTACAGTAGATAAGTGCTCTGGTAAGGGGAGGGAATGGAGAAAGGGTGGATAGGAGAGGGGGTGTCACATTGTATCAGCTTGTGAGTAAATTGTGTGAGTAGCGTATTTAATGGAATTGGGGGAAATGTGTTGCAAATAAAAGTTTAAATACAACAGCAGTCTCTCATTGCGGGTAACTCCGTTGTGCCCTTCTGCCATTTCTTCAACAATTCTCCACTCATTGCCGGGGACTCCTTCCTGTACCAGCCAAATGCAAAAACCAACTTGCACAAAGTGTGCCGATCCCACAGCCCAGGAACCAGGACCGACACAAGAATTCATCACTCCAAAGCCTGGTCCTCGGTGTAAAAGGGACAAAACTGGCACACCTGTAATGGTAACCCCAGCATCTACAAATAGGTGAGGCCCTTCCTATAGGGCATTTCCCTCATATCACTTGTAAATTACAGTGTGCAATTTTTCTTTTATTTGTCTCTCTTAAATGCATGCGTATGTGTATATATAACATGTACATTTGTTCCAAAGTAAAATTAACTATACATTTAATTTTTTACGTGTTGCTGTCACTACTAATATGCAGTTAAAGTGGACCTGAACTCAGAACTCCTCTCTGCTCTAAAAGATACAAAACAGCATACCGGTAATAACCTTTAAACAAAAACAAAAAAACAGCTGGTACAAATCCTAAAATAATTCTGCACTGTTTCTACTTCCTGATTCATGGAAGCAGACATATTGTTTACTTATCTGCTTATCTGCCATAGGCAGTCATGTGACACGGGGGAGGGATCAAATTACAACTAGTGATCAGACACAAATGAGGGGTAAGTACACTGGCTAAACTCTTTAAATACATATAGGGTGCATTTCTGTTATGTTTTCCTTGTGTCCTGTGCGAGAGTTGAGGTCCACTTTAAAATCTGACAGATCTGTCAGGTTTTGGACTAGTCCATCTCCTCCTTATGGGGGATTCTCAGGGTTGCTTTATTTTCAAAAGCACTAACTGGCAATATTTCTGCCAAGAAATTGTGCAAGCGAGTAGGGAGGCTGTTTATGCAAAGTGGTCAACCCAGGTAGCTTATCCATCTCTGTCTGTATGTTTTCTTAATAAAGTTAATAAAATGGTAAAAAAAACAAATATATTTAATATCTGCTACTATTATTTTTTATGCATCATCTCCAGTGTTAGAAAGTATGACAAACAGCAATCAGGAAAAAACCTTCCCCACTGCTGCCTTAGGAAGGCAAGGGATCAAATTAGTCTGCCTAAGAACTAATTAATATTTACAAATTTGACTTTGATTTCTAAATCTGCCATGAGTGATTGCATTTTCTGGCACCATTTTCACTTGATCCATGATTACTGTAATGAGCTTTTCTCAGTTTATAATGTTACTATAAACAAGTGAAGTAGCACCGTCGCAATCAGCCAACGGCTTGAACATAGGAGCCAGATTAACCTCAAAGACCAGAAGCCACTCTCTACTGATGTACAATTACAACTCATTGTTGTCATTAATGGTGCACGGACTGATGACCGGGTGCTTGCTTCATTCCAGGATTTTGAATTCATCACCTAGATAAGAGGCAAGAGACTAAGCACCTGGATTAATTAATATGACCTCAGACAATAAATCATAGCTTTGTGCCCTTCATTTTTAATTAAGAAGACAAACTGGCTGGCATGTGTGAAGGATATATTATGTAACATGGTTTGCCTGACCTGGGATTATGAGTTTTATATAAAAATGTACACTCTTCAAAGAGTTAATGTGCTAGGCATGTTACAGGGCAATGCAGATGTATCAACCATATTTTGATGTACACAACTTATACTTTTTCATTTTTAAAACAATGTTATAATGATTTTTAATAAGAAAATTGCAGTGCTGAAAATCCGAATATTAGGGCCTGTCCATATGTCAGTCATAAACACAAAGCATTGCTCTTAAAGCAGAACTGAAAATTCATAAAAAAAATTTACCTGGGGCTTTCCCAAGCCCCCAGCAGCCTGTCCCGCGCCGGGCCTGCATGAGTCTCTGTTCTCCCGCGACAGCTAGTTTTGTTACCGCCGACTTGCAAGTCAACAACAACTGCGCCTGCGCGCCCCGTGCTACGCAAAGCTTTCTTCGCGTTCCAGCCCGCAATAGCATCCAGGACACTATTTCTCCCACCCAGCATGGGTATGTGTAAAAACACACCCCAATATACTACTTCTCCTGAGTACGGCGATACCACATGAGTGGCACTTTTTTGCACCCTAACTGCGCTAAGGGGCCCAAAGTCCTATGAGCACCTTTAGGCTTTACAGGGGTGCTTACAATTTAGCACCTCCCAAAATGCCAGGACAGTAAACACACCCCACAAATGACCCCATTTTGGAAAGTAGACACCCAAAGTTTTCAGAGAGGGGCATGGTTGGTGAACCGGGGCAGATTTATTTTTATTTTTTGTCACAAGTTAGCAGAAATTGAAACTTTTTTTTAGTTTTTTTTTGTCCCAAGGTTTCATTTTCCGCTAGCTTGTGACAAAAAATAAAATCTTCTATGAACTCACCATGCCTCTTAGTGAATACTTTTGGATGTCTTCTTTCCAAAATGGGGTCATTTGGGGGGTATTTACACTATCTTGGAATTCTAGCACCTCATGAAACATGGCAGGTGGTCAGAAAAGTCAGAGATGCTTCAAACTGGGGAAATTCACTTTTTGCACCATAGTTTGTAAACGCTATAACTTTTACCCAAACAAAAAAAAATCCAATTGTGTCTATTTATTGATCAAAGACATGTAGCACAATAAATTTAGACAAAAATGTATATAGAAATTTTACTTTATTTGAAAAATGTCAGCACAGAAAGTAAAAAAAAACTTTTTTTGACAAAATTCATGTCTTTTTTGATGACTATAATAAAAACTAAAAATCACAGCAGCAATCAAATAGCACCAAAAGAAAGCTGTATTAGTGAAAAGAAAAGGAGGTAAAAATCATTTAGATAGTAGGTTGTATGACCGAGCAATAAACCGTTAAAGCTGCAGTGGTCTGAATGGAAAAACAGTGTCTGGTCCTGGTGGTTAATTAGGGGTGTGCTTCTACGTGCTTCTATGCGCTTAAAAAGGGCACACATTCATTTCCATTGCTGTGTGCTTTACCGCGCAACACTACATTTCTTAAACGGACAGTAAAAAAGCACATAGATGTAAATGTGGTACATTGAAGTCAATTGAAAAAGCTGTACCTAGCAAAGCGCAGAGAGCAATGCGTTGTGAAAAGCAGGGAGCAATGTCCCTAGTGTGAATGAGGCCTAACTGTGTGCTCAATTGGAAGTACTCATACTAGCCAAGTGCCACTGCTCTCCCAAATAAAAGTAATAAAAGTGTAGAGATTTTCTAAAATGTAGCTTGTTTTTTTTTTTTCATAGCCTTTCTCAAGAAAAAAAAATATTGCTCAGGAATTGCCTTCGCTCCAATCTGCAATAGCCTCAGGAAACAGGAAGTACTTCTTGGTAGCATTGTGGGAAGAAACTTCATCACAGCCTTCAGGAAGAACTAAGACTCAGTAATATCATCAGTGAGGATGTTTCATTCGGCAACACTACACTGAACTTACTTTTAAACTGGCCTTTTGGCAAGGGCTCTCTTCCCCTTTTGTCTCACTATGCTGTGTAATGTGTGTGCATATCTGCTCCCACCCCTGTGCAAAATTCTGTAGCTGATTTGTTCACTGCATCAGAGGTCATTAGAGATGGCCTGAACAGTTCGCCGGCGAAATGTTTGCCGGCAAACTTCCGTGGTTCGCGATCACGGAGAACCGCAAACTTTTTCGGAAGTTCGATTAGCCCCTATACATCATTAGGGTCAACTTTGACCCTCTACATCACAGTCAGCAGGCACATTGTAGCCAATCAGGCTACACTCCTTCCTGGAGCCCCACCCCCCCCCTTATAAAATGCAGGCGGCGTCAGGCATTTCACTCACTCATGTGCCTGCAGTAATTAGAGAAGGGAGAGCTGCTGCTGCTGCTGCAGAGAGAGCTATAGGGAAAGCTTAGTTAGGCTCTTGTAGGCTTGTTAGCTTGCTCCTTGCTGGTTCTTATTGCTAAGAAATCACCCCTCAATAGCTCTTTTGAGAGCTGATCTTGTTCGTGTGATCTATTTTTTTTTTTTTGTGACCCACTTGCATTATATACAGCCCTGTCAGACAGTCAGTCGCAGCTGGCCTTTGGCCCCTTGGTGGTAATTCCTACCGTGCCACTGCCAGGCCCAGCACATTCAGTGACTACCTGTGTGTGTGGCAGGCGGCTGCACATTTGTAACCCCAATCACTGCACCTGTTCACTGTTCAATGCACCTACCTACCTACCTACCTACCTATGTAAGCGCACGCATTGTTAATACCACCAGTCATTGCACCTGTTCACGGTACCTGTGTGTGTGACAGCTGCACATTTGTAATTCCAATCACTGCATATCTGTTCACTGCACCTGTGTGACCAAACGCTGTTTTATATACCAGTCCATGTATAGCTGTTAACTGCACCTGTGTAAAAGCACATTGTTGTACCAGCAGTCACTGCAACCTGTTCACTGCACCTGTGTAACCGCACATTGTTGTACCAGCAGTCACTGCAACCTGTTCACTTCATCTGTGTAACCGCACATTGTTGTACCATCAGTCACTGCAACCTGTTCACTGCACCTGTGTAACCGCACATTGTTGTACCAGCAGTCACTGCAACCTGTTCACTGCATCTGTGTAACCGTACATTGTATTAGTCAAGTCAGTGCATACCTTTCACTTCATCCCCCCTCCCCTCAATATGGACAAAACAAAAGGCAGAGCCAGAGGCAGGCCACCTGGCAGGTCTGTTCGAGGTTGCGCTGTCGTGATTTTGTGCGGCCCTCGACCAAAGTACAGTGTTCAGAAGAAGTCACGTGCCATCAACCCCTAATATTGTCATACGCCTTTGTCCCTGTGGTTTAAAAAATATAACCCCCTTTCACATGTTGTGGTTACTATGCAATTTGTTTATTGAAGATTATAAGACACAAAACTTTGACATATATTTGTGGGTGTTTTATGAAACCTCGTCAAACTGAATCAAACATGTAGGCACAAATTCAAGTGGATTTTCCAGTAATCATGTGTGTTGCCTGCCAAGTCTACAGCATGCCTAATTACTAGCTTGCCCTAATTTAATGTAAAGCAAAATCATTAAAACATACTCATAAGTGTTTGTAGATGCAGAATTAATTCAATTATAAATTGTTATCATTACACTTGACACATAGAGAAGGAGGACTCATGTGAGGGTAAGGTTTGGTTAGGTCATAGTAAAATATTGGTGAAGATTACCAACATTTTACTATTGGAATGAACTAGTAGAATATCAGTAATTTTATGGATATTTTACTAGCGGCTACGTCCAGCACCGTTTTTACTGCAGCGTCCTTTACCCAAGTACCTATTCCATAAGGAGTCATTGGGCAAGACTCCCTAACACTGCTACTGCCTCCTGAGCGGACACCTTAGTGGCTGTAGCTCTCAAGTTCTTTAAGTCCAACAGGAGAAAAGTGTTATACAAATGTTAAAATTATTAGAATGAGGGCTATCCATCCAACCCTATGCCAGTTACCCAAGTTCAACCATGATGGGGCTATATTGCCTCATTTATTGCAACTTTGCAACAGGAATAATTATTGCATTAGCTGGTATGGCAATTTGGACACCCGCACTTGATCAACTGTTCCATTATTGGTTTTATAATACTATGTGCAGCATTAAGGAGACGCCTGCCCATGTCCACAAACATGCCTTATATACTCATACTGGCTTTAAAAATAAACTTGTGGACTTTACTACCGTAAGTGTTCTCCTGCTTGGGGGGTTTCACTCCATTTCTGAGAACTGATGATTTCCGTAACACCTGACTATAACAAGAAAAAAATTGATGACCACTTATGTAGGTAGACACAAGCCAACATCATTCTCTATGTGTCAAGTGTAATGATAACATTTCATAATTAAATTAATTCTGCATCTAAAAACACTTATGAGTATGTTTTAATGATTTTGCTTTACATTAAATTAGGGCAAGCTAGTAATTAGGCATGCTGTAGACTTGGCAGGCAACACACATGATTACTGGAAAATCCACTTGAATTTGTGCCTACATGTTTGATTCAGTTTGACGAGGTTTCATAAAACACCCACAAATATATGTCAAAGTTTTGTGTCTTATAATCTTCAATAAACAAATGGCATAGTAACCACAACATGTGAAAGGGGGTTATATTTTTTAACCCACAGGGACAAAGGCGTATGGTAATCAAGATATATTAATTAATACTTTATGAAGGATATATTCTGTTCAGCCTATGCTCTAATTGCTTTCTATAAAAAGAACAGTTTCAAGAATTATAATTGGGACAGTTTTATTATGAACAACATGAAAGTATAAGTCCACTTTTAAAACGCATTAGCTATTTAAAAGATACAAGAAAATGCATCAACTTTGCAAACGCAACCTTTCATATTTTCATCCAGCGATCAAGGAGAACAAGAGTTTGGCACTGCAGTGCGATATGTGTATTGAATCAGCAGAGACACATATGTTAATAGTACATACTTGTATTGCAAGGCTGTGCTGAGCAGACAGGGTCTACCGTCAGGTGAGGTTGACTGCAGTGGATGCAGGGTGCAAACTGGCAGCTTGATGGCATGGCAGTGGGTGCAGTGTGCAAATTGGCAGCCTAATAGCCGTTTTGCATGGCAGTGCTTCTTTCGAGGCTTGTCCATATTTTCATCCAGCAGCTGCCATCTCAAATCTTTAGTTTACATTTCTTCAACTTCCTGGTCTTCAGGGGAATTAGAATAGTCCTGGAAACCCCAGCCACCATGGGAGCCTGGGAGCAAGCAGGTTATTTTGGCACCAAGTGCCGAAGCAGGGCACCGCTATAGCAGTAATTCTATAGTGTGCACGGTGCACCGCACGGAAGGGTAATTTGGTCGGTGGACCCCAAATTACTTCTTCCTCCCTACAATTTTGCTACAATTCGGAGGGAGACTAGTATTTAACACCACTGGTAATTTGAGAGGCAGCAGGGTGAGCCGTCATTTGGCTCACCTTGTGCCCAAATCACCGGGGACAAAATAATGCTTACGTTTGGGGAGGGCCCTCTCCTGCACTTAATGCAGAGCAGCAGCAGATTGTAATGCATTACTTGCTTCTGCAGATAGGTTAACATTAATTAACATAGTAGTGGCCACGTTAGTCAAGTATCACAGTAGTGATACATCAGTACCACGTGACAATTGAAGAGATCAGCCATTGCTAAGCAAAGCAATGCACGCTACGTTGCCGGTAGCATAGGAGGAGTTTACTTGTGCTGTTTCAGCACCTTAGCAATCACGAATCAAGCCTTAGATGCTCTATTTTGTAATAGCAGAAATATTATGTCAAGGTGTGGGAGGTTAACAGGTGCTGCATGCTGTACTATGCATGTTCATATTTCTGACATGTGCAGTACAGTCGAGGGGGAGGGCAGACTCACTCACTCACGTGTATTTGGTAGGGCCTGAGAAACTGCACGAGGGAGCTGTGCAAGGTAGAAATGTACCAAGGTTCCTGCCTCATCCACAAAAAATCCCAGCCAGAGCGGCAGCTGCTCTAGTTGACCCCATCGCAAGTGAGTGAGCAGCTCTGCTGCAACATCTTGCCTGCCACACCTGTGGATAAAGTGACTCTCCTTTTCACTTACCATTTTCTTTTTTTAACACTTGGCCCAGTGCTGGATTACCAGCCAGCAAGATCAAGGGGGCCCATAAAGATGTACTGCCTCTGTTCATGTAGTCCTTAAATAACTCTTTCAGTCTGTAAAAGCCTAGATCTCTGCAGCAATGCTCTACTACAGAGATAAAAAAAAAGATACACATACAGGGTTAGCACCACACCTCCCCCCTCACACACACACACACACACACACACACACACACACACACACACACACACACACACACACACACACACACACTGCAGCGCACACACACACACACTGCAGCGCACACACACACACACACACACACACACACACACACACTTAAAAGTCTATGAGTTCTGTTTGTGATGTTCACAGTTTTTTTCTGGTCATTACTGAACTTAGCCTTAAGCTGGCCACTTAAGCTGGCCACTAACGGTCCAATTTCTAGCGAAAAATCGTTTGAGCGATCAGAAATTCTGATCGGATTGGTTGTAAATAATCTCCATTGGTGGACACAATCGATTATGAACGAGTGAAAAAAATGTCGGCCGAATGAATTTTCGTCGAACGAAAATTTGGATTTTCTTGGTGGTCGTGATAGATAGGAAGCAATGATTGGTTAGTTGATGGTGTAGTGAACGATTTTTCGTCCGATCAGAATTTCTGATCGCTCTAACGATTTTTCGCTAGAAATTGGACCGTTAGTGGCCAGCTTTACGGTCCAATTTCCAGCGAAAAATCGTTCGAACGATCAGAAATTCTGATCGGATTGGTTGTAAATAATCTCCATTGGTGGACACAATCGATTATGAACGAGTGAAAAAAAATGTCACCCGAATGAATTTTCGTCGAACGAAAATTTGGATTTTCTTGGTGGTCGTGATAGATAGGAAGCAATGATTGGTTAGTTGATGGTGTAGTGAACGATTTTTCGTCCGATCAGAATTTCTGATCGCTCGAACAATTTTCGCTAGAAATTGGACCGTTAGTGGCCAGCTTTAATGTTATCACCCGAGTTGGCAAAAAATTATCTAAAGCTGGCTATACACACATTAATTTTGATCCCTGATTTAATCTGCCAGTAATCTATTGCTCATACATATTCAATCAATTGGCTTTCAATAGATTTTGTGCTGTTTATCAATCTCTGTGGGATGGGGCAAAACAAGAGCGATGGGGGATTAATGGTCCATAACTTTTTCTTGCATCCAGCAGTACAGCGCTTGCAGTTTGATGAAAGCTTGATAGAGTTTTGCTGAAACCTATCAAAATTAAGCTTCCCGTGATAGGAGTCAATCACAATCCAATCAAATTCTAATGAAATAACAATCAATTGGCCGGGCATCTACTTATTGCTCTCCTTGGGGCCCTGCGTGGTCTTTATTCAGCTCTGCTTGGACCTCTCACACATATGATTTATTTAACAAACAAAAAAACTGTTGTTTACATTAGTGCCCCTTAGTTTCCTACATTCTGGGTCTTTGGGTTGCATTACTCCATCACTATTTGCTGTGGTATGCCAAGGTGGGGGAACTTCCTGCAATAGTAGCTAATGTTTACATTTTAATCTAACAGACCATCTGCTACCCTAGCTCACTGGAGAAAGAGGGAAATAGAAAATAAAAAAATATAAAAGCAGTGGGAATCCACATAATGAGGGTTGCTTAATGTCCCTGCCAATGCCAGGAAATAGGTTGATCAATATGACTGTCAGTGAAGCGTTCCTCACACAGTGCATCCTACTATCACTCCTTCCCAGAGCCCCACCCTGTGTGAAATCAGAAATCAGCACAGGTCTTTTTTTCCTGTAATTTTCCATCTGTCACTCTGTACAGAGCAATATGGTGTCAATCTAGGGCAGCAATGCGTAACTCAAAGTAGAATTACATCAAATGCAAAAGATAATAATGAAGCCATTATTTCACTGACATCCACTTGAAGATGGACTATTTTGAATATTTCATCCCAAATGTATAAAGTTATGAAAGAATACCCAAACTATCATATCATCTAACCAATTGCAGTGTGGGAAAACAAGGAATTGAAAAAAACAGCAAGGCTGAAAAAACAGCACATAAATATTCCGGTTTTTGTACCTTATTTTGAGTCATAGAAATTTGGAAGGAGAAGTAATTTGAGGTCTGGCGATTGCCGGAACCCAGAAATAACCTTATGCGCCCACGCACTATAGTATTACTGCTATAGCGGTGCCTAGTTTCAATACTTGGTGCTGAGCGCCGAAACCACCTTCTTCGCCTTATCTCACCCTGCATTCAGGCTTCATTCATGTAAATGTGAGCTTTATCATGGTGCAACATAATGCAGTACTATATACTGTAGATTATTAGAAGATGTTGCGCTCCTTCAACCTCTAGTGAAATACAGTGCAAAATGCTTCACTTATTCGCTAAGCCATAAGTATTAGTGAATATATTGTAAAAAAAAAAAAAATATGTCAGCACTCAGTTAGTCTCAAGATATAATAAACCAGATGGATATCCTGCAAATAACTGCAGTAGGAGTATGCCCACCAGTCAATAATAATTCCAGTATTTGTATAGCACCTTTCTCCTGGCAGACTCAAAGCGCTTGCGAGGCAGCCACTAGAGCACACTCAGTAGGCAGTAGCAGTGTTAGGGAGTCTCGCCCGAAAACTCCTTACTGAATAGGTGCTGGCTTACTGACTAGGAAAAGCCGAGATTTGAACCCAGGACTGGTTGGCATACTCCTACTGCAGTTATTTGCAGGCTATCCATCTGATTGATTATATCTTGTGAATCAGCTTCAGCACCAGCCCATTATTTGATGTGGCTTCCAGAACTCTGAAAATTCTTACTTTTGCTAGTGGGGACTCAGATGAGACTCTAGTGTAAAGGTATCTCACTACATCACTTAGAGATCCGACACACAGATCCGACACACTGGATCTCTAAGTCAAACAAGTTCATTGTTCTTATGCATGCTCCGCTAAAAGTTCTATCATGCACCAATCCATCACCCCTTCTCGCCTTTCCATTGGGCTCTATCCAAGTTAAATATCTGTATAGTGTCACCTTAACAATACAACACAATCATTATGGGTGATTGTGAAAGTGTATGGACCATAAATCAAACCTGTGGTGAGAAAATTCACTTTGGGTTTGATAGTTACATACCTTAGTACAGGGAAGACTCTGCATAGCATGTAGCCTTCTTATTCCCCCAACTGGTCGGTTGTTCCAGTGCTGTCCTATGATGAAGTTATTTGGCCAAATAGCTCTTTGGAACTACTCCAATAACCCCAGCAGCAACGAGTACAAGCGCATCCCAGATTCAGATGTGCAGTCGGGATACACTCCTCCTTTAAACTACTCAGGTCAAATAGCTACACAGTAGGGCAGGGCTGGAATGACAAGCCAGGTGGAGGAATGGGAAGGCTATACAGAGACTTCCTACTACTAAGGTAAGTATCAAACCTGAAGTATGTTAGCTTTCAAGGAAGCCTGAGATAGATTAAAAAAAAGAAAAATATGCATATCTGGGGCTTCCTCCAGCCCCCTTTAGGCTGATCGATCCCTCCTCATCTTCCCAGGCTGACTGGATTCTCCACTAGGTGGACCGGTAATTCTGCCTGTTGGGGGTGGAGCATACTGTGCATGTGCAGCCCGGCTGCACACGTGTCCCCATTACGCTCCTGTTGCCGGGATAGTTCTGCGCCTGCACAATACTTCTGTGCTGGTGGAGCATGTGCAACTGGACAGTGCCTGCACCTACTGGCACCAATTGGCGGAATTACTAGACGCCTAGTCGAGCAGCCAGGCGGCCTGGGAAGACATCAAGGGAGCGATCAGCCTGAAGGGGGCTGGAGGACGCCCCAGGTATGTATAATCTTTTTATTTTACTATTCTCAGATACAATTTAAGGAAACCAAGCAAACAATAGAGAGCACGAAGGTCCTCCTGAAAGCTGTGCTAGTCTTGCCCCCCAGTCACAGCTGTTAACAAGAAGATAGAAAACCTGCAAACTTAAGAGCCCTTCTCAACTCTACTTACCAGCTCAATATGACTGTTAGCTGCGAGGTAGGGAAGCATTTCAATTTGGTGGCCACCTCTCACCCCCTCGCTAAAAAACAAAAAGATTCTTCATATATGCCCCAGGACTAGGGATGTCTGGAAATGTCAATTTCCGATTCCGCAGAAACTCCGACTTCCGCCAATGCCGATTACCGATTTCACGGATTTCCGATCGGTTTCCAATTTCCGAGTAGTGTTTTTTGGGTCATTTTTTGCATTCTCTAATTGGCCAAATACTTCCGAGTTGACTCTGCATTCTCTGATTGGTCCAATGCTTTAGAGTTCTGTGATTGGGCTAAAATTACCGAGTTGTGGTAATGCAGTATTTCTACATAAATCCGATTTTCGAGTTCAGATATCAGATTTCCGAGTAGTGTTTTTTTTGTCATTCTTTGCATTATCTGATTGGCCAAATACTTCCGAGTTGTTTCGCATTCTCTGATTGGTCCATTGATTTCGAGTTCTGTAATTGGACTAAAATTACCGAATTGCAGTAATGCAGTATTTCTGCAGAAATCTGATTTCCAAGTTCTGTTTCCCGAATTCCGAGTTCCGATCGGAAATTCAGATTTCCGATTGGAAAGTCGGAAATTTAAATTCCGCAAAATCCGAATGAGCATCCCGACCCAGGACTAGTGGTGTGTCCAGAAATGAATGAAAAACGTTTGGTACTATGTAAGGTTTGCTACACCTTTAACAGGGTTATTGATGTAAAAGCTCTAATAAAATGTGTGTGATTTGTAAAGTTATTAATGATCCGAAGCAATGTTGTTTTGAAGTCTTATCTAGAAGCCAAGGGCATATAATCAAATTATATTTGACTAAACTTAAAAGCGCAGAAAACACGTATACATTTATTTGGTTTATTGTTCCATTTAATGCTCGGAATATTGCTTCTAACTCAGATTTGTCGTTGATCATTTATCAAGCAATGTGGAGACATTTCTGCAGATGTGACAATAACTGGAGTCTGCTAATGATCATTTGTGCTTCAAGCATTAATGATGTATTGTAAGCACTGGTCATTCTATTCAATAGCCGCAGATGATAAGACAAATGACCTTGTAAGGCACTTACATTCTTATGTATGAACATAACCTTCTGTTTGCGAAGGGCTATAACTATATTACTTTGATTCCAAAACATTCACATCTCTTGTTTTTCTACATGTTATACATATCAGAATTAAAGATAATGGTTTTCAGGATAGTAATTTGAAATTGACATCTTAAAACAGGGTGCAGTAAATAAAGCAAAGTATAATGGCTAAGATACAGTAGTTTTTACATATCATTTGAAATAACGTTTGTGCCTTGCTTGTGATCTGCTTTAATAAATTCATGTAATGATCCTCCACTGTGGCGCAAGTTTGGACAATGCTGTTGTACAGTGGTGCCCAATACATAGATCACGATCTACCGGTAGATCTTGGCCGCATGCTGACTCATGGCATGTCCACAATCTGTCCAATTCTGCTGTGTTGCCGCATTCCATCAAATTGTGCTGCTCTGCTGCCCTATGCAGAGAAACACACGGCCAATCGGCAAAAGCGAGCAAGAGGAGGGGAAAGGCACAGCTGAAGGGAAGAAGCACAGCTGAATGAGAGACAGCCTCTACTCCCCTCCAGGCTGTGCACAGTAAGCAATGTGCACAGCGATGTGGCCACGCCCCTCAGTTCCTGGGGTACTTTGACAACTTGTGTCCCAGGAGGACAGGACCAGGAGGCTGCAGGTGAGTATGTGGCTTTATTTCTAGGTGGGCAGTAGGTACTGTTTGTATTAATGCCAATGTATGCATTGTATACCAATATATACATTTGTCTTTGTAGTGGTGGCCAAGAGGGGGGTTTGGGGAAAGAATTCACCAGCTGTTATTATAGTTATATACCGACATTAAAAATGTTAAGTTTAGCGTTTCAAATGTTGGTAGATCTCTTGAACGGGGCAAATCTAAAAGTAGCTCATGAGACGAAAAAGTGTGGGCACCCCTGGTGAAGTAGATATTATCTACCCTCCCTCAGCTTTATGAACAATGATAACCAATTTCTTCTCACTAGAAACATCCATGTTATTGCCCCTGGAGATGTCACAGAAATCAGTTACAGAGAATCATCTTTAAAATTGCCATAAACATATTATTGCAAAAGTCTTGATATGATTAGGAGGACCATTTATAAAGAACCTGATCCCCATTTTTTATAACTCTGTATTCATAAAAGGGCAATCAAATGTACTATGCTGGTGATCAGTGCTGCATTGGCCATACCACACTTAATGTAAATCAGCTATGTTCATGCAGTTTCATTCATATTAACCAGTTTACTACTGAGCGGTTTTTCTTCTCATGAACCAGGGCAGTTTTCACCATTTCGGGACTTACAGTACCTAGACCAGACTCCTCCCGTCGCTTCTCTTCTGCTGCCCACTTCGCAAGTCCTTTCACTGGCTCCTTGTCCCTCTCAGAATTAAATTTAAACTGCTCTGCCTGGCATACAAGTCCACCCACTATACCTTCCAGAGATACTTCCCAACAGGGCCGCCATCAGAAATTTTGGGGCCCCTCACACATCATCTGGCCTGGCCCCACCTCCATGGGCCCACCCAATGGTTGCTGTGCCCACCCACTAGCCATCCCACCCCTGTGTCCGTGTGCGAAGTGCGCTGGGGCAGATAATGTGCATGGCTCCGACACTGAAGAAAGCGGCATGCACAGCATGAGGCAGCATAAAGTGAGCGTGACCATGGCATGTTGTAGGTGTAGCCAAATACTAGAAAAATACAGGTAGTCCCCATGTAACAAATGAGATAGGGACTTGTAGGTCCGTTCTTATCCTTTATCTGTTCTGTTTTGTCCTCCTCTTTTCTTCCTGTGCCTCTTTAGTCTCCCTCTGTCTCACCTCAGTTTGTGCCTCTTTTGTGTCCCTCTGTGTGACTTCATGTTCCTGTCTCATCTCTTTTCTCCCTGTGCCTCTTTTGTCCACCTCTGTTCCCCCTGTGCATCTTTTATCCCTGTGTTACCTCTTGTCCCCTTCTGTCTCAGCTCGTCCCCCTGCCCTAGCCAGGTTTAGGTGCCCCTAGTATAGGTATCAAGGCATAGGTGCACCCAGTATAGGTAGCCAGGTATAGGTTCCCCCAGTATAAGTAGCCAGCTATAGGTGGTACCCCAGTATAGGTAGCCTGGTGTAGATGCCCCCAGTATAGGTAGCCTGGTATAGCTGGTGCCCCAATATAGGCCAGCAAGATACAGGTACCCCAGTATAGGTATTCAACTATAGGTAGCCTGGTATAGTTGCCCCCAGTATAGGTAGTCTGGTATGGGTGGTGCACCAGTATAGGTTAGCTAGGTTCAGGTGCCCCCAGTATAGGTAGCAAGCTATAGGCACCCCAGTATAAGTAGCCAAGTATAGGTGGTGATCCAGTATAGGTAGCCAGGTACAGGTGGTGCCCTCAGTAAAGGTAGCCAAGTATAGGTGGTGCCCCAGAATAAGTAGTTAGGTATAGGTGGTTCCAGACCCAGTATAGGTAGCCAGGTATAGGTGGTGGCCCAGTATAGGCAGCCTGTAGCTAGATGGTGCCCCATCTGCTCCCCACGTTCAAGGGCTGATGTCACTCTCCTCTCAGTGCTGGAACGCGGTGTGCTGGTTCGTGAGCCACAGGCCCGCAGCCAGCACATGCGGCCCTTACATCGATTTGGAGGGGCAGGGCCCCCAGAAGCCCTGGGCCCCTAACTGCAGTGTCAGTTGTCCCCCCCCCCCCCCTGATGGCTGCCCTGCTTCCCAACCCCCTCTCTCCACTCCTCCAACATTCTACATCACTTGCTCACTTGTAAGGCTCCAGAACTTCTCCACAGTAGGCCCTGCTCTATGGAATTCCCTCACCCCACCAGTTGAAAGCTGCAGTGAGCAGAGGTGAGCAAATACAGCTATATTTTTTGCCATCATTTTCATAAAGTTTAACACACAGATGAGAATATTTACAAAAACATATGAGCACAAGAAAACTCATTTTCACCAAATGCATTGAAGCCTATGACTATTGGAAAACTTGTATTCACCAATTGCATTGAAGCCTATGAACATGTGAAAAAAAAACACATTTTCACACACATGACAATGTTCCCAAAAAATAAGGGCAAGTGAAAACCCATTTTCCCCATGTGCATTAAAGTCAATGAACATGAGTAAACATTTTCAAAAGGTTCTTGTTTTTGTGAAAATATGGATCTTTGAAAATCCATTATATTTTCTCAAAACTTTTGAGTCAAGCAGAAATGGAAATCTTGCCATGAAAATTACTTTGGTGAAAATTCACACTCATCATTAGCAGCAAGGCTCCAAAGGTCCTGCATAGGCATCCATATAATAAAGGGGCCAGGAAATGTATCTGCCAGGAAAAGTCCATAAACAGGTCATCCTGCCCACACAAATTTTCCCACTATTTACAAAACCATTGCTGCCATCTAAATTAAGCCGTTTATAGCGAGCGCCGATATAGTCATAATTCATATTACGGCTTATGGCGGTGCCCAAATCTCAGATGCCATGTGGCCCTCTAGAGGCATGTGAGCAGTGCTGCTCGGATACCCCTTTTCAAAATCCGGATCCGATTCGGATCCAGATACCCCGCTATCCGATCCGGGTCGGATATCCGAATTCAAAATTTTCCGATCCGAATCCGATTCGGATATCCGACCCTAGTATCCGATCGGATTCGGATATCCGTGTTTAATCCCGGAAGTGGCCTTTAAATTGCTTTAAAAAGGTTTTTTAGGGTATATGAGGCATGTAGCATCATAATTTTGAAAATGGAAACACTGATGATGTGGGGAGTGGACTTAAAATCCCCCCCCCCCTAAAAAAAATGGCTGTCAATCAACATCAGAGTGGTATCAGGAAGCAGTCGTACTGACGCAGTTGGGGCCTCCCCACAACTCGGACAGCAGACACCTCCAAAAAAAATTACACAGCTATTGTGTTTAGATAGTTGACCATGGCACTGTTGTAGGTACCACGGCACAGTAAAAAATTAGGAGAGGTTCCAGGAAGCGGTCGGTCGTACTGCCGCAGTTGGGGCCCCACAACTCGGACAGCACAGACACCTCCAAAAAAATTACACAGCTATTGTGTTTACATAGTTGACCATGGCACTGTTGTAGGTACCACGGCACAGTAAAAAATTAGGAGAGGTTCCAGGAAGCGGTCGGTCGTACTGCCGCAGTTGGGGCCCCACAACTCGGACAGCACAGACACCTCCAAAAAAATTACACAGCTATTGTGTTTACATAGTTGACCATGGCACTGTTGTAGGTACCACGGCACAGTAAAAAATTAGGAGAGGTTCCAGGAAGCGGTCGTACTGATGCAGTTGGGGCCTCCCCACAACTCGCACAGCACAGACACCTCCAAAAAAATTACACAGCTATTGTGTTTACATAGTTGACCATGGCAGGTACCACGGCACAGTTCAAAAAATAAGAACCTGGCTTCATGAAGATGGAGTCAGGAGGTTGTGGTGGTAAAGGGTGGTTAAGCAGCAAGCAGGCATAGTGATAACCACTCAGCCACTTCATTTCCCCCTCTTGCCAACAACAGGGGCCAGGAACTCACCAATTGCCCAAGCCTCGTTCATCTTTAAAAAAGTCAGTCTGTCCACAGACTGGCCTGACAGACAAGAGCGCTTCTCAGTGACCACGCCACCGGCCGCACTGAAGCACCTTTCCGACATAACGCTGGAAGGCGGGCAGGACAGCACTTCCAGGGCGTATTGCGCCAGCTCGCCCCAGATATCCAGGTGCTTCACCCAGTACTCCAAGGGGTCCACAGGGGTGTCGGTGTCAAGCCCGCTATAGGACCCCATATAGTCGGCCACCATCCGGGTCAGGTGCTGGTTCTGGCTTTGAGAGCCGGATGCTGCTGCAGGCACCTCCTCTGTAGGCAGCGGTACTGGTGTGGCATAGAGCGCCTTTGTCAGAGACAGCAGGTTTGTTGGGCGCCTGCTGATGCTGGATGCAGGCACCTGCTGCTGTGCTGGCTGGACTGAGACAGCAGGGGGGGTGGGAGTCCGGGGGAAGGCTTCCTCCAAGCGCCGAACCAGAATCCGCTGCAAGTCCCTGATTCGGCGCACAGGGTCTCCTCCTACAGGCAGGAACTGAGCCAGCTTCCCCTTCAGCCGTGGGTCCAGCATCAGGGTGATCCAGATGTCCTCCCGAGCACTCATCTCCTTCACCCTTGGGTCTTTGCGCAGGCACTGCAGCATGTGCACTGCCATGGGGAAGAGGGCTGCCATCTCTGCTGACCTATCATCTTCTGCACCGCTGACAGTGCTGTCGTCCTCCTCTGATTCCGGAGCCTCATCTTGCTCTCTCCACCCCCGCACTACTGCAGCTGCACTCCGCTGTGCCCCCTCCTCTTCAAGGTCAGGGACCTCCAACTCCTCCAAGTCCTCCTCCAACTCCTCCGAATCCTCCTCCTGCTGCACAGAGGTGGACTGTGAAGTGTGCTGCTGCTGCTCCTGCTGCTGGATCAAGGCTTCCTCTCCCACTTCCAGCAGAGCATCGAGGGCCTTGTCCAGCATGCACACAATGGTCAACCACTCACACAGCGACGCATGGTCCCGGCTGACCATGTTGGTGGCCTCCAGGAAGGGTGCCAGCACAGAGCACACCAGCTGCATTTTTCCCCACTCAGCAGGGCGGATGATGTCTGGGAGGTGGGTGGTGCCGGTCCCCAACAAGTTGGCATCCATGGAGGCTCTGGCCAGGTACAGGTTGACAGCCCGCCTCTGTTCAACCAGACGTTCCAACATCGCCAGGGTGGAATTCCAGCGTGTTGGAACGTCTATAATGAGGCGGTGCTGTGGGAGGTTCAGCTCCATCTGCACGGCTGTAAGGGTCGCTGTGGCACCACCCGAGCGGCGAAAATGACCCACCGTTTTCCTTGCCGCTCCCAAAAGAGTGTCCATCCCCTGGTAGGTGTGCAGGAATTTCTGCACCACTAGGTTCAGGACGTGGGCCAGACAGGGGATGTGGGTGAGGTTTCCCCGCTGGATGGCGGCAACCAAGTTTGCACCATTGTCGGCCACCACCTCTCCGACTCTGAGGCCTCTGGGGGTCAGCCAACTCCTCTCTTGCTCTCGGAGCTTGGCCAAGACGTGGTCTGCCGTCAGCTTGTTCTTGCCCACCGTGACCATCTGCAGCAGCGCTTGGCAGTGGTGGGCCTTCACGCTGCTGCTGAGGCGGGGTTGTTTGGCGGCGGATGGAACCGGATCAGAGCTGGAAGCTGCTGCACTTCCCCTGACCCTGCTGCGGGGTGGCACCACCCACCGTGGTGATGATGCTGCTGTCTCCTCTTCACCCCCTTCCACCAAACTGACCCAGTGCGCGGTGAAGGACAAATAGCGGCCTGTCCCGAACCGGCTGCTCCATGAGTCCATTGTCACATGGACGCGCGCACCAAGCGCATGATCCAGCCCACGCTCCACGTTGGCCTTTACAAAGCAGTGCAGTGCTGGGATGGCCTTGCGTGCGAAGTAGTGCCGGCTGGGGATTGGCCAATCCGGCGCTGCGCACTGCAGGAGCGCACGCATCCGGCTCCCCTCCTGCACAAACGAGTACGGGAGGAGCTGGGAGGACATGGCCCGTGTAAGCAAGCCGTTCAGCTGGCGTATGCGACGGCTGCCGGGAGGCTGAGCCCTGACCACAAAAGAGTCACTCAGCAGGGTCTGGTGGTGGGGGCGTTTTAGGCTTGCACGGGAAGCTGAGGAGGGAACAGAGGAGACCACTGAGGAGGACTGGCTGCCTGAACAGGCCTCAGTGTCAGCAGGAGTGGCAAAGCTGGTTATAGTGCTCTGACCTCTGCAAGGGCCAGCGCCAGCTTCCTTCAGCAGCTTGAATTCCTGATGCTCAGGTTTGTGCTTATTGCCCAGATGGTTGATGAAGCTGGAGGTGCCATAACTGGAGGGGTGAGACCCTCTGCTCAGCTTCACATGGCATAATTTGCACGTTACAAATTTGCTATCCAGTGAGGGCAGATGGAAAAACTGCCATATTGGGGATTGGAGTTTTCCCTTACGTGGCTCAGAACGGGATGCTGCTGTGGATTTTCTCCCGGTGGTGGTTGGGGCCTGGGGTTGAGTGGTGCGGCTGGTGGTAGTCGTGCCACTGACAGATGGAGCAGCAGCCTGCGGGTCACGTACTCCATGCCCACTGCTGCTCCTGCCAATCCCTGCAATGCTCAACCTGCGTGCCATACACACTGACTCCTCCTCCTCAGAGTCAGAGCTGACATGCCCCTCCGGTCGCTGGTAGTCCGGGTCCTTCACCTCATCATCAAACTCCCCTTCGTAAAACTGCTGGGATGATGAGCCCGCCTCAAACTCCTCTTCTGCTGACACATCATGGACGGGCTCCCCCCCAACAATTACTGTCAGCATCTCAGACTCTTCTGTAAAGCCAATTTTGCTGAGAATATTTTCTCTAGGGCTAGGGCTGGTGGTGGTGGCCTCACTGTCACTGGCTTGCTCCTCGTCATGCGCCATCTGCTGCATCACAGACGCGGCGTCCTTCTCCTCCAATCTGCGCCGCTGACCCTGCTTGAAAATTGACGCAACACGCTGCTGCGTCTCTGCAGCGTGACTGCCAGTGGGTAGCGGCGGAATGACTGATGCGGCAGAACTGCTGCCAGAGGCCGCAATGTTGCTCACTCTCCTTCTGGCCTTGCCCCTCCCCCGTCTCACACTGCCAGTGCCAGACATAGTACAAGACTCACTGTCACTGATGAGTCGACGTCACAGATGATGTGTGTGGGGTACTTGGTGCACTTTTATTATTGGCGGCGGGCTTGGAAATGATCAGCAGATTGACAGACAGGAGTACAACAACTAAACACACTGACACTGCTCACTCAGCAGCAGCACAGCAGCAATAATCTGTAGTACTAGCACTGTCTGCAACTACACAATATAAAACCACAGTAGCAGTAGTAATAGCAGCCCAGCCAGCAGCAAGGAGCCTGGAGTGTGTGCACACAGACACAGCACACACAAAGACACAGGACCTAGTAGCAGTAGTAATAGCAGCCCAGCCAGCAGCAAGGAGCCTGGAGTGTGTGCACACAGACACAGCACACACAAAGACACAGGACCTAGTAGCAGGCACAGGCAGCTGCTGCAGCTGAAAGACTGACTGACAAGACTGACTGACACTAACAAATTACACAGACTAGCTAAGCTAACTACAACACAGTAAAACAGTAAAACCAGAAGGTGTTTTAGTGTTAAAACGCTGGGTTATCACTGGGATAATGTACTTGCTTCAGCCAAACACACTGGACAAACTATCTCAGTGGCAGTCACAAAGCAAGGACGAGATTCTTAACATGCCCCCCTCCTTATATACAGGAGGGACTGGCCAAGGTTCCCCTCTGTGATTGGGTGCTTGGGCTTAGGCTGGGAGCGCTCTGATTGGCTGAATGACGTCATGGACATCATGTCCATGGTTACAGTACCCGGATTCGGATATCCGATCGGTATCCGCGGATATCCGGGTTATGCGACCAACTATCCGCATAGAGCTATCCGGATTTCCGTCCAGCTATCCGGAATCCGGATCCGATCGGATAGGCCTAAAAAGTTCGGATATCCGAGTCTATTCGGATATCCGGTATCCTGATGAGCAGCACTGCATGTGAGCACACAGGAAATGGTGAAATCATGTATCATTCTTGAAGCGCAGGGAATGTGTTGCAGTATTGTTAACTTTACTGACCATTGGTGAAAAGAGGTAATGGGATGTTCTTCCCAGGACTCTGCCTTTAAAAGTTACTGCTTTTTCTAGTGATTTATTAACTTATTTGATTACTGCTTAGATGATCCAAATGTGCTTAGTTCTAATAAGGTTAATCATTCTTCATCAGAAGCAAAATGATTACAGCGTTTTTGTAAGTCTTAGACAATGTCCATAGATGGCTGGTTAAGTGCTTTTTGCACTTAAACATTTATGTATTCTTTTATTATATGCCCAGCTTTCTCAGGTCTAAATGGAACTTGCCGTTTACTTAAATTAAGCGTTTAAAAGCAGTGATTTGTTTTTCATCTGAAGCTACAGCCTTCTTTATAGCATCAGCACGGACTACTCTGTCAGGAAAGGTTAGTCGGCACGCGGTCTGAAAATGTCGCTGAGCACTTGATGGAAAGTAAAAAAGTCTTTCCTAACAGAAAGCTCAAATTATCCTCCGCTGGAATAAAAACAAATGGCTTATTTTAATAGCAATTACATGACCAGACATCATAATTTACTTTCCAAGAAGCAGACGTTTTATGAAAATGATTGCCTGACTTTTATTATTTTACTTTGTGCATCACACAAGATTAAATACATTAAATAAAGCACGCTGTTATGTCAAGCTGTTTACTACCATGCCATGAGACCTTTGTTTTCTAAGAAAGACGGTTATGAAAATTAAATGGACGCAGTTAAATCAGAACTCCAGACAAACTGTTACCATGCTACAAAAGTGATGACCCCTATGACTTTACACGCGTAAATTTCATAGAACATTGAAAAAAAACATTAAAATCCTTTTTCATTTTTTTTAACAATGATCATCAAGAATAGTGAAAAAGTTGATTAACCATAAACAAAAAAAAAACAAGATACAATTTTAAATATAAACCCATTCTCTTTTGGGCCAGGACATAGTACATACATTTTTGGCAACCATTATAGCCTTAAGTCTGTGTGGGTTCGTTTCTATACATTGTACCCATCTGTACATTGCAAAGTTTCTCCATGTATTTTGGCAAAATTCTTCACACTCTGTCAATATACATGAGGATCCTAAATCAATTTAACCCTCCTGGCGGTCTAATGAATTCCGCCAGGACGCAGCGCAGCAGTTTTGTTTTGTTTTTTTAAAATCATGTAGCGAGCCCAGGGCTCGCTACATGATAGCCGCTGCTCAGCGGCATACCCCCGCCCGCTTCGATCAGGAAATCCCGTTCAAAGAACGGGATTTCCTGGAGGGCTTCCCCCGTCGCCATGGCGACGGGTGGGATGATATCAGCGACGTCGTGACGTCATTGGGAGTCCCGATCCACCCCTCAGCGCTGCCTGGCACTGACTGGCCAGGCAGCGCACGGGGTCTGGGGGGGGGGGGGCATGCGGTGCGACGGATGGCGGCGATCGAGCACGGGGCGGCGGCGATCAGTGTGCTGACGCAGCTAGCAAAGTGCTAGCTGCGTGCAGCAAAAAAAAATTAAGCAAATTGGCCCAGTAGGGCCTGAGAAAACCTCCTGCGCGGCTTACCGCCAGGAAGGTTAAAGAGAAAAATTCAAATCCAATCTAGAAATTTTTATTGGACTAAAATTTGGACTTTCGGTTACCAACATTGTTCGTTATTCAATTCACTTTTTCTCTTAAGTGTTCTCCAAGAAGGTCATTTTCCATCTTCTCTGTAATATAACTTTTCAGCATTCTGCAATTAAAAAGTACCAAAAAGAAGGTGAAAAGGTACTATTAAGATTATTCTGAGTATTTTCTTGCTTGCTGTTGGCTTAAATGGGATTTTATTGAGTAGGGCTGGTCGGAAACTGCAATTTCAGTTTCCGCAGAAATTCATATTGGCAAAAATATTTTTTATGCGGATTTGTGCGGAAATCCAAATTTCTGATACTGATTTACACGGAAAGGTTTTTTTTTGTTGTTGTCATTTTTGTTCATAAAATTATGTAATTCTTTCTGAAAAAAGTTATTTTGTGGAATCCATTATATTTTGCGGATGTCTGCTATTATGTAGACATCCATGATATGCTACTGAATTCTATGATTGGCCAAATACTTCTGAGTCAGAAGCATTGGACCAATCACAGGCTGTAGAGTTTTTCCATATTCAGGGGTAAAACTCTGCATTCTCTGATTGGTTGAAGTTATACCTGTGTGGTCCTTTTTCAGTAATCACAATAGGATTACTTACTTGTGGATTGACTTTGAAGTATTAGTTAATCTGTTTTTTGATTAGGAGGCGCTACCATGTGTACACACGCTTTGTCCCATTTTTGCAATCCCTGATTGATGGTTAAATAAGGTCTTCATAGACTCATTTATTAGGCTGCATGGTTGATCATTAGCACTGTGAATGTTTTTTTTTGCATTATGTTTATAGTGTCATGATCACATTGAATGTACAGGTTTATCGAAAGTGTGCAAATTTTTGCAGGCAATAACAGGGAGATTGAGATCTTGAGAGGGAGTGTGTTTTACTATTATTTTACTATTATTATTATTTTACATATTATTAGGGGATTATTAGGAACATGTTTTAGGGAAATTACAGGCATTTTGTGTGTTATTGAATTTTTGGGGAAAAAATAATTGATGTTTTCTTTCTCCTATGTACACTCAAGTCCAAGTTCATTGTTTAACCACTTGCCGACCGCACGCTTATACCGTGCGTCGGCAAAGTGGCAGCTGCAGGACCAGCGACGCAGTACTGCGTCGCCGGCTGCAGCCTGATTAACGAGCGATCGCGCGGCTGTAGCCGCGCGATCGCTACGTCACACTCTTCGGCCCCCATGTGACTTCAGCCCGCCGGCCAATCAGCAGCGCCGGCGGGCTGTAAACATTCAAATTGCCCAATAGAATGAGTATAATACAGTTTGTTTACGTAACAAACTGTATTATACTGCCTGCCTCCCGCTGGTGGTCACACTTAGCGATCGACCACCAGCGAGGAGAGCAGGCACAGTAAGAGTGCACACACACACACTTTAGGAGCCCCACAGACCCCCCGATCACCCGCAGCACCCATCAGACACCCCCCTGTACCCCCCTGCAGCCCGCAGATCAGACCTAACCACCCCCCATATCACCCATCAATAAATCCCTGTCACCACCTGTCACTTCTATCCATCAGAGCAGACCCCCAACTACCCCTTAGGGGTATCTGATCACCCCCACACCTCCAGATCTCCCCCCGACCCCCCCCCCCCCCCCCTCTGTATACTGAACCTATCTATCTCCCCTGCATCTGTCTATCTCCCCAGTGATCAGCTGCCAATCACCTATCAGTCACCTGTCAATCATCCCTTGTCACCACCTGTCACTGCCCCCCATTAGATCAGACCCCCAACTGCCCCTTAGGGGTATCTGATCACCCCCCACCCCTTCAGATCTCCCCCCCCCCCCCCGTATACTGCATCGATCTTCCCTGTAATTGCCCGCTGATCAGCTGTCAATCACCTATCCGTCACCTGTCAATCATCCCTTGTCACCACCTGCCACTGCCCCCCATCAGATCAGACCCCCAACTGCCCATTAGGGGCTTCTGATCACCCACCCACCCTTTCAGATCCCTCCGAGACACCCCCCCCCCCTGATCACATCAGCAGTCCATTGTTTACATCTGTTTTTCCCTGTAAACACCCACTTATCACCCGTCAATAACCCATCTATCACCACCTGTCACTCCTATCCATCAGATTAGACCCCCAACTACCCCTTAGGGGTATCTGATCACCCCCCACCCCTTCCGATCCTCCCCACACCGTCCTAGTTCATTGATTGCGTATATTCTCCCCCCTGCCATTGTGTATCTTATCTCCTGTCTGTAAGGCTTGATTGTGCTTTGTTTGGCTACAATTGTCTCAATTGCACTGTGATTGGCATCGATTGTCGTGTGATTGGCTTCGATTGTCACGTAATTGGGCTTCGATTGTCGCGTGATTGGCTTCAATTGTCCGTAATTGGTTTTGATTGTGCCAATTGCCCACTGATTGGCTGTTTTGCCCTGTGATTAGTATCGATTGTCGTGTGATTGGCTTCAATTGTCACGTAATTGGTTTTTGATTGTCACGTTATTGGATTCAATTGGTCCGTGATTGGCTTTGATTGCGCCGATTGCTGTAATTGTGTTGTAATTGTCTCGTGATTGTTTTTGATTATTTGTGATTGCTCTCTGATCCCCAACCCCCCCCCCCCCCCCCCCCCCTCACCATCACCATCACTATCACTGTCCTAGTGATCTAAAAAAATTTTTAGTATCACTAGTGGTAACAAACAGTTAGGCCAGTTATCTAAGCAAAAGGGTTGTTAGTGTCAGTTAGTGCTCAGCCCACTGCACCACAGTCACTAATTAGCGTCATCACTGTCGCTAATCAGCATTGGTACTATATAGTATCTGTAAGTGATTATTAGTGATCACAGTCAGATCTATATTAGGGTCTCTAGGATCCACAAAAAAACGCAGTGTTTGCCCGATCAGACCTGATCGTTCGCCTGCACTGCGTTCAGCCCGCCCCACCGCAGTGACAGAAATTTCTTTTTTCTGATCACTGCAAAAAACACTGTACACAAGCTGTGGCACTGTAAACATCAGTTTTGATTTTTTTTATCTAAACTCAGTGACCACAGCTTTCTACCTCTCAAGTACTCCCTTTCGCTAGGTAGGTGCTCTTTTCCTGGGTAGTCTCAGAGGAATACCTCCTAAATTTAGCAGGCCACCATGGCAAAAAAGAGGTTTTCCAATGAAGACATCTACAGGTACATGGACCAGTCGGATGAGGATGATTGGGTCGACTTATTCGACGAATCTTCGGGTTCAGAGTACGATCCTGTAGACAGCAGTGGCTCTCAGACCGATAGTTCCGATGACGAGGTTGAGGTCCCGGCTAGAGCCAGGCGTACCACACCCCATGTCACTGGACTGCAGGTGGCGGAAGATCAGTCTCAAGGGCAGCAGAGTGGCGCTGATCTGATTTTTCTTGGTGAGGCATGCACCAGCAGCGCAGCATCTCCTGGGCCTATCAACACCAGTACTTCCGCAGAAGACCCTGATGAAGTGGCGGACACCATCCTGGAAGTAGAAACTGGTTCGGTGGTACGTGAATTAAGATCCGATCCGCAGCCACCAAGTAGACGGGCCCGTACTCCCATTGGTTTTCCAGAGGTGCTGGCAAACCCTGATTGGCATTCCCCTGATCCCGCCGCACCCATACTGCCCCCTTTCACCGCCCAGTCTGGAGTCCAGGTGGAGACATTTGAACTAGGATCGGCCCTAGACTTTTTTGAACTGTTCCTCACCCAGGATCTCCTTGACTTAATTGTGGCTGAGACCAACCTATATGCCACACAATTTATAACCGCCCATCCGAAAAGCTGCCACGCCCAGCCTTTTCGGTGGAAACCACTCCAAGTTTCCGAACTTAAAATTTTTTTGGGCCTTCTCCTCAACATGGGTATTACTAAAAAAAATGTATTGCGCTCTTATTGGTCTACACGCCAAATACATAACATGCCCGTGTTCTCTGCTGCCATGTCCAGGACGCGATTTGAGATCATCCTGCGCTTCCTGCATTTCAATGACAACGACACCTGTCATGAAAGAGACCACCCAGCTTATGACCGGCTCCACAAAATTCGGCCCCTCATAGACCACCTGTCATCCACATTTGCAGATGCTTATACCCCTGAACAGAACATCTGTGTAGATGAGTCCCTCGTACATTTTACCGGGCGCCTTGGCATCAAACAGTACATCCCAAGCAAGCGCGCCCGGTATGGGGTGAAACTGTATAAGCTCTGTGATAGGGCCACAGGCTATACATCTCGTTTTAGGGTCTATGAGGGAAAAGACTCAAAATTGGAGCCGGTCGGATGTCCTGACTACCTGGGGAGCAGTGGAAAGATTGTGTGGGACTTGGTGTCACCCTTGTTCCAGAAGGGGTACCATCTTTATGTGGACAACTTTTACACAAGTGTGGCCCTCTTTCAGCACTTAAAGTTAGAAGGAATCCGATGCTGTGGCACCGTGCGGCCTAGTCGCCGGGGCTTCCCCCAACAGCTCGTTAACACCAGACTTCAACGGGGGGAGAGGGCCGCCTTGTGTACCGATGACTTGCTCTCGGTGAAATGGAAGGACAAGAGGGACGTTTACCTTCTGTCTACCATTCACACAGACACGACAGTACAAATTACACGGGCAACAGAGGTCATTGAAAAGCCCCTCGCCGTCCACAGCTATAATGCCAACATGGGAGGGGTGGACTTCAATGACCAGATGTTAGGGCCCTATTTAATTTCCCGGAAAACCAGACGCTGGTATAAGAAAGTGTCTGTGTATTTAATTCAATTGGCGATGTACAACAGCTTTGTTCTCTACAGTAAGGCTGGGAGAACTGGATCTTTCCTTCAATTCCAGGAAGACATTGTTTCGGCACTCCTCTATCCAGAAGGTGACAGAGCCCAACCCCCAAATGCAACTAGCCGGCTGCATGGAAGGCATTACGCCTACCCGATTCCCAGTACCCCAACTCAACGCAACCCCAGAAAAAGATGTCGTGTCTGCAGCAAGGCTGGAATAAGGCATGACACCCCCGTTTACTGTCCCCGCTGTCCTGACCAGCCTGGCCTATGCCTAGGGGAGTGTTATGAGAGGTACCATGAGAAGGCACACTTTTAGAACCTAGGGAACTACAGACACAGCAGTAGGCACACAAGGGTCTCTCAGTGCTATTTCACACTGGCGCGATGCGTTAGGGCAAATTGCCTAGCAAAAGTCACACTTTGCGGTCCCCCCCTACGCCGGAAGTGCTTGACTTAACGCTAGTGCATGCCTACGTTACTGCGTGGCTTCTGCGGCAATTTGGGTCGGCCCGGAAGTCATGTTAGTCTACGGCGACGCAGTTAATTACTAGGCCGAATGCTACTCTTGTGGTATTCCCTGAAGATCTATTTTGGGCGAGACGGTGCGGCGGGCTCGACCGACCGGATAGGCCAGTATGCAGTGTGAACCCAAACATCAGGTTTTGAGAGATCCAAATACACTGGCCTGCCAGAAACCTCTCCTTTCACTTGGGACAGAATGCATAATGTACTTCGCCACATATCTGTGCGATTTGCACTTTGCACATTGACCCATGGGGGAGGAGAAGTTTATCCTCAGCTCGCAGGTAAAAAAAAACAAAAACAAAAAAAACAGGTAAGCAAAAAAGTTAATATTTGGTTACCAATGTTATTGTTTGGTTTGAACATATTTAATAAAGTTTAAAAAGTTAATGTTATTGAAGCGCTTTGCTGCTTGCTTGCTTTTTTTTTTTTTTTTTTTTTTTTTCTTCTCTCTTTTTTTCCAACCGACCAATCAGCTGCAGCACTGATGATGCATCCTGACAGAAGCATTGCGCTTCTGTCAGGTTACACAAAATCGGTGCATGCAGCGCTGTAGGACGAGATTTCTCCTCCACAGTAAAAAAGATACGTTTGCCGAGGCATATGGGCCAAGGTGTGGTGTTGGGGATTCATATGCTTTGGCAAGCACTTTGTATCAAAAAAGAACTCAAGCAATGATTTCTCCATTCACATCGATCAATGTGGATGAATAAATCAGGATTGCCTGGGCATACGAGCTGGTGGGTTTGGATTTTTGGGGTGGCAGCTCCTATGTCCAGGCGGACGCCTTCCCCTCCTTTTTGTTTTGTTTTTTTTCGTTTTTCTTCTCTCTTTTTTCTATCCAGACCGACCGACCGACCGACCAATCAGCTGCAGCACTGATGGTGCATCCTGACAGAAGCATTGCGCTTCTGTCAGGTTACACAAAATCGGTGCATGCAGCGCTGTAGGACGAGATTTCTCCTCCACAGTAAAAAAGATACGTTTGCCGAGGCATATGGGCCAAGGTGTGGTGTTGGGGATTCATATGCTTTGGCAAGCACTTTGTATCAAAAAAGAACTCAAGCAATGATTTCTCCATTCACATCGATCAATGTGGATGAATAAATCAGGATTGCCTGGGCATACGAGCTGGTGGGTTTGGATTTTTGGGGTGGCAGCTCCTATGTCCAGGCGGACGCCTTCCCCTCCTTTTTGTTTTGTTTTTTTCGTTTTTCTTCTCTCTTTTTTCTATCCAGACCGACCGACCGACCGACCGACCAATCAGCTGCAGCACTGATGGTGCATCCTGACAGAAGCATTGCGCTTCTGTCAGGTTACACAAAATCGGTGCATGCAGCGCTGTAGGACGAGATTTCTCCTCCACAGTAAAAAAGATACGTTTGCCGAGGCATATGGGCCAAGGTGTGGTGTTGGGGTTCATATGCTTTGGCAAGCACTTTGTATCAAAAAAGAACTCAAGCAATGATTTCTCCATTCACATCGATCAATGTGGATGAATAAATCAGGATTGCCTGGGCATACGAGCTGGTGGGTTTGGATTTTTGGGGTGGCAGCTCCTATGTCTCTCTTTCTTTTCTTTTTGTTTCACATTTTTTGGCAGATATTTGTTCATCCACATTGATCGATGCGAATGAAGGGATGTTTGCCATTCATTTTTCCTTTCAGCCCAGAATGCACTACCTGTATGCCCAATATAAGGAGTATAGCAGAAATACTGGCCATACATGTAATGATTGCAGAGGCCCTAAAATGCCAGGACAGACCCCACAAATGACCCCATTTTGGAAAGAGGACACCCCAAAGTATTCCGTGAGGTGCATGGTGAGTTCATAGAAGATTTTGTTTTTTGTCACAAGTTAGCATAAATTGTTGTTTTTTGTTTTTTTTCACAAAGTATCCTTTTCTGCTAACTTGTGACAAAAAAGAATTTTTTTTATAAACTCACCATGCCCCTCATGGAATACTTTGTGGTGTCTTATTTTTAAAATGGGGTCATTTGTGGGGTTTGTTAACTGTCCTGTCATGTGGGGGGGGGGGCTAAATTGTGAGCACCCCTGTAAAGCCCAAAGGTAGTCATTGCACGTTGGGCCCCTTAGCGCAGTTAGGCTGCAAAAAAGTGCCACACGTGCTATCGCCGTACCCGGGAGAAGTAGACCAATGTGTTTTAGGGTGTATTTTTACACATACCCATGATGGGTAGAAGAAATCACTCTGTAAATGACAATTTTTTGATTTTTTTTACACACATTTGTCCATTTACAGAGATATTTCTCCCACCCAATATGGGTATGTGTAAAAATACACCCCAAAACACATTGTACTACTTCTCCCGAGTACGGCAATACCACATGTGTGGCCCTTTTTTGCACCCTAACTGCGCTAAGGGGCCCAGAGTCCAATGAGTACCGTTAGCATTTCACAGGTCATTTTGAGAAATTTGGTTTCAAGACTACTCCTCACGGTTTAGGGCCCCTAAAATGCCAGAGCAGTATAGGAACCCCACAAATGACCCCATTTTAGAAAGAAGACACCCCAAGGTACTCAATTAGGAGTATGGTGAGTTCATAGAAGATTTTACTTTTTGTCACAAGTTAGCGGAAAATGATTGTTAATGGGTTTTTTTACCAAGTGTCATTTTCCGCTAACTTGTGACAAAAAATAAAATCTTCTATGAACTCACCATACTCCTAACGGAATACCTTGGGATGTCCTCTTTGTAAAATGGGGTCATTTGTGGGGTTCCTATACTGCTCTGGCATTTTAGGGGCCCTAAACCGTGAGGAGTAGTCTTGAAACCAAATTTCTCAAAATGACCTGTGAAATGGTAACGGTACTCATTGGACTCTGGGCCCCTTAGCGCAGTTAGGGTGCAAAAAAGTGCCACAAATGTGGTATCGCTGTACTCGGGAGAAGTAGTACAATGTGTTTTGGGGTGTATTTTTACACATACCCATATTGGGTGGGAGAAATATCTCTGTAAATGGACAATTGTGTGTAAAGAAATCAAAAAATTGTCATTTACAGAGATATTTCTCCCACCCAATATGGGTATGTGTAAAAATACACCCCAAAACACATTGTACTACTTCTCCCGAGTACGGCGATACCACATGTGTGGCACTTTTTTGCACCCTAACTGCGCTAAGGGGCCCAGAGTCCAATGAGTACCTTTAGCATTTCACAGGTCATTTTGAAACATTTGGTTTCAAGACTACTCCTCACGGTTTAGGGCCCCTAAAATGCCAGAGCAGTATAGGAACCCCACAAATGACCCCATTTTAGAAAGAAGACACCCCAAGGTACTCAATTAGGAGTATGGTGAGTTCATAGAAGATTTTACTTTTTGTCACAAGTTAGCGGAAAATGATTGTTAATGGGTTTTTTTACCAAGTGTCATTTTCCGCTAACTTGTGACAAAAAATAAAATCTTCTATGAACTCACCATACTCCTAACGGAATACCTTGGGATGTCCTCTTTGTAAAATGGGGTCATTTGTGGGGTTCCTATACTGCTCTGGCATTTTAGGGGCCCTAAACCGTGAGGAGTAGTCTTGAAACCAAACTTCTCAAAATGACCTGTGAAATGCTAACGGTACTCATTGGACTCTGGGCCCCTTAGCGCAGTTAGGATGCAAAAAAGTGCCACACATGTGGTACCGCCGTACTCAGGAGAAGTAGTATTATGTGTTTTGGGGTGTATTTTTACACATACCCATATTGGGTGGGAGAAATATCTCTGCAAATTGACAATTGTGTGTAAAGAAATCAAAAAATTGTCATTTACAGAGGTATTTCTCCCACCCAATATGGGTATGTGTAAAAATACACCCCAAAACACATTGTACTACTTCTCCCGAGTACGGCGATACCACATGTGTGGCACTTTTTTGCACCCTAACTGCGCTAAGGGGCCCAGAGTCCAATGAGTACCTTTAGCATTTCACAGGTCATTTTGAAACATTTGGTTTCAAGACTACTCCTCACGGTTTAGGGCCCCTAAAATGCCAGAGCAGTATAGGAACCCCACAAATGACCCCATTTTACAAAGAGGACATCCCAAGGTATTCCGTTAGGAGTATGGTGAGTTCATAGAAGATTTTATTTTTTGTCACAAGTTAGCGGAAAATGACACTTGGTAAAAAAAACCAATAACAATCATTTTCCGCTAACTTGTGACAAAAAGTAAAATCTTCTATGAACTCACCATACTCCTAATTGAGTACCTTGGGGTGTCTTCTTTCTAAAATGGGGTCATTTGTGGGGTTCCTATACTGCCCTGGCATTTTAGGGGCCCTAAACCGTGAGGAGTAGTCTTGAAACCAAATTTCTCAAAATGACCTGTGAAATGCTAACGGTACTCATTGGACTCTGGGCCCCTTAGCGCAGTTAGGATGCAAAAAAGTGCCACACATGTGGTACCGCCGTACTCAGGAGAAGTAGTATTATGTGTTTTGGGGTGTATTTTTACACATACCCATATTGGGTGGGAGAAATATCTCTGTAAATTGACAATTGTGTGTAAAGAAATCAAAAAATTGTCATTTACAGAGGTATTTCTCCCACCCAATATGGGTATGTGTAAAAATACACCCCAAAACACATTGTACTACTTCTCCCGAGTACGGCGATACCACATGTGTGGCACTTTTTTGCACCCTAACTGCGCTAAGGGGCCCAGAGTCCAATGAGTACCTTTAGCATTTCACAGGTCATTTTGAAACATTTGGTTTCAAGACTACTCCTCACGGTTTAGGGCCCCTAAAATGCCAGAGCAGTATAGGAACCCCACAAATGACCCCATTTTACAAAGAGGACATCCCAAGGTATTCCGTTAGGAGTATGGTGAGTTCATAGAAGATTTTATTTTTTGTCACAAGTTAGCGGAAAATGACACTTGGTAAAAAAAAACAATAACAATCATTTTCCGCTAACTTGTGACAAAAAGTAAAATCTTCTATGAACTCACCATACTCCTAATTGAGTACCTTGGGGTGTCTTCTTTCTAAAATGGGGTCATTTGTGGGGTTCCTATACTGCCCTGGCATTTTAGGGGCCCTAAACCGTGAGGAGTAGTCTTGAAACCAAATTTCTCAAAATGACCTGTGAAATGCTAACGGTACTCATTGGACTCTGGGCCCCTTAGCGCAGTTAGGATGCAAAAAAGTGCCACACATGTGGTACCGCCGTACTCAGGAGAAGTAGTATTATGTGTTTTGGGGTGTATTTTTACACATACCCATATTGGGTGGGAGAAATATCTCTGTAAATTGACAATTGTGTGTAAAGAAATCAAAAAATTGTCATTTACAGAGGTATTTCTCCCACCCAATATGGGTATGTGTAAAAATACACCCCAAAACACATTGTACTACTTCTCCCGAGTACGGCGATACCACATGTGTGGCACTTTTTTGCACCCTAACTGCGCTAAGGGGCCCAGAGTCCAATGAGTACCTTTAGCATTTCACAGGTCATTTTGAAACATTTGGTTTCAAGACTACTCCTCACGGTTTAGGGCCCCTAAAATGCCAGAGCAGTATAGGAACCCCACAAATGACCCCATTTTACAAAGAGGACATCCCAAGGTATTCCGTTAGGAGTATGGTGAGTTCATAGAAGATTTTATTTTTTGTCACAAGTTAGCGGAAAATGACACTTGGTAAAAAAAACCCAATAACAATCATTTTCCGCTAACTTGTGACAAAAAGTAAAATCTTCTATGAACTCACCATACTCCTAATTGAGTACCTTGGGGTGTCTTCTTTGTAAAATGGGGTCATTTGTGGGGTTCCTATACTGCCCTGGCATTTTAGGGGCCCTAAACCGTGAGGAGTAGTCTTGAAACCAAATGTCTCAAAATGACCTGTGAAATCCTAAAGGTACTCATTGGACTTTGGGCCCCTTAGCGCAGTTAGGGTGCAAAAAAGTGCCACACATGTGGTATCGCCGTACTCAGGAGAAGTAGTACAATGTGTTTTGGGGTGTATTTTTATACATACCCATGCTGAGTGGGAGAAATAACTCTGTAAATGGACAATTGTGTGTAAAAAAATCAAAAAATTGTCATTTGCAGAGATATTTCTCCCACCCAGCATGGGTATGTGTAAAAATACACCCCAAAACACATTGTACTACTTCTCCCGAGTATAGCGATACCATATGTGTGACACTTTTTTGCAGCCAAACTGCGCTAAGAGGCCCACAGTGCAATGACTACTTTTAGGCTTTACAGGGGTGCTTACAATTCCGCACCCCCCAAAATGCCAGGACAGTAAACACACCCCATAAATGACCCCATTTTGAAAAATAGACACTTCAAGGTATTCATTGAGGGGCATGTTGAGTCCATGGCAGATTTCATTTTTTTTTGTTACAAGTTAGCAGAAATGGAAACCTTTTTTTTTTTTTTTTTTTTGTGACAAACTGTCATTTTCCGCTAACTTGTGACAAAAAATAAAATCTTCTATGAACTCACTATGCCTCTCAGTGAATACTTTGGGATGTCTTCTTTCCAAAATGGGGTTATTTGTGGGGTATTTATACTATCCTGGAATTTTAGCACCTCATGAAACATGACAGGTAGTCAGGAAAGTCAGAGATGCTTAAAAATGGGAAAATTCACTTTTTGCACCATAGTTTGTAAACGCTATAACTTTTACCCAAACCAATAAATATACACTGAATGGGTTTTTTTTCATCAAAAACATGTTTGTCCACATTTTTCGCGCTGCATGTATACAGAAATTTTACTTTATTTGAAAAATGTCAGCACAGAAAGTTAAAAAAATCATTTTTTTGCCAAAATTCATGTCTTTTTTGATGAATATAATAAAAAGTAAAACTCGCAGCAGCAATCAAATAGCATCAAAAGAAAGCTGTATTAGTGAGAAGAAAAGGAGCCAAAATTCATTTAGGTGGTAGGTTGTATGAGCGAGCAATAAACCGTTAAAGCTGCAGTGGTCTGAATGGAAAAAACAGCGCTGGTCCTTAAGGGGGGGTAAAGGCTGAGTCCTCAAGTGGTTAAGGTTTCTAGAAACGAGTAATGTTAAAACAGAGCAGGAGGTTAGAGTGCAGCCAGTGCCACCATAGGTCGTATTTGGAATTACGGCTATAGCGGCGCCCAGTGAGCAATATGGGCGCCGTCAAAAGACGGAGCTCAAATTACTTTTTATAACACTGTAATTCAGCTGCAAGAAATAGCTGGAAGCTGAATTACATCATTCCCCACCATCCATGGCTACCTGGAGGGGGAATAGTAATTAACACCACTTGTGCAAGAGCAGGGTGAGACATATATCGGCTTTACTCTACACTCAAATCTCACTCCAACCTGAATAATTGTAAATACCTTCTGTTTTAAGAAGGCAAACTTCTGTATGTCATACCATCTTAGGAAGAGGGCTTTTCGGTCTCTTCTAGCCCCTTACACACTCCTGGAAGTTGTGGTTCACCATGAGCTTGCTAGATACTCTGTAACTCTGGGTGTTTCAAATCCTACCCCATAGAGTCACATTAATCCATGCCATATACTGATGAGGATCAAGCCATCTGAAACAGTGTGTATGCATGTTGAATAAGTGTGACTGTAATATTAACAAGATAACACATCATTGCATTGCAGCGGATCTGGAGGTGTGTTTAGCTTTCAGGGACATCAAAGAGATGCATAGTCAGCAGTGATGCACTGGGAGACATCTCAGAGCTCACTCCAACCTGAATCATTGTAAATGCCTTCTGTTTTAGGAAGGCAAACTTCTGTTAGGAATGAAGTGGATAAAGGTGAAATGTTTTGTTTGTCTAAAAAGGGGGTGATTCTGTCCAGCGACATTTGTAATTCCCAGAGCTGCCATATTCCATAAACTGCAAGTTGACATTTGTATGCTTTATTTCTTATGACGTACTACTTTTTGAACAGTGAACGAACAGTAGAACGATGCTAATTCCTTCTCTAATAAATGAGCAGGGAAAGCTACTAAGACGAAAAATGCAGGTTATCTGACTTAAGGTAGACATACATCTAGCGATTTGGCTGTAAGATCGATTATTTGATTCAATCATTTTATAGAATCGAGAGAGAATCGAGTGTGTTCCAGAATTCCCAATCTATGAAAAGTGGCCGATATCATGTTGAATCAACCCGCTTAGTCGATCAATCAGGATGCAAGATATAGCGAACAATCTCACAGGAATTGGCTGCTTTTCACATGTCATTCGGTCGACTCTGAATCGATTTTTGCATTCAGAGCATGGAGACACAACATCGGTCAGATCAAATGTGAAGGTGAATTGCATAGGATATCATTTGTAGTGTTTGGATCACTAGTCGATCGACTTTCGATCAAACATACTGAAGTTGATTCCTTAATAAAGTCTGTGGCTGAGGAGACAAAAATAAAGCCTAGTACAAATGATGCAATTTTGGCCGAATCAATTATTTCAGACAGATCCGATCTGATTTCCAATCGTTCCTCTGATTGATTTTATATAGAAGTGATTGGAAAATCAATCAGAAAAACAATTGAAAATCAGATCAGACCTGTCAAAAATATCTATTTGACCGTCAATCTGACGGAAAATATATTGTGTGACAGGCATCACAAATCCTTTGACAGGTAAGATACTGTAAGTCACATGTAAATAGTTCAGTTGTTTGTCTAAGATAACTCTTTCAGTTTTTGAGCTGTCACATATCAACAGGTCTTCTTAATGATTTTTAAATATGTTCTACTGTATTTTTGAAGCTTATCTCAGAAGGGGGAAGCCTCTGGGTCCTAATCGAATCTCTATACGCTCTCCTCAGCCATGCTGATGCAGCAAAAAGACTCCCGAAGCATGGCTGCATTGCGATTGTGCAATACCACAACCCACTCAGGCTCAAGAGGAAAAAGCCAAGCCCGATCAGGTAGGTGTTTCTGTGCAGATGCAGACGGCTCATGTGGCGATATATTGGGGTGCTGATGCTGTTAAGGATAATACAGTAATATATTTTCATTTTCCCATTTTTATATCTGCTGTGGTATGTCAAAGGTGTAGAGATGCAGGCTAGATTCATGGACTGTTCATGTATTTGTGTGGGTGGGTCACTAGACCTACATTTGCATCTAAAGAGGTCTTCAGTGAATACGACCAGTCACCTTCAATAGGCAAGGAAGCAGCTCATTAAGCCACTAGCAGTCACTTTTGATCTACTGTCCCAGGTGTGACTGTCTGCGTCTGTCTACAGGCAAATACAGGCAAACTGCTACCTGTAACCAAAAGGCCATCTTTTCATGTATGTGCGAAAATACACTTTAACCAAGGAAATAATGTGGAGGAAGCTTTTTGATGTCTGATAGGATACAATCTCACCTATTGAATTCTGCAAACTTCAAGAAGCTAACACAGGAACCCCTTTGAAGTTTGCATATCACAAGAAAGATTATGACAAGCGTTCGGTGATGTCACAAACGGGGAAACTGCATTAGTTCCTGGGGGCAGGACATTAAATGCCCCAGGGGACACTTCGGACTATTTAAGCTGGCCCAGGACAGCCACCGGTATCTTCTCTCGGAGGTAGCGAATAGCTAGGGAGGATCGCGACTCCTGGTCGAAACGGCGTCCTCCCGTCAAACAACGTTCTAACCTAAGCTGGTAACGTTCTTTTTTCCCCCGTTTATTTTTACGCAAATATCCGTGTGTGTGTTATCTTTGTAACTCTTAATTGTGTAACTTTTTTACTTTGTCTTTTTGTAATCTTTTTGTATATATTAAGTTCTGCATTGTTCTATGTTTTTCTAGAATATTAAATTATTATTTAATAAGTTTGACTTCTGCCGTACTAAACTAACACTCATAGCCTAGAAGAGACTGAAGTGTAACCGTGTATAAGTTCATGCCTAATTGTACGCTTGAGCAACACTACCGTATGAAATTGTAATTGCATTGTGTGTGGGGGCGTTTGTCATACGTTGGCCTAAGCGCGCAGCTGACCCAACGTACGAACAACGCCAGTGCGAGTAGCGACAGCAGAGTGGCTAACAGTATAGTTCGGAACGACTGTTAGTGGGTCTTTGCTTCACGACAGTGTAGATTGCAACTGTGTGTGTGTGTGGGTGCGTGGCGTTCCCGTATTTGGCCTAAGCGCAACGCTGACCCAAATACGAAAACGCGGAGTGCGCGCTGAGGACTCGACAGCAGAGTGGAAGTGTCTAGTGAACCGCTAGTGGTGGCAGTGAGAGGTGTTCTGAGGGGTCCCAGCCTTGTTTTAGCTTGACTAAGGCTGCTTCCCCTCTCAGTCTGGTCAAACCCGCAGTCGGGAACCGTATACGCAGGCGTGCCGTGGGCCGGTTCCTGACATAATTGGCTGGCAGTGGTGGCATCGTTTAGTACATTAGTACGCAGTTTAGCTCGCTATTCTGAGTACTAAAGGCTGGAAGCTTGCTAGAAGCAACTAGCCTACAGAAGTCTACTCAGTGCAGAATCTATATACGTTTTTTTTTTTTTGTTCAAAGATACACACTTGGTGTTTGCTTTCCCCTCCCCCCTTTTTCTTTTTTGCAACATGATGGCTCAGAAAGCATCCAGCTATGCAAGGCAAAACAAAGAGATACTACTCAACCTGTGTGAGCACAAAGGCATCGAGACGGTGAGCGGCCAGACTAAGGAGCAGTTAGTTCGTGCGCTCGAGGAGCATGATGAGGCAGAACGAGCCCGTGCTTCAACGTCAGCGGATGCAGCTCACGACACGCCAGAGGAGGAATCGCTCCCGCCACAGGATGCGAGTGGAGACAATGTCCTGGATGATCCACCGAACACGGAGATGACATCTCTGGAAGCCGACCTACAGCTACTAGGTTCGGCTGAGCCCGAACTGCGCCTAAAGCTGATTCTGGAACATCGGCAAGCAGAAAGGGAAATACGACAAGCCCAGAGGGAACAAGCTGCCCAGCGACTCCAGGCCGAGAGGGAAAGTGCTGAACGGCAACACCAGCTGGAGCTGGCTAAACTTCAGCAGCAGAACCGGTCTGCTGGACCCGCAGAACGCGAAGGTGAGCGAGTCCACAGAATCCCCCTGGATAAGTTCCCCGCTATGGACAAGGACTCTGACATAGACACTTTCCTACAGGGGTTTGAAAGGACTTGTCGGCAGTATGGGGTGCCCCGTGAGCAGTGGGCAAGATACCTCACACCAGGGCTGAGAGGCAAGGCCCTGGAGGCATTTGTGAGTCTCCCCCAGGAGGAAGAAACAGACTTTGAGGCAATTAAGAAAGCCATCATTGCGCGATACCACCTCACGCCAGAGGTGTATCGAAAACGTTTCAGGACAGTGCAGCGAGGTCCTAATGACAGCTACCTGGATCATGCTTGCAACCTGCGCACTGCCTTCCAGCAGTGGTTAAAAGGACTGTCGGTTGAAACCTTTGATGCCCTGCAGGAACTGATAATAAAAGACCAGTTCCTCCACACTTGTCCTGTTGAGGTCCGGCAGTTTGTACGGGACCGAGAGCCGAAGACCGTGGATGAGGTCGCAAAAGTTGCTGATGCCTACACGTCCAATCGAGCATCTGACTTTCGGAGGACTACGGCGCCCAGCTGGAAGGGAGAAAAGCCTGCGAGACCTTCTCCTCTGAGCACCCAGCGAAGCCAAGTCCCGCAGCCGCCTGGAGGTAGAACAGCCACCGTTGACACTCGGAGATGTTTTGCCTGTAACAAACCGGGTCACATCAGTGCTACGTGCCCAGAAAAGAAGAAGGATGCCCCAAACTCTGGCGGGGCCCGAAATGCGTTGTGTGCCACCAGGAATGCAGGTAGCTATGCAGAGAATCTGCAACCTGTCACGGTTGGGGATACGGTTACCACCGGTCTAAGAGACACTGGAGCAGAGGTGACTCTAGTGCACCCCCAGCTTGTGAACCCTGAGGAGTACATTCCTGGCAAGACTATGGCTGTCAAAGGAGTTGGGGGTGTCACCCCCGCCATACCCACCGCCTTGGTCCACCTGGATTGGGGGGCCGGCAGCGGAATGAAAGAAGTGGGGGTAACGGATGCCATCCCCACGAACGTTTTGTTGGGTACTGACCTGGGACGGTTAGTGGCCCGGTATGAGCCTACTCCACACCCCATGGAGCCTGCATCCCCCGCAGAAGTTCCGGACTCTTGCAAGGTACTGTGTGATAATGCTGTGCAAGCGGGGAGTGCTGGTGAGGCCCCAGGGGCTACGGACTGTGTACTAGGAGCCAGCCCTAGTGAGTCTCCAGTGCCCAGGCCTGGAGGAGGACACGTTGTTACCATGAATGCAGATAATGTTGATGTAATATGTGTTGCATGATGACATGTGTACAGTGAACGCTCCTTCAGCTGCAGTGGTGACCCGCAGTGCTCACCGGGCTGCAGCAGACGAATTGTCCACTGAAGGGGCTGATGTCACTGGGTCAGCTCTTCCACTTCAGAGCCTGGCTCTGAGGACCCAGAGGCCTCTCAGTTTGCCACCTCCCTGGTGCCTGTGGCCGACAGCGCTGAGTTCTCCGAGGCTGTGCGACTTGATAGCAGCCTGGAAGAGCTCAGGAGTCTGGCGGACAGGGCACCGGTGGAGGGCGACAAAGTGAGGGTGTACTGGGAACACGGCAGACTGTACAGAGAGGTTATTCCCTCTGAGCCGTCTGAAGTGGAGGAGGCCGACCGGCAGTTGATTGTTCCCCACAGGTACAGGGAGCAGCTATTAAGAATAGCACATGAGGTGCCCCTGGCTGGTCACCTGGGGATCCGCAAGACCAAATCCCGGCTTGCCCACAATTTTTATTGGCCCCACATGGGGACAGATATTGCTGATTTTTGTCGGTCTTGTGTCGCCTGTCAGCTCACACATGTGCAGTAGCACAGATCCAATGGGGCTTGCCTTTTTCTGCCAGAGTCTGAGCAGGTCCGTGCTAATGTGCATGCGCAAGCTGTCAACAAGCTCTTTTTCAGTGGACCTAGCGCCGGAGCAGGCCTGCGGAGGAGAATGGAGGAAGACTCATTGGGATCCAGAGGCTTTCCACTTCCCAAGGTGAGTACCCCATGGGGCACTTTTTCCCTTCAGGTACACTTCAAAATGAATTTAAAATGTAAGTTTACTTTTTAGTAAAGTTCTGCCGTAAACATTCCCGTTTTTGGGCAGTATGGCAGCATCATCAATAGCACTCTTGCCTTGCAATGCCTAGGCCCCCAGTATAAATCTGTCCCAAGACACTAGCCTCGTGCAGTTTTTTTAAACTCCCAGGCCCCCACGTTTGCATGGGCTTCCACTAGGCACTCTGTTTTCCTCCCACATTCCAAAAACATACAGATAAGATAATTGGTTCCCCAAAATTGGTCTTGTTCTGCAGTTGTGAAATTAGACTATGAAAGGGAACAGATAACTTTCTGACTATGGTAGGGAGTAGATTACTCTATCCTCGATTAAGCAATGTTGATGATGTTGATGCTATATAAATACACAAAAATGGTAACAATAATAGTATTACAAAAGATACACTCTAGGCATAAATGTTTTACTGGATCTGTGTGGGTGGTTAGGCCTTGTTTTTATTTCACTTTAAGCCCTTTCATTGGTTGATGTCAAATAAATAACTGGGAGGGACTTCCAGAGAAGTGAGAAGATTTGAGAGAAATATTTTATGTGAGAATGAGACTAAAGAGGAAGAGAAGAGAATGCTGTTGCTAGTAGAGTGGAGATTACATGCAGGGCAGTATCTGTAGAAAATAATATTTAACCGGTTCAGCACCGCAGTCCGAAAATCTCATGCATCCGAGCAACGTTCACCTCCCATTCATTCGCCTATAACTTTATTGCTACTTATCACAATGAATTGATCTATATCTTGTTTTTTCCGCCACTAATTAGGCTTTCTTTGGGTGCTACATTTTGCTAAGAATTATTTTTTTCTAAATCTATTTTAACAGGAAGATTAAGAAAGAAATGAAAAAAATTCATTATTTCTCAGTTTTTGGCCATTATAGTTTGAAATTAATATACGCTAGCGTAATTAAAACTCATGTATTTTATTTGCCCATCTGTCCCGCTTATTACACCATTTAAACGATGTCCCTATCACAATTTATGGTGCCGATATTTCATTTAGAAATAAAGGTGCATTTTTTCAATTTGCGTCCATCACTATTTATAAGCTTATAATTTGAAATAATATAATAACATATTCTCTTGACATGCTTATTTAAAAAGTTCAGACCCTTGGGTAACTATTTATGTTGTTTTTGTTTTTTTTTTAATTGTATTTTTTATTTTTATTTTGAATAAAAAAAGTGTATGTGGGTAATTTTTGGTGTGGGAGGGAAACTGTTAATTATAAATGTAAAATATATTTTTTTTTTAATTAAAAATGAATTGTGGTGCAGTTTACTATTCGGTCACAAGATGGCCACAGTGAAAAAAGTCCTAGATGCGAACGATTTCGCATCTAGGAACTTAAAAGCAGGGGAAATGTTTCCTGGGGGCAGAAATACCGCGCTCTCTGGAGAGAAAGCGTCGGTATTTCTGCGGGGAAGATAGATCGGTGAATGGGAATTATATTCCCATTCACTGATCGGGGGGCTAGCGGCGAGCAGCGGCAGCGCGCCCGATCGCGCGCACGAGGCGGCGGCAGCAGCAGTGCCTATCTGGACGAGGAAGCTCGTCCAGATAGGCCGAACTGGTTAAAGGGGTTCTGTGGCATGTTAAAAAAAAAAAACTAAAAAAAAAAAACTGACACTTATCTGGGGCTTCTGTCGGTCCCCTGCAGCTGTCATGTCACTTAGGCTAATCAAGGTGCGGGGATAATGTCCTTTAAAGTGATTGGACCCGCAGGGGCTCAGGGTAGGACGAGTGGAGCTCTTGTCATTGCCAATTAGCAGGCATAAGTTCGTAGCGCTCGCTATGCTATTCTGATAAGGCACCCTAACTCTGATAAGGCATGTTAACCCTGATAAGGCATGTCAACTCTGATAAGGCATTTTAACTCTAATAACGCTATTTATTATAGTGAATCCACCCCGTTGTGTGGTGTGATTTTGACCACACATAACATCTCAATTGGTCTACATTGCAGTACTGATAAATGCAGCTTGCAGGACATTTTACAAAACTTTGTATCTAACTGGTGTGAAGGGATGCTCAATAAAACCAAAGAAGAAATCCTGTGAGCTACATTTCATTTGCATTGATGAGAAATGCAAACTGTTCATAGATACACAGGGCTTGATTTACTAAACCGTTATAACTCATATCACGGCCACGCTAGCATTTTTGCATGTGTTTTTGCACGCAATCGCAAATTTTCACATTTGCGTACAAAAATTCACGATTGCGCGTGAAAACACTAGCGCGCCTGTGATATGAGTTATCACGGTTTAGTGAATCAAGCCCACTATATGTAAACAAGTTCTTAAACCCTAATAGAATTACCAGAGAACTAAAATTAGAAACTAGAATTAGAACTAGAATTAGTAATTAGAACATCTGTAAATTACTGATATTCTTCTATGAATCAGCTAGTAATTAGGTAGTAAAATATCAGTCATCTTGATCGATATTTTACTATGGCTTAACCTAAGTAACCTTACTCTCATATGAGCCTTCCTTCGTAATGCCTAACCATAATCAACACCCCTCGCTGATGCTTAACCCTAATTAACTCCCCCACTGGTGCTTAACACTAAGTAACCCCCCAAAGACCCCTCCCCTTACTCTGACACGAGCCCTCCTTCACAAAGCATAACCCTAACCAACACCTCTCTCTGATGCCTAACCCTAATTATCCTCCCCCACCGATGTCTAACCCTAAAGATCCCCCCTCACTGATGCCTAACCCTATTCACTTAGTAATATGATTGCTGCTATAGGCGTCTATGTTAATAGCTGTGATTAGCGGCACTTACTGTATCAGTAATTCCGCCCAATAAAACAGTGGCTACTGGGGCCACCCACTATACAAATTGAGGCTACAAATTACCTGTAATAGCCTATCAATATCATCAGCGACAGCCACGCCTATATTACCCGGGTGCCTCCAGTGCCCAAATTAACTGCTTGGATCATACTACTTAATGGAATCATCAAATAGGGTACAAATATACAACACACAATGTATTTATTTAATTTTTTTTTTTTTTTTTTTTGTGCAAAAAAACACTGAAAACGCACTAACCATAGGCAATCTGGGAATAACAATTTGTTAAGAGTTGATCTCAACCAATAATTATATTTTACAAAGAACTGGAAAATACTGAGCTGTATGTCATAAATGCAGTCATGGATTTTACCACCTCCACAAAGATCAAGCGAAGTGCATACGCTTTCATAAGCTAATACAAGTAACAACAGTAATTAAACTCTAAAGTTCTAAAATAATAATATAATTACATAACCTCTCGCAGCTCAATTTTGTTCTAATTTCTCTTTACAAGATAGCCTGTAGCCAAACGCTCAGAGTCTTGGCCTCCCACTGGTACCAGCCCTGTATCTTATTAATAGACAACTAGAAAGAAAATGGAAAATTACACTTTTTATTAAATGTGTGTGCAAAGTTATGATTAACATATTTAATATTAACATTACCTGAAAGCGTATTTTTGTGCATCTTTCTAATTACCTTCAGAAAAAACCCACATAAAATATTTTCTCTCAAGCCTTTTCATTTTAATGTACCATATGAAAGATATTGGAGCAATATATTTCTATGAAAAATGTATGCAGTCCAGTTGTGCTACAGAAACGACGTTATCGTGTGACATAAAAAACGTTAACACCTTCTTAGCAGTAAAAGTCCTGGAAAACTGATCCAGTCCTCTGTTGTTTTTTTTTGTTTTTTTGTTTTTGTTTTTTGTTTTTTTTTGGGGGGGGGGTATTGTTTTTTATAGGTTTTGAAAATTACTTTTTATTTCTACTAGTATCTGTTGTTAGTTACTAACATATTAATATGTCATTATTAACCCCTGAAGTCAGCAGATGGCAGCTTCAAGCAAGACTAACCATTCATCTTGTGCAGTGTCATAGACCTTGGAGACCTCAGAGATCAAATCACATATTCAGTTGGAACTGACTTATTAAAATGCTATGTGGGACTTACAGTAGAAAAACCTCTCCATGCCCTATATTTTGAATTATTGAATTCTGTGTCCCAGACTATATCCAAATGCAAGGGTCCTTGGAACAATGACATCTCAGATCTATGTGATAATGACTGGTAAGAGATTCTAGATTAATTCATCAAGGTACCAATATTGGTAAAGATCGCTTGATACAGTTTACATTTCAGCAACATGCGTATCTAACACCTGAGCATATGCACAAAATACACAGCTCAAACACAGACGTACGTCCTAAATGCACTGTTGACACAGGAAACTTTTTTCATACGTTCATTAGTTGCCCTGTCATAGAAAGTTTCTGGAAAATAATATTAGATATAATGAACGACATTCTGCCAGTACACCTTAGGGCCTGTACACACTGCTGCGCTTGTGCTGAGCTTTTCAAATTGCATGCGTTTTTTTAATCGCAAGGTCTTTTGAAAAATCATGAAAATCGTGAAGACCTGTACACACTGGTGCGATGCACTTTTTCGATTCTCATGAAGGCTTGCGATTTAAGAATAGCATGCGATTTTAAAAACGCAGCGCAAGCGCAGCAGTGTGTATAGGCCCTTACAGCCTCCCCTAGAACAGCGCTACTTGGTCTCCTTGGCAAGGTCCCTTTTGGAAAATACAGACTGGTGCTGGCTTGCAAGATTACCAGGCCGCCTACCAGAGGATCCAGGTGGCGGAGGAGGGTGGCAAGGGACCGACTAAACTGAAGGGGGCTGAAGGAAGGCTTAGTTACATATAAAACATTTTTATTCTCATCTCAGGCACCCTTTAACAATTGCAAATACAGTCATGCATTTGACTTTTGCAGTACCATAAACTGTGTTAACTGTATTCTACGACAATGTCAGATTCATGTCTGTAATACCCTGTATAATAGCTTTAGCACAGTCTGGCATGACACTATGTTGGGGCGCTATTGTATAGCTCCATGTGTATCTTTCATAATTCCCGTTGTATGGATGACTTACAAATCTAGTTCAGCCACTAGAACAAGCATTCAGCCAATGGAATTGCAGCGGGAAGAAACCTAATCTACTTATTTGTTCAGTGGCAATAATTCAAATTATTTAAAACAGAGCATCAGTGGCATTTTTAAAGTGGAGTTGGCAAAGCTCTCTTCCATATCTTCCAGTTAAGGTTTACTTTAACAAAATCCTAATTACCATAACTTAAAAATAGGTCTACATGACCATTATAAAAGGTTATTTACCAAATTCATGGATTGAATATTGTGGTTCATCACCTTAATACTTCCGTTATCACCCAATCAATAGGCAAGCAGCAACAGAAAGAGAAAAGTGCAAGCTGTTGCACTTTTATGCAATGGACAGCTGCTAATGCAATCATGCACAGCTCCCTTGAAGTGAAGAGGGATACAGGAATCTCTTTGACCAGTTTCTAAGCCTATTACTGTAATTGACACTCAAGGAAGCCTGGCAAGCAAACAAAAGGTGTGCCAAATATCCCTGTAGATGCACTAAACAAACAACAACAGGTGCTAGGGGAGTGGCAAATCCAGCACATATAAGTATGAATCCATAGTACTCATGAAATACAAGCATACAGCAATATGTACCACTGACAGTGATTAGAAAAAAACCTCTAAAGATGTTAATAACTGATTCTTATGAATGGTGAACGTTAATTAACCAAACACTGCATTGGGGAAGTTCACCAAATGACAGTTTCCTTTTTAGAAATGACCCTTATGCTAACAAATGGCACTCAGCATGCAAGAAAACACTTCTATATCATATTTCTATTTTGGGCAGTCATTTGTGGTTCAGAAACATAAATTGGGAGAAGCATACATTTCAACTTAATCAGCGAGTAACAAATTTACATTCACACCATTTATTACAATTGGGCTGTAATGACATAGCCACAGGAGAGCTACAACTCCCAGCCAGGCCACAATAGCTTACATTTAAATACTTACAAGCAAACAAAAGGCATGCACATCCTTGCAGAAGTCCTAAATAGACAAAGACGGGTGCTGAGGGTGCCAAATCAAGCACATATTAGTATTAAACCAGTGCACTCACAAAATACATGCATACAGCAACCTGTGTCATAAACAGTGAATAAAAAACCTCTAAAGGTGTTACAAGTCTATTTGTAATAAATGGGGTGAGTGTGGGTTTGTTGCTCCTCAGTAATTAAAGAAAACTGAATAGGGACCAATATGTCTCCTAAGGTGGCCATACATTAGGCAACTTGGCGGCCGATCGACCATCCGATTTGATGATTATAATGGGAGTTAGATGAAAATCTACCAATTGCATTCCCGACTAACAATGCAACCAGTTTCAGGCAGAAATTGGTGGTATACATATATATATATATCGGTCAGAGGTGCTGCAAGATGTAGGGCCATTGTGGTCGGTCGGGAGCACAGCAGTAATAGCGAGCAATATCTGGATGAGCGACAAAATGGCCGGCGTCGTTGCCCTAATGGATAAATGTGTATGTAATGTGTGCATTTATACATTACCTGTCCCATGTCGCGATGTCCGTCCATCTTCGGAATCCCCGCTCTTCCGTTAGCCCCATACACGCCAAGCCGGCGGCATGTATGCGGCTATGGAAGAGCGGCAGATTCAAAAGACGGACAGACACCTCCACACGGGACAGGTAATGTATAAATGCATACATTTACACATTAGGGTAACAGCGGCGCATGCGGTGGATGAGGCCGGCTCAGCCGATTCCCAAGAGATTTCATGCTGAAATTGATGGGGAATCGGCCTGCGGTATATGGGCATCCGACAGATCTCTCTCTAATCAGATTCGATTAGAGAGAGATTTGTCTCTTGGTCGAATCTGCCCATCATCGCTAGATGTATGGACACCTTTATGCTGCTGATAACCTTATGGAGTAAATTTCATGAAAAATCTGCCTCCTTTACCTCTTGACATACATCCCTCACTGGCTATGATATTAGCAGCAGCAATGGAGGAAGCAAATATGGCCCTGAACCCACACAAAGTGTACAGTCGGGATAAATAATTTCATTTTGAAAAGGAAACATTTTATACTCACATTATTTTAGCATCTGAGGTGTTTTTTAGTGCCCTACTTTTTATTTTCCTTTATTATTTTTATCAAAGTATGCTTAGGAACCTTAAAGTCAAGAATATCACATTGTATTGACTTAATAAACAAATATGGTTTTCTCTTTGACGAATTAAAATATAATTATCCAAAAAGTTTTTTAAAAATAACTCCACATATGCACAGATGGGTCTGTCGGAGTGACTGATTGAGCTTGTGTGAAGAGTATCCACAGGACCTGCTGGGGGTGGTTGAGTTGGCAACCTTAAGCATTAATTAGGGGAGAGCAAACTGAGAGCAATAGCCTAACAGTCAGCCAATACAGTCCGAATCATCAATTTCACTCTACTTGCGTGTCAGGTTATTCCGTGTGAACGAAAGATAACTTAGTGCCTATGCCAATTAGCACAAAACTCATCTCTCGCTTAGATCCTTAAATTACAAAACTCAGAAAACCTAATTAGATTTCCTAGGATTTGAAAAATATAAATGAATCCCCTTTGATCACTACCTAGACTCGACTATTGTGAATGCAGAAACAGACTGGCTTTATATATCAAAAATAATTAGGTGATAACTTTGTTTCGGCATGAGAAGTTTGCATGTTGTTTGGATCGAAATTATAATAACAAATCAAATCCAAAATGCTTCTCATCTTAAATGAAAAATAAAACAGTAAAATATGTATACTAATTCCAAAATCTCCATGATGAGCTAACAAACCCCCCCAAAAATTATTATGATTTTGGAAACTCCCTTGTGTACATGGGAACCTCTAATCAAGAACTTGGAAGATTACATAGTTGTTAATCATAGTAAATGTACACATCACATCACTGTTTATCATAATGTGGCTTATGAAAGTTTGAACAAGTAAAATTAGTTGCTATCCCACATCTGCTCAGCCTCTTCATCATAAACATGGCAGAGCCTGAATGGAATTAATTCTAGAAGATCCAATCTCATTTACGTTGGCATTTGCCATTTTCTCTCTGCAATAATAAAAGTTACTACCAAATAGATCTTAGTCAAAGAGCTGCAACATTTAAGTGTACTGACGTTACACGTGTAATCGGCCTTGTGCTAAAATATCAGGTCTTCAGCCTGAAGGAGTCTATACGTGGGAACTACACACCTTGGCAGGTATAATGTGGGTGCACAGATAAAGGTGCATAAAGGTTGTACACACTCTCTACAATATTTGCTGCAAACAAATGACCAATGAAGTGGAAATTAACTTAGTAGTGACAAAAAGACAAACACTGAATCTTTCCAAAGATGTTGTCCGCACACCAATATTGCACTCATACAACTCATTTGAATACTGAGCGCACAAAAGGAAGTGACATTACAAACCACATGCACGCATTATGTAGCTAAGCAGGTCATTTCAGTGCCCAGCGCTAGTACTCTGCTGGGCGCATCCGCACAAGAGTGATTTGAGGATCCGGCAATCGCCAAACCCTGAATTACATCTCCCTCCAAGTTGTAGCAACTCAGTGGGGAAATAGTATTGGGCGGCAGCAGGGTGAGCCGTCATTTAGCCTGGTAGTGCTCATCCTGATCTTCCTTGCCCAAAGGAGCAGTTATTGGTCTTGCTGATAATTTAAAGACCTTTTGTGACCTTTTGTGGCCCATGTCCATCATTCCTAGAGCAACTTCCTGTTTTCTGGAATCCTCAGTGCTTTTGAGACTGTGATATGAGACACAGCGAAACTCTTGGCAAGCACACGTATTGATCTGCAATCCTGGAGGAGTTGGATTACCTGTGCAAACCCTATAGGGTCCAAGTACCACTCCATGCTACCAGTAGTGATATTGATAGTAGAAAGATACAAAACAATTGACAAAAACTGTCAGAAAAGATGAGGAGGGGAAAAAGTCAGTTAATTTTATTATAGCAAACCTGTGAGGTTTGCTTCAGTGTATTTTGGATACTTACCTTTAGGAGCATTCTCCTTAGCCAGGCTGCTCCAGTAATGAAACCCTTAAAGCCCCTGCTCAGCAGCACCGACTCGCTTGGGCTTTGACAGAAAATGCTAAGCCTGATCGGGTCTGTGCTACTGTGCAGGTGCAGCTGGCTTACTCATGCGCAGTAGCAGTGACCCAATCGGGCTCATGTTTTTCTGTCGGAGCCCAAGCAGGTTCGTGCTAGTGCACATGCGTGAGCCATCAATAAGCCACATTTTGGTGGTCCCATCGCTGCAATGGGCCAGTGGAAGAGGACAGGAAAGCCTCTCCAGGATCCAGAGGCTTCCCCCTCTCGAGGTACATATCCAAAATACACCATAGGAGCATTTTTTTTCCCTACAGGAACACTTTAACACCAAAACAGCTGAAACTGATTAACAACCCCCTCTGCTACTGAACTGACCAGATATCAATCCCAGAAGTTTCATTGACTTGATGCCATACTCTTATTTTCAAAGTGTTCCTCAAATTTTTTGGGAGCAGATTCTATTATTCAACTGTGTATTTAGCCGTTTGGATGAGGATCAGCCTTCATTTTGGAAATATGTTATGTACAAATGAAACTAACAGTTTTAAGAACATCTATCCAGCAACCCCGCAGAGTTCTGGTCTGATGTGATCTCCAAATATTGGATGAAAATAGAAACTGAAGCTTTTAACTATTCTACCTCTTCTGTTCTTAAACACATTGCGTAACATAAGTGTACCCAAGTGACACATGCTGTTCATATGGCTTGTAGGAAGCAACATTCAAACAACTCTGGCAGATCATTAGTATTAAAGGAACATTTTGGTAAATTCAGAATTCATTAACATTTTAAGATATGCTAAAATTAATTAATATAGATTTCTATTATTTATGCATGCAGCTCATTGTAACAATTAATCATACATTGATATGAAAAAAAAATATGCAAGAAACAATTTAAAAACTAATTTAGGAAGTTAATGTGAGATTTTTGCTTGGCAAATTTGAAAAGTACATTGCAGTCTAGAAATATTATTGTGCTGGCATGGAAATCACAGCTAACAAAGCATTTCCATAAACTTATTAAAGCTTAACTACAGACACTCGGCATATCACGTGCAATTTAAAGTGAACCTTGGACGAATTGGAGCAAAGGTTTTTTACTTTCCTGGAGCTTCCTCCAGTCCACTGTAGTCTGTCTACTCCCTTGATATCCTTCCGGTCATCTCCATTGCACAGGTGTGAAGTGCGCATTCCAGCTGTGTTGCAGGTCACTACGCATGCATTGTTTGGAGCCGAATGCCTCTTCCATTGTGCTTCCGTGGCTGGGAGCATTCTGCACAACTACAGTTACAGTCTTATTGAACAGTGCCTGTGCAGAATGCTCCTGGCCATAGAATTGTGATCAGGGGGTGCATGCTGTCAGGCCCAGGACTGAGCATGTGCAGTAGTCTGTGACTGAAGCAATTCACAGATTTTACATGGCTGACAGTGTCACAACTGAGGGTACTGAAAGGATGATGAAGGAGCTTACCAACCACAGGGGGCTGGAGGAAGCCACAGGTAAGTAAAAATTGGCATGCCCTCCTTTGAATTTTTTTAACCCCTTCTCACTAGTACAGTTAGAAAAGCCAGGGTGACTTAGTCAATGTGCTTGGCGCTCCGCCATACAAACCCACATAGTACATGAAATGGGGGGCTCTATAAGAGAAGACTGACAAAACCTCCCAGGAAAAAAAGCATCTTTGAAGCTTTCATCGGGGCTCCCAATTTATTCACAAATGGAAAGCCCCAGTGGGAGCTTCAAAGATATTTTTGCTGGGGTTCAATGTTAGAAGAAGGAGAGGAGAAGTGGAGTAGCTAAGGAGCTGTGGGCCCCGATGCAAGTTTTACAATGGGGCCCCCAAGCACTCTATACATAACAATTAATATGACACACCAAAACCTGCCAAAGGCAAATACAGTGTAAGAAGTGCAAGAAGGGGGTGGGGAACAGTTTGTTAATGATTACCACTATTCAAAGAATCTATAGAAGTGATTATTATGCGCACAGGACCAATAGAGAGCGAATACTACAGCTGAGGGAGGGCCCTTCAGGACCCCTCTGGCCCAAGGGCCCCGATGCAGTCGCAACCTCTGCAACCCCTATTGCTAGTCCCTGGAGAGGAGACCAACGGTCGGTGGTCACTGTGGGCCCAGCAGATGGTGCAGATTGACAAGAAGCAACAATGGCAGTAGAGCCTGGCATGCTGCTGCAGACTTTGGGTAAGTGCTTGGGAGCTTGCTGGCTCTAGCGGCAGACATTGATGGCACAGAAATGTCCCTGGGGGATAGTTGTACTTAAAACTACTGACAGTACTTCCTCGGTAATGTATCTGCTGTCTATAAAACTGTCTGTCATATAGTTACTAAAGATTAAAATAATTGATCAACCAGTTTTTGTGTTTAATCGTAAATATAAATTATTAACTGCATACTTTAGATTTTCACAACTTTTTTCCATATAATTTTCTGGTGGGAACAACTTTTACAGCTTACATAAAATGGGGAGTTTTGAACCTTATTTTTTTCTGTATGTTCAAAGCCTGATAATATCTTCATAGTGTCGGAGAATGTTGTGCTTCACTGCATTGTATTTTTAAAATTGATCTTTACTAGGAGTGTATATAAAAAGCCACTGTGTACCATTTCTTAAGTAGGTGCCTTTATGTATGCAATTTTGCAAGGTCTTATGGTAACCTATTGTTTTATTTTTCTGTATTTACATATGTTCATGTTCCTGATATGTCTGTTTTGTCCCTTGAGTATAACGTAATGATATATATGGGCACAAGCAGTAGGTGGTAAGCTGACCACACATGATGGAAAACCCCAGTCACAAAAAATGGTGCCAGGGTCAAAGGTTAGTCATTGCTTATTGGCCTACTTTTTGCTCTTTATGCAGTTCCATCACATTTGCTTTATATTTAGTACATACAACATCAGCATAACTATGGTAAGTTATTGCTGTTTTATTAAGACTTATAAATAATCTTCTACAGACATAGTCCTCACAGTGTGAAATTTAATCAACTCCTTTTGTAAATAAACAAGGAAACTTTGTTTTCCGCATAAAGAAGGCAGTCATGTGTATTTTTGAATTGTTCTTGTTTTGTTACCTTCATCATAAATTGTTTAGTCTTTTTTATCTCTGATGTACTGTATTTTAATAATATTTCAAATATAGTTTAGAAGCTATCATAAAGTATACCATTACCAACTCGGAATATGAAAGGAACACAATGAATGCATTGTATTTACAACTATGTATAAACTAAGATGTGCTGTTTCTTGAGGTAGTGACACTCACATGGCTCTTAGTAGAAGCCTTTAAAGGACTCTCGCTCAGGGTTTTCTTTGTTTTCAACAGCATTTCCTGAACAGCATTTTAACTGCCAACATAGTAAGATGCCAGCCTCCCTACTCACTTGCACACTATTTTGTCAGTTAGACTTTGCAATTACTGTTCCTGAGAATCCCCCATGAGGAGATGGGCTGGCCCAAAACCTGTCGGTTCTGTCAGATTTTAACTGCCTACTTTTTTCGCAATACTGGTCCTTTAAGACTGAGCTAATGTGCAGATCTTAACCACTTCAGCCTTCAGTGTTGTTTCACCTTAGCATCCGAGCAACGTTCACCTCCCATTCATTCGCCAATAACGTTATCACTACTTATCACAATTGATCTATATCTTGTTTTTTCCGCCACCAATTAGGCTTTCTTTGGGTGGTACATTTTGCTAAGAATAATTTTTTTCTACATGCATTTTAATGGGAATATTAAGAAAAAAATGGAAAAAATCATTATTTCTCAGTTTTCAGCCATTATAGCTTTAAAATAATACATGCTACCATAATTAAAATCCACGTATTTTATTTGCCCATTTGTCCTGGGTAACAATGTATGGCATCAATATTTTATTTGGAAATAAAGGTGCATTTTTTCAATTTGCGTCCATCGCTATTTACAAGCTCGTAATTTAAAAGAATAATGTAGGGGGGTCGGGGTAAAATGAGTTGAACTTACCCGGGGCTTCTAATGGTCCCCCGCAGACATCCTGTGCCCGCGCAGCCACTCAATTGTGCTCTGGCCCTGCCTCGGGTTCACTTTTGGAATTTCAGACTTTACTTCAAACACAATAGGAGAATGATAGCTGAGTGAGTTGTGCACACTGCGCCCTGAGGCTAGAGCCTCTCTCGCCTCTGCCTCGGCCCGGTCCTGAGATAAGGATCTCAGTAGTTTACTGTAGATCATAAGTCAATTGAAATGGACTATGCTGGATCTACCACCGCATGTGGGCCGACCTCACTCTAAACCACCTGTCCTTTAGTAGGTGAACGGTATATAACTAAGTGATATCCAAGTGACTATGAGACTCATGTACATATAAAAATGATTTGGGCTCCCTTTCTTGGGGCACTCAAAGTGTATATGATACTCTGATTATCAACAAACTACTCCTGAGGAAGTGAAGTGCTGTCCTTCACGAAACGCATCAAGCTAGGGGCTAAGCCTTGAAAATTTGCTTCTTGTGTATATGGGGCTGATGATTGTATAGATAGCCTTTCCTTATTCTTTAATCATTCAGATGCATGTTATATCAAACCTGATCCGTTTGCAACCTTGTACTGTATTTACATCATGTATGTATATATTAGTTGTTGGAACCCTTTGGTTTCATTGTGACTTTTTTCCTTTCCTGATCTATATATATATATATATATATATATATATATATATATATATATATATATATATACTGTATATATATTCCCCATTAGACTCCCATAGACCTCCAAATTTTCTCAATTGAAATGGAGGTGAACATTAAACAAACGTCAAGGTATCTGTATACACTTTAACAGTTCTCAAAACTGGTGAACCCATCATATGGCATATTGTGTGAAAATGCACAACAAAACATAACACGTAAAAACACATGCAAATTAGATTATGCCACATGGGACATAGTTAGTTTCGAGGCCATATTTGTATGCCGTATTAATATACAACAGCTCGTCCTGAGCATATACTAGCAGATACATATTTTTTAACCTGCATATTGACTTGATTATTAATATATGACTATTCTTACCCAACACAAAGCCATCCAGGTGAGTCAAAAAAAGACCTTTCAATAATGCATACTTACCCACATAACATGTGTCCATACACAAAGGTCAGAGTTCAGGAAAGGTGACAGTTACATGTTTTGTAATACTGACACAGCCTGAATAAATAATGTGTTAGGGAGCCAGGCTTTCAATAAAATGATACTCTTCTTGAATCATATTCCTGTTCCGGCTAATCCTCTCTTTTTATTAAACATTATCTCTGCCATCTGCTCGGGGTGAGCACTCCACATTTTACAGAAGAAATTGGTACTGATTGACTATATGAGAAACATGACCAGGGCTGGCTCACTCATAGTATGCATTACCCAAAGGACAAAGCGGATAACCAATCCATTAATTAAATTAGACACTGTGTACATCACACGCAAGAGCTCATGTTTGCCTCTGAAGGCTCGGGAGAAAAAAACAGGATGCACATATTGTTCATAAAAACATAAAAACATGGACAACACTGATGTTGCAAATTATATACTAAGAAAACTACAGAGAACTGCAGAGACAAATTCAGAGTTCTCTGTAGTCGCTGGACCTAGTTGCATGTTTTACCCTTGTCGAGCCAATTAGTATTTTAAAGTTCACATCAAGGACACCTACTGGTGTAGTAAAGTATTAACAAAAATTCTTTCTTTAATAAAACACAACATTTGTGTGTTTTGCTTTGTTCATCTTGATTCAATTCACGGAGAAATGCTGCCTCTGTATGGAATCATCTATGTGCTTTCCTGCATTAAATCTATACATTTTTGTCATTAAAGGGAATCCAAGGTTCAAAAAGAGATATCTACCAAAAGAGAGGGAAGCCTCAGGATTCTATTGAGGCTTCCCTCTGTGCTCTAATGTCCCCTCTTACTCAGCGCAGCCCCCTCAACATCGGGGCTCCCTCCTCTCCTGTTACGAGTGTGGCCATGCAATAGCAGCAGGAGCATGGCTATGCATGTGCAGTAGCATGGAGCCACTCATACATGAGTGCCTCCAGCTTGCTGCGCATGCACGGGGCGTGCTCGCCCGCCTACTGCATGACCATGCTGATAGAAGAGGAGGTGACCTCATATGATTGGCGACAATGCCTTCCGGGGGGGGGGGGGGGCATACTCAATGAGGGGGGGGGGCATCAGAGCAGGGAGGAAAATATCAATGGGATCCTGAGGCTTCCCTCTCTTTAGGTAAATATCAGCTACACTTTAGTTCAAAGCATTTGTTTTTAGCTACAGATACATGAAGATGAATTAGCAATATTTTCAAGCATGAAATCTGTACATTTTAGTGCTCTGATTAAAATACTGCTCCATATTCATATGCCCTTTTTCCTATAGATGTAATCAGCAGACTGCATGGAAACTGTGGAGGAGGAACAGCATCACTATCAGAATACTGACACACTCAATACTTATTCTGCTTGCAGGAAGGCAGAGCTATGCATGTGGCTGTCTCTACAGTTACCATCAAGGTAACAAATCTGAAACAATGTATAAAAAATAAGTTGTGATGTACAGATCTGAAATGATGGGATTACATTTCTATCAGCAAATGTGGAATTTCACTTTAATATTACAACTATCCAGTACAGGAAAGCTTTAGCAAAACTGCAACCTCATTTGAAAATGTCTTTACAGAGATTTAGGATCCCTAATAAACAAGGTTAGGGACGTTGATACAAACATCAAAGGCCTGTTCCAGCCATAGAGTGCTGGTAAACAGAATAGAGGGGGCTGATGGAAAGGACAAGTAAAGCTCAGCAGGCAGCCCATACTCTTTTCTTTTCCCCTCAGAGCTGAACATGTTCAGTATGGGAAAAAGCAGCAACTTTTCAGTAACTTAGTTGGAAATGTCAGGCAGCCACCTGAGAGAAATTGTGCTTTCTTTTAGGTGACCTAAATCTCACACTGTAAAATTGAATAGAATGTATGTACAGTGGTCGGCAACACACTATGTGAAATAGCTCTTATATTGTTCAGTTACACAAAGTGGACAACAGCAGCGTCAGCCCGCTGTTTCGGGAAAAACCCTTTCTCAAGCTGCTAATCCTGAAACAGCGGACTGTCACTGCCGTTGTTTTATGCAATGATAGGGCATCTGTCCAGACAACTGTGTATAGGGTTTCTTGGAGTGCATATTAGGGCACTGGCATTTAAAGCACATAGGAACAGAGAGGGCATCTGATCATCTGCTTCTAATTCTTTTAGGCATAGACCCTGAACAAGCATGAGCATGCAGATCAGATGTTTCTGACTGAAGTATGACTGGTCAGGTGTGTGATCCAGACAACTATTGTTGCAAAAGAGATCAGCAGATTGCCAGGTAACTGGTATTTTTAAAAAGGGGATAATATGGCAGCCTTTGTATACCCTAGTTCAGCTGTACTTTAATAAATACTCTGATCCACTTATTACTAGCAAGACAAAAACTGTTTGGGATATCTGGGGGACAAGTACTGCAATAAAAAGTATTGGTTATATCTTACCTGCAGACTCCATGTACTAAGGTAAAATGCTTCCTACCAACAAGGAAGACTATATAACTCTGCAAGTTTAAGGGGTAACTATGATGAGCATCACAGAGAATCCAGACTACTTAGATTATTATTATTATTTAGCATTTTTATATATATCGCCCACGTCTACTGCGTCGCTTTACAGAGTATATAGTCATGTCACCAACTATCCCTCAGAGTAGCTCACAATTTAATCCCTAGGTCTAGGGTCAATTAACCACAGGCTTAATCCCCCCTAAAGACCAGGCCATTTTTTACAAAATAGGCCACTGCAGATTTAAGGGCTTGCTGCAGGGCCGTACAACTCAGCACACACGTGATTCCCCCCCTTCTGCCCACCAACAGTGCTTTCTGTTGGTGGGGTCTGATCTCTCCCTAGATGTTTGTTTGTTTGTTTGTTTGTTTGTTTGACAAATATTTATTGTATTTATTTCTGAATAAATAAGTGCGCACAATCTCCTGCAAATCCCTGCCCCAGGACTTTACGCCGATTGGCGTTAGGCGGTCCTGGGGCTACCGCCGCGGCCACGCCCATCAGCGTAGCACGGTCGGCATCCAGTTAGGAGGAAAGCCAATTATCTTATTGGTATGTTTTTGGAATGTGGGAGAAAACCAGAGATAGTGCCCAGGCTGGGATTCGAACCATGGGCCAAGCACTGCAAAGCAAGAGTATTATTTATAACCATGAACCCATAGTAAAAGGCCTCTCAATATTATGAAAACAAGAGTGGTTCCGTTTGTTTTTCTGTAGGTGGCATGGAAAATTAAATCCACAAAACATTTTCGTGATCTTTAGACGTTGGACTGATTAAAGATTGTCATGCGCAACCATGCAGATTTACATTTAGGAATACACGCATAATAAGGCATTTGGGTATATACAATAGTTACCGGACTAGCGGCTTAGAGAAGTTTTCTTTATTATAAGTTTTCTTTTCAAAACCCACTACTGTAACAAGTTGAAATACGAACTCTTAATATGAATAAAATATTGATTTCATTACAAATTTTAGGGCATTTTAATTCAGAAACATTGTATATGTTTGCATATTTTCTCGCCTATTTGCATACATGTTTGCATATATCCTGAGAAGATGAACATTAATTAGACTTTAAAATCAATTTCAAAATGATACTAAGGATGTTGCTTGCATTTTAAAAAGGTAACGAAGACTTTTTCTTTTGTGTGTTATCTTTGAGAAAAATAGATGGGAAATCAACAGTAATACGGATGGATTAAACAGGAAATAATCAGTCTTTATGGCCCATTAAGATGCTGATACATGTTATTAGTTTTCTTTAGATGTTTAACCCTTTAAAGGAAAATTCCAGGACGTTTTATTGGACTGGGCATTAAATAAAAATACCGTTTGAATTTTAAACCTTTAAAAAAATGTTGCGGAAGCTACAAAAAGCTGTAACATTTTCCAGGTTGTGTGTCTAATCGGCTCACTGAAGTTATGGCAGAATTTGACTGCCTCCAAAGTGACCCTGAAATAATCTTGAGTCATATAAACTGAGTGTGTGATCATAAAGTAAATGATTCAGTGAAAACTGCACTGCAAAATGTTTTTTTTGTCCAAGAGTTACATCCTGAAGAATGGCATGCATGCAAACTAGCACTGTTACTAAAGGGTGGCATACAGGCTAGAGTGTTCTCTGCCCGGTGGGCTGGTTGGGGCAGTCTCTCTCAAAGAATCTAGTGTGCATACAGTCACCTAAATGCATTTCCAATAGACCTGTAGCGCTGGATCATCTCAGCCAAGCACCTTTTTATGTTTATTACGATGCACATTGGAGGCTGCTATGTCATGAGGAGTGCCATCATCCATCCTCCGCATAGAAAAAATGTGCATGTTAATTTGGGTGCCAGTATTACAGTTAGAAGAACATCCTCTTATAATGATACCTAACACTAACCTCTAACCGTATACTCCCATAACAATACCTAACACTAACTGCTAACACAAAATCTCATAGCTATTCCTAACACTAACCTCTAACCCTCTCTCTTAACACTAACCACACTATAACAATAACCTAATATTAACCACTAATCCGTATGGAATTGCACACCACCGTCGAGGTGCTGGATCGAAGTAGTATACAAGAAAAGTCCAGATGATCCGCACACTCAAAATGAACCAAGTTCAATGTTTTATTTCGACGATTCGTTTCGGGGCCCCGTGGGGTCCCCTTTGTCAAGGTAACAAGCACAGAATGCACAGAACAAGGTAACAAGCACAGAACCAAGCACAAGGTAACAAGGTAACAAGCACAGAAACAAGCACACACATTCTGTGCTTGTTACCTTGACAAAGGGGACCCCACGGGGCCCCGAAACGAATCGTCGAAATAAAACATTGAACTTGGTTCATTTTGAGTGTGCGGATCATCTGGACTTTTCTAATATTAACCACTAACACAAACCCTCCTATTACTGTGCCTAACACTCACCTCTAACCCTCTCTCCTAACATTAACCATCCTATAACGATACCTAACACTAACTTCTAACACAAACCCTCCTGTAACTATGCCTAACACTAATGTCTAACCCTATGCCCTAACACTAATCACCCTATAATGATATCTAATACTAACTTATAACGCAAACTCTCCTATGACTATGCCTAACACTAACCACTAACCCGATGTCCTAACACTAACCATCCTATAACAATACCTAACACTAACCGCTAACACAAAACCTACTATAACTATGCCTAACATAAACCTCTTACCCTCTCTCCTAACACTAACCATCCTATAATGATACCTAACACTAACCGCTACCACAAACCCTCCTATAATTATGCCTAACATTAACCTCTAACCCTATACCCTAACACTAACCTTCCCATAACTAAACCTTTCACTAACCTGTTACCCCAGGTCCACAACTGAATCCCCAGCACCTGCTGCTACTGAACCCCTGTGCCAAAAGTATCCTCCATTGCTCAGCTATAGTATACTATAGCCAAGCCACCAGCACAACAACCAAACACCCAGTGCCTAAAGTAGCCCCTTGGCTCTCAGTTATACTATAGTTGAGTGCCTAGCACTGCAGCTGAGCCCCTGGTGCTTGCTAAGTGCCAAACCTCCGATGCCAACTGCACCTTCCACAGCCAGAGCTGAACTCCCCAGTCCCCACAGCTGAACAAGGGGTTGAACACCCCGCTGCAGCCATAGCCGAATTCCCGCACCAGCTGCACATTAACCACTTTACCCCCCGCGGTACGAATTTCTCCGTCCCTTTTTCCCCCCCTAAAAAACCAAAGATGGAGAAATCCGTACCTTCCGCGCTACCGCCGCTGTCCGCACTCCCGCCGCTCGTGCACGCTGCCGCCCGCTCGCCCGGAGATCAATGAACGGGAAAATCCATTCCCGTTTGTTGATCTCAGCCCCCGCAATGATCTGCTGCTTCTTTGAGAAACAGCGCGATCATTGTGATTTACCCAGCCTTGTACTGCTTCCTGTAAGCGTCCTTCCGGACGCTTACAGGTCGCATGAACACAAACACACTGTGGCCATCTTGTGGCCAAATAGTAAAACTACACCCTAAAGCATGTTACATATACAAACACATTCGTTTTACACAATAAATTAACTCATTACCTCCCACACTCCCCATTTTTTTTTGTAATTAAAAAAAAAAAAATACAATAAAAAAAACATAAATAGTTACCTTAGGGACTGAACTTTTTAAATATTTATGTCAAGAGGGTATAACACTGTTACTTTATAAACTATGGGCTTGTAATTAGGGATGGATGCAAAACTGAAAAAAATGCACCTTTATTTCCAAATAAAATATTGGCGCCAAACATTGTGATAGGGACATAATTTAAACGGATTTATAACCGGGACAAATGGGCAAATACATTTCATGGGTTTTAATTACAGTAGCATGCATTATTTAAAAACTATAATGGCCGAAAACTGAAAAAAAATAATTTTTTTACCACATTTTTTCCTATTTTCCCATTAAAACACATTTAGAATAAAATAATTCTTGGCATAATGTCCCACCTAAAGAAAGCCTAATTGGTGGGGAAAAAAACAAGATTTAGTTCATTTAATTGTGATAAGTAATAATAAAGTTATAGACAAATGAATGGAAGGAGCGCTGAAAGGTGAAAAATGCTCTGGTGTTCACGGGGTAAAACCCCTCAGTGGTGAAGTGGTTAAACCAAACTGGGGCACTGGTGGTGAAATTAATAACCAAGCACCGGCATCCCATTTTACGAGCTTGGAACAATGGTTGGCCCAAGGCATGCAATCCCAACAATCTTTGTGTGTGTATATACTTTGGACTGCTAAATATTTAACCACTTCACCACTGAGAGGTTTTGCCCCTTGAGCACCAGAGCAATTTTCACCTTTCAGCACTCCTTCCATTCATTCATCTATAACTTTATCATTACTTATCACAATTAAATGAACTATATCTTGTTTTTTCGGCCACCAATTAGGCTTTCTTTAGGTGGGACATTATGCCAAGAATTATTTTATTCTAAATATGTTTTAATGGGAAAATAGGATAAATGTGTTAAAAAATTCATTATATTTCAGTTTTCGGCCATTATAGTTTTTAAATAATGCATGCCACTGTAATTAAAACCCATGAAATGTATTTGCCCATTTGTCCCGGTTATAAAACCGTTTAAATTATGTCCCTATCACAATGTTTGGCGCCAATATTTTATTTGGAAATAAAGGTGCATTTTTTTCAGTTTTGCGTCCATCCCTAATTACAAGCCCATAGTTTATAAAGTAACAGTGTTGTACCCTCCTGACATAAAAATTTAAAAAGTTCAGTCCCTAAGGTAACTATTTATGTATTTTTTTAATTGTACATTTTTTAATTTTTTTTTAATTACAAAAAAAAATGGGGAGTGTGGGAGGTAATGAGTTAATTTTTTGTGTATAAGTAATGATTTGTATGTGAAAAATGCTTTAGGGTGTAGTTGTACTATTTGGCCACAAGATGGCAACAGTAACTTTTTGTTTAATGCGACCTCCTTCCGGACGCTTGGAGGAAGTACTAGGAGGCTGGGTAAGTTTTTTTTCACAATGATCGCGCTGCTTAGCGGAAAAGCAGCGGATCATTGCGGGTCTCAGATCAACGAACGGGAATGGATTTTCCCGTTCATTGATCTCCGGGTGAGCGCCGGGCGGCGTGTTAATGAGCGGGAGTGCGCGCTAGAGCGAGCGGGAGCGCGGGCAGCGGCGGGAGCGCGGAAAGTACGGATTTCTCCATTCCTGGGGGTGAAAGGATGGAAAAAGGGATGGAGAAATTCATACGGGCGGGGGTAAAGTGGTTAAACACCCTGTTTTCAGTGTAGCTATCCTCTGATTATATACAGTAGTTTTTCATCATATACTTATTTTCTATTACAGTATTTGGCTGCAGACACAACAGGGGAGGCTTCAGGGACAATAAAATGTTAATGGAAAGACTTTCTTCATCGACTCAAATGAGTACAACATAAAAAAAACATATTCTGATAAGACTTTAAAAACCCTTGAAAGAATGCACAGCCATTGCTAGGACAAAAATATCTCATTTCGTATTTAAAAAAAACAAAAACTAGTAGTACAAGCAAAGGAAAAAAAGGTTACAAACCTCTGCAGAAAGACACCGGTCTGAATAAATAAATCAAATAATGATAATAATTATTATACAATAATATAAATAAAAGAGAAATACTAATTACAATAATCACTATCCCAAATAGGCACATAAATAGAATAGAGAATGTGAATGACAAACTGACAATAACTTATTTCAAATATATTGGTGGATCTGTCATATGTGGATATCTCAGGATGAAAAGATGTGTGATAAGGTAAGGAAGCATAAGGCATTATGCAGTACGCCAATTGCCAGACTCACAACCAGCAAATTCATCTACTCATTCCTTTGCACATAGCAATTTGTTTCTGAAAACATACAGATTCCATTGAGTTTTTATTTAACAAACATGATGCAAAAATGGAGAAAACAGCTTGTAACACTACCTATAGTAGCAATAACAAGTAATGATTTTCTGTATGACTTTCACAGTCTGTAACGTTATTGCGGAGAAAATATGGCTCCCTCTTCTTTACAACAAAGCTTCAGTTCATTGAGGTTTGTGGGCATTAATTTATGCACAGCTCTACTAAGGTCCCACCACAGCACTTTGATATCCACAGAGCTGCAGTATTAAGAGGGTTCCATTATCTTATCGGAGCAAAAATAGATGCCCCCTCCACTGGATCTTATACAAGTCATGAAAATGGCCTATTTTTTCATGGTGCCCTGGTTGCACAAAACAAAGGCCATATATGGGTGCAGGTGAAAGATGAATCATTTCTTTGTACAAAATGCAGCAGAAGAGTTCACAATCACAGTCAGCTAGCTCAGCCAACCACAAACCTGCAATGAGAAGAATCTTGTTAGCTGTGGATGAGCTCATCTGGGCTGGGCATGCACAAGTAAGGTCTGCACATCACCAGTAAAAGGAAGCCATTTATGAACTTTTTTTATGCTGTGGTGGTTTGTTCTGCTGGGGATACCCAGTCTAGATGATCCTGTCCACTTTTGTGCTTATGGTCAGAAGAAACCTATTTGATTTTCTGACTCAAATAGATATGGAGTAACGCTGTACTGAAAGGAACTATGAAAGGAACTATGCAGAGGCTTCCTACTTCCAAAATAAGTATCTACATTTTTTTATGTCACTTCAGGTGTCTATTTAAAATGGTAAGAGTGCCCAGTTACCCGATTTTCAGCATCCATATTAAGCTGATTCATTCATAATGATCAAACCAGGTAGATATCGATGCCGCGACATGGCCACCTGATCGAACATTTCGATCGATTTCCAGCTAAGATATGTTCAAAGGATTGATCGAGCATGCTGGGAAATCTTGGTTGCAAGGGCTCGATTGGGTATGTGGTGGTAATGCCATTCGATTTATGACCGTGGGACCTCCGGCCTGCCTCCCCCCAGGTGTATGCCCCCCCGGGTCTGTGATGAGTGTTGCATGCCCACCTGGTACACTGGTGCAAACCCTTGTCTTCTCCAGTGTCCAGCATCTTTTTGAATTGTCACTGCAAGCGAATTTGTTTCATGCTAAAATCTATTGGAAATCTGTCTGTAGTGTTTGGTTAGGCAATAGATTCTTTCTGATCAGATTCAATCAGATCTATCTGATGTTTGATTTGGTGGTAGATCATCAGGTGCATGGCCACTTTGAGAAACATTTGAAGGGGAATTCAGACTCAAGTCTAATAGCTTATCTACAGGTACAAATTTAAAAATGCAATCAAATATCTTACTAACCAAAGTGTTCAAATAATACCTTTTTTTGTCAGAGAGGCAGCTTCGGCAGTTAAAAGTGCTGTCTTCAATTTTTAATCACATGGCTGTAGTTGAGTCACAGAAGTCAGCTTCAGCCTCTATGCTTTAACTGAATCACCCCGTGGTTCAGACTATAAGGGAACAAACTGAATCGCTCTGAGAAAATCATGGCCTACATCAAAATATACCTACTGAGATAAATGTGGCACTAATATTATAGAAACATTAAAGTGAACCAAATTCCTGCATTGATATGCCCTCCAGTGGAAGATCTTGAAAATGACACTATTCAAGAGAAAATACGAGAGCCATTATAAGACACCGACATTGTACTTTATTTTCACCAGAACACACACAGTCAAAACTTTCTAAGTTCATTAGTCTAAAGCATTACATCAAATCACCATTGTGAAGCTATTGCCAAAGATATTTTATTCGGAAATGCAATTAGCAAAGAAAAGCATGTGACTTCATACAGAGCAAAGATCTGCTTAACTGTCAGGCCACAATATCGATCTTGTGGAGTAACACAAAGAGGCGAAAATGGGATATGCGATCACGTACTTTAAGAGGAAGGAGCTGACTGTGTCTCAGCATTTTCTCCGTAACAACCCATTTTAATGGACAGCTACAAAAAAGCCTTTTGATTCTACTCAGTTGGTATTTAAATTTATACTTACTGCAGTTGCTACCAATTATGCCTCCCTAGTCTTTTACACTTATTCTCTTTATGGCATTCAATCTCAAGCTTGAATATCCATTCAGTAGGAAGCCACCATGAGGACAATTACCAACAATTGTACTGTGATTCTATTTTAATTAAATCATCTTGATGATATAGTGTGTAATTGTATTTGTCTGTTGCCACATGCTTTCCTCGACTCTAAAGGGAACAAAAAAGGAGCTGAAAAACATACAAGATAAGACAAGCCTATTCCTATAGCCATTTTCATATGTAAATCAATATCTTTATATAAAGCAGAATAAAATATACATTTGCCTTAGTTAGACATTCGAGTATAAACTGGACTGGTCAAACGTTAAGTTTATTTTGACAATAAGTCATTGGTGTTTAGAGGTTCGAAAAAGACGTAGTAAGGGTTAAAAAGCTTAGATTGTGGAGGGAAGGTTTAAGTTGAAAGACACAAAGGAGTGGAGAAGAATGGAGTTAGGCCCTTGATCATACAACTGATTGAAAGGTGAGGAAGGTGCAGGGCATACTACCTTCACATAAGGGAGTAGAAGTGGGGAAGAACAGATGGGTAGCTCTATTTACAGTATCTGGTGCAAAATCTGTCACTAGGTGTAAACCTAAGTTCCCGTTCACCAATTCAAAAGGTCTAAAACATGATAGAGAGAAGGTCACTGTTATGCAAGCTAAAAAGGTAAGGCATCCGCATAACCACGATACAAGAAACTCACTTTAAAAATCAAAGAGCTCATAATTTATCCAGTAAAACATTTACAAGTGTATTTCACAGCCAGCATAGTTACTTCCAGCTGGCGCCTGTAATGACGTCAGAGGCGCAGGTAGCCATAGTGACCGGAGCTTAGTGGCAAGCAGGAAAGCGGCGAGGATCGGTGCTGGATTGGGCCAATGTAATGACAGAAGGGGGCCAAGGTGACACAAGAGCTGGCACAGGGAAAAAAAAAGGACACAAGGGGACAAGAGACACACGGGGGAGAAAGAGTTGGCACAGGGGGACAAGAGGTGGCACAGGAGTAACAGAGGGGACACAGGGAGACAAGAGATGTATGTGGTGATGAGGTGACAGAGTGGGAACAGAGGAGGCATAGAAGGAACAGAGGGGCACAAGAGCTGGCACAGGGGGAAAAAGGGGGACAAAAGAGGCACAGGGGGAACAGAAGAGGACAAGAGAGACACAGGGAGAACAGAGGTGGATAGAAGAGGCACAAAGGAGACAGTGTTCTGACTTAAGAAATGATTCAGGTTAAGAATGGACCTACATTCCCTATTCATTCAATAACCAGAGACTACCGTTATCCTATCGTTCATTAACTGGAGACTACCTGTATCTCGCTAGTCAGTTTATTACAATTAAAAAAAAAACATAAATAGTTACCTAAGGGTCTGAACTTTTTTTAATATGCATGTGAAGAGAGTATATTATGAACATTTTTGAAATTATAAGCTTGTAAATAGTGATGGATGCAAAACTGAAGAAATGCACCTTTATTTCCAAATAAAATATTGGCGCCATAGATTGTGATAGGGACATAATTTAACCACTTCAGGACCACAGCCCCAAAGACCAGGCCATTTTTCACAAAAATGGCCACTGCAGCTTTAACCCTTTCCACTCTGAGTTTTTTCCTAAAGGGAGTCATTTCTACTCTGAGTTTTTTTACAGAAATGCACTCTCCCTGTTACTCTCTCTCCCATTCTTACATGGAACTTAACACAGTAACATGGTATATCTTATTTTAAAGAACACATTATAATGTTTAATTCCATACCTTATTTGGACAGTTTGGTGTCTTCTATTGGCTGGTAGCAGAGAAGTTGGCCAAAGTATGGTACATTTTAAAGCAATTTCCTGGGTATAATCCTGGCCTGCGTGAGCAAGTTTCGCAATAATAGGTGGTTTTTCGCCTGCCACCTGTTGTCTTCCTGTCACTGCACACTTTGTAATCTTTGGTGTTTCGATTGGGCATATTAGCAATAAAATGCTGGATACCATTTAGACGCTCCTCTACGTCCAATGAAGAAGGGAGGCCATATCTCCACTGAGGACTAGAGGCTCGTTGTTCGCGAACCAACTCAAGAATTAGGTTCTTGCAGTAGCTGATATGATCCTTTGGTTCATGTGGATGCAACTGGTTGTAAATTATAAAGCTATTCACTACTGCCAGCTCCAACAATCAAAAAAAGGTCTTCCTCCACCACTTCAGTGACTTCCTGTTAAAAGAGTAACTACTGGTATAATGATCAAATCGGTCAACCGCTCCCATGTGTTTAGTATATTCTACGACTGCTGTGAGCTTCTCAACATTTTCAGTCACTCTACCTTTCATTCTTCTCTGCTGTGTTATTGTGGTAGCAGGGTAGAAAGTGCTACTGCTAAGCATGTGTATAATACGCTTATCCTTCCATGCCAATATCATCTCTTAACTGTCAAGTTTCCAAGCACGAACTTCACAACTCTTCAGTTTCAATTTTTTTTATTTCACTTGGTACACCTTTACGATTGGGCATGGCATTCCAGTTATGTGATTTTTTTTTTCTTTTAGTAACTCTTGTGCCAATATGTGACTGGTATAAAATCTATCTGTAAATAAATGGTATCCATGTCCAGGAGTGGCTTGTTTCAGATTTGTACAAAGATGAAGGACAATGCGAGCTGAAAATGGCAAGCCTGGCCTTGGCAAGCTTTCCGTAGTTGCAGATCCATAATACGGTTCAAGCGCAAGCGGTTCAAGAGGTATCCAGTCTCACAATCAGCCATAGAAAACACTCGTAGCCCCCACTTGGTTGGTTTCTGAGGATTGTACATCTTGTACTTTGATCTTCCTTTGAAACTAATTGTGCTTTCATCAATCACTACATTCCTATGGGGTACAAACAGACTTCTGCATCTTTCTTTCATATGCTCTGTCAAGTTCCTGACCTTCCAACCCCTAGTTTGAGGGCCTTCACGACCACTGATGGGTGGAGAAACATGTAGCATCCAATGGATCTGACTAAATCGCTCGCAAGAAAACAAATCTCCAAAAAAGGGGTGGTAATTGATCCACCGAGTTGAGAAAAAATCCTGGATAGATCCCCTTTCTTGCAGTGCCATCCTAAGAATTAAAGTATGCCTTTATTTCCTGCATAGTAACATCAGTCCAGCTCCTCCAGATGGATCTGGGTGAAGGAGGTTTTATTTCTAACTTCCTTTTTGCATAATCATTTGTTTCATTAATAATTTCTTGTAATAGGGCTGGTGTAAAAAAAAAGCTCAAAAAACCCACTGACAGTTTCTGGAAAATTAGCTGCAGGCAGTTGTACCCCTGCATTACACACAGTAAAGGGAAAATTATGCAGCAAGCAGTCACTGGTAGGAGAGAAGCTTGCCCATTTTCTGTGATCACCATCACCCTCCCCACTTTCAGCAGCCTCCCCACTTTCAGCAGCTTCCCCACCTTCATCAGCCTCATCAATATCAGTGTCATCACTGTAGCAATAATCATCATCATCAGTGACAGTATAGTTACTGTCATCACCAGAATCCTGCACATCTGATTCTGTGCTGCTGTCCTTAATAATTCACTGTGCCACCTCAGCCGCTGTCATTTTTCTTTTACCTGCTGAAGAGGATGTAAGGAATCTGCAAGGAATCTTCAAGAAATAACTTGGAAGGAATCTGCAAGAAAGAACCTGCAAGGGATCTGCCAGGAATCTGCAAGAAAGAACCTGCAAGGAATCTGCAAGAGATCTGCAAGAAATGTGCAAGAAAGAACCTGCAAGGGATCAGCAAGCAGTGGTGCTCACCGCCAGGTCGTGATCACGCTTACGCGTGGATTCACGACCATTTTGACGCATTCCGCCTCAGACCCGCTAAGCCGTGAATAGATTTTCAACCACGAAAATCTGCTTCGGCTTCGCGTGAATGCGGACAGAAATCCGCATTTACGGTCGTGAAACCCGGCACTGAAGTCGTGGTTAGCGGAAATGCGTCAAACTATGCGGAAGTGACACATTGCAGGCCAATCAGAGGGCCCCAGCCAGGCCCTAGCAACCAATCACAGGAGGGGAGCTATGCCCTCCCCTCCTGAATATAAAGCGGTGGCCATGATGGAAAAGCTCTGTCCTTGCTAGACTGTGGTGCTGAGAGGATTATCTCCAGGCCATTGTTTGAGCAAGTGCATTTATTGTGTTAAAAACAAAGCGTTTTTTTTGCTAACACTGCTCTTATACTGTACACAGTTAGCTAGTCAGTGAGTGATTGCTGTAGTTAGTTGTAGTCAGTGTAGTGTAGTGGGAGTGTGGGAGTCTAGTGATTATTTAGCTGTGTGTAGTGCAGGCAGGTTCAGTGCTGCAGTGTAGTCAGTGTAGTGGGAGTGGGGATTATCTGTGTGTAGTGCAGGCAGGCAGGTTAGTGCAGCTGCAGTGTTCACTTGTATATTCCAGTGACAGTTATACACTTGTACTATTTGCAGGCAGCCAGTCACACCACCGGCGCCACCACTCTCTGCCAGCGCTGTTCATTCATTCTGTCAGTGACCCTGTGCCGTGCCCAGTGCCCACTGCTCGCTCGCTGGCATATAAGCATCTCATTACACACTTGTATATTATTTCAGTGACAGTTATACACTTCACTTGTACTATTTGCAGGCAGCCAGTCACACCGCCGGCACCGCCACTCTCTGCCAGCGCTGTTCACTCATTCTGTCAGTGACCTTGTGCCGTGCCCAGTGCCCACTGCTCGCTCGCTGGCATATAAGCATCTCATTACACAGTGTGACATCCTTGTGTGCCCACTGCATCCTTCAGTGACCTAGTTGTATATCCAGTGCCCACTGCTGTGCCCACTGCATCCTTCAGTGACCTTGTACTGTGCCCACTGCATCCTTCAGTGACCTAGTTGTATATCCAGTGCCCACTGCTGTGCCCACTGCATCCTTCAGTGACCTTGTACTGTGCCCACTGCATCCTTCAGTGACCTAGTTGTATATCCAGTGCCCACTGCTGTGCCCACTGCATCCTTCAGTGACCTTGTACTGTGCCCACTGCATCCTCCAGTGACCTAGTTGTATATCCAGTGCCCACTGCATCCTTCAGTGACCTTGTACTGTGCCCACTGCATCCTTCAGTGACCTAGTTGTATATCCAGTGCCCACTGCTGTGCCCACTGCATCCTTCAGTGACCTTGTACTGTGCCCACTGCATCCTTCAGTGACCTAGTTGTATATCCAGTGCCCACTGCTGTGCCCACTGCATCCTTCAGTGACCTTGTACTGTGCCCACTGCATCCTTCAATTTTTTGGCCAGCACTATGACGCTGTGCTGCTACTACTACCACCAGTATGTTGCCATGGTCCTTCTGTGCTGCTGCTGCTGCTGCTGCTGCTGAACTGAACGCCCGCTTTGTCCTCCTCCTCCTCCTGACTAAGTCGCTACCACGGTACCACCATTGCACTCTGTCTGCGTTATCACTGCCCGGGTCACCGGGTGCATTTAATTTTTTGGCCAGCACTATGACACTGTGCTATTACTACTACCACCAGTATGTTGGCATGGTCCTTCTGTGCTGCTGCTGCTGAACTGACCGCCCGCATTGTCCTCCTCCTCCTGACTCAGTCGCTTCCCGCTGCTGCACTCTGCGTTCACACTGCCCGGGTCACTGGGTGCATTTAATTTTTTGGCCAGCACTATGACGCTGTGCTGCTACTACTACCACCAGTATGTTGCCATGGTCCTTCTGTGCTGCTGCTGCTGCTGAACTGAACGCCCGCTTTGTCCTCCTCCTCCTCCTGACTCAGTCGCTACCACGGTACCACCAATGCACTCTGTCTGCGTTATCACTGCCCGGGTCACCGGGTGTATTTAATTTTTTGGCCAGCACTATAACACTGTGCTACTACTACTACTACCACCAGTATGTTGGCATGGTCCTTCTGTGCTGCTGCTGCTGAACTGACCGCCTGCATTGTCCTCCTCCTCCTGACTCAGTCGCTTCCCGCTGCTGCACTCTGCGTTCACACTGCCCGGGTCACTGGGTGCATTTAATTTTTTGGCCAGCACTATGACACTGTGCTACTACTACTACCACCAGTATGTTGCCATGGTCCTTCTGTTCTGTGCTGCTGAACTGACCGCCCGCATTGTCCTCCTCCTCCTGACTCAATCGCTTCCACCAATGCACTCTGTCTGCGTTATCACTGCCCGGGTCACCGGGTGCATTTAATTTTTTGGCCAGCACTATGACGCTGTGCTGCTACTACTACCACCAGTATGTTGCCATGGTCCTTCTGTGCTGCTGAATTGACCGCCCGCATTGTCCTCCTCCTCCTGACTCACTCGCTTCCACCAATGTACTCTGTCTGCGTTCACACTGCCCGGGTCACCGGGTGCATTTAATTTTTTGGCCAGCACTATGACGCTGTGCTGCTACTACTACTACCAGTATGTTGCCGTGGTCCTTCTGTGCTGCTGAACTGACCGCCCGCATAGTCCTTCTCCTGACTCAGTCGCTACCACCACTGCACTCTGCGTTCACACTGCCCGTGTCCACTGACAACTCTGCTGCGATGTCATTGCTAATTGCTGCAACAACAAAAAAAAATTATTTTTATTTTGATGGCAATTATTATTTACAATGCACGGGAACGGCGATGGGCACGAGGTTCGCGCCGGCGTTCGCTAATTTGTACATGGCCCATTGGGAGGAATATGTCCTTGACCAGTGGTCCATGCGTTCCGGCGCGGGCCTCGTGTTCTGGCGCCGTTTCATTGATGATGCATTTTTTGTATGGCGGGGGGACTCCACCTCTTTAGAAAACTTTTTTCAGGGTATAAACCAGAATGAATATAATCTTAAATTTACAATGGAAAGTAGTGTAAACATTGTCAATTTTTTGGATCTTACAGTGTTTTTAGATGGGGCTGTACTACATACAAAGACCTTTTTTAAGCCAGTAGATTGCAACAGCTTCATTGATATCAACAGTTGCCATTTGGCTAGATGGCTGGTTAATGTGCCAAAAGGACAATTTTTGCGTTTAAAACGCAATTGTTCTAAACCTGAGGATTTGGATAATCAAATAGAAATTCTCAGTGATCGTTTTAAAGAAAAAGGCTATAATGGTGAGATCTTGGAGAAAGCTATTGATGAGACAATGAATATTAATAGAGGAGAACTAATGGCAGAGAGGAAATGCAGAGAGGATTGGTCTGCAAACTCTCCAGCATTTTTGTTTGACTATTGTGAGCAGGCGTATAAAATTAAAACCATAGTAAATAAATACTGGGATGTTCTAAGAGGAGACGAATTCTTGAATGGATATCTTGAACAGTGTCCAAAGGTTATTTTTAGAAAAAGCTCTAACATTGGTCAAACAATAGCACCTACCGTTTCAAATCCACAATTAAAGAATGGAGGGAATAAGTTTAGAAGGTGTGGAGAGTGCGGGATGTGTGCGGCCACATGCGGTGTGAGAGTAGTACAGGAGGTATCCTCATCCTCTAGTGGAGAAATATTCCCTGTTAAGGGAAATTTTTCCTGCTCCACAAAAGGAGTAGTGTATGTAATATGTTGTCCCTGCCGGAAGCAATATGTGGGGAGGACTAAAAGAGCTTTGAAAAAAAGACTGGGTGAACATCTTTATAATATAGAAAAAGGGAATGAAAAACACCCCCTATCTGCACACTACCAAAAATTTCACAATTGCTCGATACAGGGCACGACATTTTGTGGATTACAAAAGGTGGAGAGAGACTGGAGAGGCGGGGATTATATAAAAAGATTATCACGTACAGAATCCCTGTGGATATACTCACTGGACACTATGACTCCGAAAGGACTGAATTGTGATTTTGAATTTTATGCTTTTTTAAATTAGACTGAGTACAATTTATGAGAAGTTTTCCCCTTCTTAATGTGGAGAGGATCCGTGTTTTTATTATATTCGAATACAACAGTGGTATGCTTTGCATGATGTGATTGAAAAATTGAAGAATAACAAGTGGAAGAGACTCAATACGTAGTGTTATACAGATAATTATTAAAAAGATATATGGAAACTCAGAAGAGCCAGCCGCTGTAGAGGAGTGGGCGGATCCCGAGTGTAGGAGGATCGTTTATAAGCTAGAGGAGGCATTTGATGGACAGCTCTGAAGAAGGGAGGCGTTACCTCCCGAAACGTCAGTGTCCTAACGTAACCACGCTTCCAGTGACGTCACTGTGGGATTGCCCAGACTAGCGTTGAACGAGATCACCGCTTGTAAGACCGTTCGTCTGCAGAGGACGGCAGCGGTTTGTACACGGACTCTACACGTATGTAATACCATCAGCTGACTCCCCCGCTCTGCATCACAAGGCCAGTGAGGCTGAAGGAGGAAGGAAGCCAGCGACTTGAGGATCCGCTTACGGAAGTGTTTGGTGCAGTATACGGAATGTTTTTTATACCAAACCATAATCAACTATTGCATGCATGTGCTTGAAATTAACATTCAACAGTAGAATAAGGAAGTATCCGCCAACATAGTGCAACCTACTGACTGTAGGGGATAAAGTTTGCATGAAAGACACGGAATATGCTCACATTGTGAGATTTTATGCATTTAAAAGACAAATGTGCATGAACCGGAGGTATTAATCTGTTTTTGACCTTTTACTGGGATCCCATTTTTTACATTTTTTGCATGATTGCTCACTGCAGTGAAACTGTGTGTACTGTGTGAGTGGAGAGTTGCATGTAATTTGTGTTTAAAGGGGAAGGTGCTATTTTTAGCCTAGGGTCAAGGCACTATAAATTTTACATTAATAAAGATCATAATTCTTTATAAGCGCTGTGGACTATTTTATTGACAAAAAAAAAATTACAAAAACCTCTCTGGGGCCTTTTTGGCGTCAGCCACTCATCCTCCTCCAGCGGTACCTTCGCCGCCAAGTGCCATTGGAACTCGCCTTCACCTCTTTGATTGCTTAACGCGTATATCCCTTTTTAAAACCACGTATTACCAATTAATAGCCCCATTTACAGTGGTGATTTGTCTTTAAAAGCCATTAAAAAAAAACCTTGGGTAGCAAAATGTACCACCCAAAGAAAGCCTAATTAGTGGCAGAAAAAACAAGCTATAGATCAATTCATTGTGATAATTAGTAATAAAGTTATTGGCGAATGAATGGGAGGTGAAAATTGCTCTGATACATAAGGTGAAAAATATCCATGGGCTGAAATGGTTAAGGAACTCACTTTAACATACTGGAACAGCAAGAGGCACATGATTTGCCCTGGCGTTCGCAAATCTATACATGGCACATTGGGAAAAACACAACCTGTCTGTGGAGACCAGGTGGCTCAGGCACCAATGTTAAAGTAATTGCAAGGTTAAGATAAAATATGAAGATTTACTTACATGGGGCTTCTTCAAGCCCCTAGAAGACTCTCTGGTCCCTCTCTGCAGTTCCATCCTTCTCCAGTCTCCAGCTGTCAGGCTCGTAGTTCTTGTTTTCTGCGCATGCGCGGGCCTGTGTGCACGACGATCTTAAGACCAGAAACTGAAGAGCTTAGGGGACCGCCATAGCATTTGCACTAAGTTGCCTGTGTGCAATTTGCATCTAGGACATAAGGAGTCAGCCGAGTAACCCATCTGGCAAAGCCTCTTGGGCACTAAGGGGGACTTATGTATAATGGTAAATTGGGAGAATTTCTGGGAAGCATTTAATGACGGTTTGTACTGCTTGCAAGATTTCTGGCCCGATGTTATCCAAAATAAAACCTAAGTCTGACTCCCACTTATGTTTACTTCCAACAAGGGTTCTTACTAGGAAAAGGGCCCGAACATTACAATAGTGATCAGATATAAAAGTTTTTTTAGACAACTGTGATATTTTTGAAGAGGCTGTTGCTCTTCTGATATTTTTGCCACTCTCAGGCTGTGGGTCAGAGTCAATCTGAGTTCCTAGACTCTAAGCCTAGAGTTTCAGAACTGGAAATAACTGCAAGATAGCCTGACCTTGCCACTTGAGTCTTCACCCAACATACACAATTAAACTTGAAAATAATAAGAACTGTTAGAGAGATATGGAGGCTGGCATGTTTGTTCTTTTCCTTTTAAATAATGCACATTTCCTGGCTGTCCTGCTGATCTTCTGCCTCTAATACATTTAGCCAGAGACCATGAACAAGCATGCAGATCAGATGTCTATGACAAATCTGACAAGATAAAAGCTGCTTGGTTGTTTCAGGAGTGTGATTTAGACCGGAAAGATCAGCAAGACTGCCAAGCAACTGGTATTGTTTAAAAGGAAATAAATATGGCAGCTTCCATCGGTCTCTCACCTCGGGTTCCTTTTAAATCCCACTTCTACTAAATCCATCTAAATAGTAAATAGGTGGCTAAATATGTAGCCAAATGAGACTTTCAACAAACAACATTTTCAGTTGACTGTATAAAATAGATGATAATGAGATGTCGACTGGGATCAATGCCCTTTTTGTTCATGTTGACCTTGAGATTAGCAGATAATTAGAATGTAACAATTTAATTGGTGGGCAAAATTTAACATAAAAAGGTACCTTTACATTGACTCTTCAGCTTACAATCAAGGATTTCATGCATGTCCAGTTTCCATTAACATTTGGCCTTTTGTTTGTGTTTAACATTCCTCAGATGTATTTCAGTAGTGATATATATTTATGTTGCTATTTAGAAATGTTATTTTAATGTGACTTTAATGATAGCCTTTATTTCTGCAACAGAGTTAAAATATGAAGCTGCATTTACCATAGCGACTATGAGGTTTATTTTATAACGACATAATTAACAGTAATTATATGTTGATACATTTTTAAATGCTTCTATAGGGAATATAATTACTTACAAGCTCATTGTAGCAACAATTAAAACTATAAGGTTAAGTTTCTTAAAAAGCGATTTCAGAGTGTTTCTTATGTTGCACTTAAATTAACAGTCTGTTGGCTCCTTAAATTATTTATTCAAGATATAAATACTGGGCAGACTCAGATATTTATTTCATGTTTTAGAAAAATGTCTTCTGTTTGTGAGAGAGAAGTATTGATAATCTACAGAGCAATCTACAGAGCAATTGTACAATAAATGTTGTGGAAAGAAGCTTGAGCTATACATTCTTTTAGGCCCCTTTCACATGTGCTTTGCAAACCTGTGTTACGTTATCTTGTTTTATCACAGGGTAACACAACAGCAATGCAAGGCAATGGGGACTAGCACCCTTACCGCGTCACATTCCACCGGAAGTGCCAGATCCGCTGTCGAGCCACCGTAAACTCAACAGCACACTACTGCCGAACATCCACGGCAGAAGTAATGTAAGTCGATGTGAGATGCAGGCAGTTAAAACAAGTTGGCGGCAGCGGTGCAGCTCACATGTGGGTAACAACTGGAATACAATGGGTAAACTGGGGAATCCTAGTGATATGCGTCCAGCAGGTACCGGTAGTATGTCACTGGCCTCAAGGAAAAAATGTTCTAAAAAAAAATGTTGGCTGAATGTGTATTAATAAATGTGTATTAATAAACCTGTAAGTTTATGGAAAACCAACTCTAAATAGATTATCTATGGTTGTATTGGGCAGCATCATTTACCGGAAAAGTTTAGTACACCTGCCTAAGTTATAGTTCAGGACAATAGCCAGTAGTAGCAGTCAATACAATGCTTTGTCCCAATTAAATACCTAGAATGTATTTTCATCCTTGTGAGGTGACCTTATCAGAAGTTATATTATTATCTTGTAGTGTTTTTAGGTCTTGTAAGAAATCATTACAACTAAAGTGGTGCATAGACATCATCACATGGTTGTCAACAAAATCATTGTACTTGGAAAATATCTGTCCATTAAGGAATACCGTGACTTCTCTCAACTGAGTTGTTCAATAAATAAGCAATCAGCTAAGGTCCTTTAGATTGACCAATCCATACTGTTTTCTCTGAGAAAGAATGTAACCAGGAATTGCTTATTGCTATTTTCCCTTTCCTCCACTATATAGACATGTTTGGCCCAGCTCAGCAAGCATGTTCATAGCTGAATTACCAACACACACTGGTTGTAATGCATCAAGAACTATCCTCCTTTTTTCTTGTCTGTCTACTCCTGCTGTAAACTGATCTGGCTCCTCCACAGTGCATCCCACACTTCGTTTTGACATTACCCAATAATCCCTGTCTTTGCCTAGTGGGTTCCGGTAGTATCTCTTTCTTTCTTCCCTCTTTTCATCTCTATAACTTGCGCAATAAGGCCTGGGTGTAACCGTGCGCTGGGTAGACACAACTTGTCCCCAGAGACTGAGCGGGAATGTGCCACATAGAGCGAAGACTGCATTGGAGATTGGGGCATAGAGACTGAACTGAAAGCCTCACAGGCCTTAGGCCTCTTTCACATTACATAACGTGTGCATGAACCAGATTTCGTGCACGCATTATGACCTACGGCGTGACGTTGGGAAGTTGTGGTTCAATGCTAATCGGTGACACTAGCTCTAATTTACCTGATGGGGAAATGCCACGGCTGGACGATGAAAAGCTCCAAAACACGTTACAACCTAACGCTCTGGAATGCTTTTTTTAATGTGAAAGGTAACATGAAAATCAATAGACTTTCATGTTGCCCCGCTTACCGAATCCTAGGACGGATCCGTGCGAAGCGTGAAAGAGCCCTAACAACATGTCTGTAAAAGTAGCAGGTAATTCCCAAACTCTTGCATATGTACCGTATATTCTGGCGTATAAGACGACTGGGCGTATACGACGACCTCCCCCAACTTTTCCAGTTAAAATATAGAGTTTGGGATATACTCGCCGTATAAGACTACCACTCTTCCAACGAACAGTGGAACACCAAATAATAATTTTAAAAATCATATACTGGTGCTATGTATGAACAGATACTGGTGCTGTACTGTATGTGGTACCCAGTATATAACAGTATATAGGCAATTGACTGGTTGGATTGGTCAACTCTCCCTAAGTGGATTGGTCAGCTCTCCTTGTCTACCTGTTTATCAGGGCAGTATGAAAGAATAGATCTCACTGTGCCCATAAAACACGCCTCTTTCACCCTTCTGGCTCACCCTTGTATCCTATTTACCTCCTTCTCTGCCTCTCAGATCTCACACATATGTGCCTGCGCCGCTTCACTACAGTCCTCAGCAGCGAGATCTGAGAGGCGGTAACAGGATAGGGTGTATCACGCTGCATCAATGACACCCGGCGTATAAAAGACGACCCCTGACTTTTCAGAAGATTTTCAAAGGTTAAAAAGTAGTCTTATACACCAGAATATACAGTGAATATGTATAGCTAGCCACTTAAAGTATTATCTCCTGGAAAAAACAATCTTCTTTACTTCTTCCGCTACAATATATTTGGCTAATAAAGTACCACATAGTATTACTAATCTCACATAATAATTGTAGGACTAATGTACTATAAAAAAAAAAGTTACCAGTAGTATCCAAGATGGAGTCCAAAAGTCAATTTACTTACCAGTATGTTTTAGGTAAAATCCCACAGTGGTACATACAAACTCTATACAGATTGTAGTTTGGATAGGATTCAAGTCTGGGATTCTGCTGGCCACATTGCTCAGCACCTAGCCAACGTGCTTTGCACACATGAATAGGATTATTTATAATAAACTGATCACATTTACATGTTCATGGCATACTTGCAAAAAGGTTAGAAAAAGACTCAGGGTCTAAATCGAAAGACTTTCTTCCAACATGACCTGAGAGGCTTCTAGCTCACATTGTTGCTTTGGCATGAAAGACTAGAAACACCGAGGCATAACAATGGGTTTTGTTTAATGACAGTATTGGTAGTCATTTAAACATCATGGCTCAGGATCACTTAGCCAGTAGGACTCTCTTTGTTTATGCATTTTACAAAAGTTGTGGTGCTGAATAATTCATACGGTATCAGTATGCTGAATGTTTGCATGACAAAAAACAAAGAAAAGCGCAGTGCGTGTGTCTTCAGCACCTGCTTTATTTCTATCCATTACATTCACTTATACATTTAATATTTACTGTGTATGCCTTTATACAGAGCCAATTTACCATATCAAGCAAGGAAACTCCAAAATCAGTAGCAGGTGGCGCTGTTTCAAAATAGCCAATTTATTCAGTTAAATATGGGCAGTAAAGTTTTATAATGGTAAGAATTTTGTGAAGACTTACAGCTAGGAATTTTTGAAGCTAAGCTTCAGGTACACGTTTCCCCTAGTCCTGTACAGGTACTCAGCGGCATAACTACCTTTATCTAACTGTGTGAGAGGGGTATCTGTAAAAACACCAGGATTGCTAAATTGTGGTATTTTCAAACAATGAAATAACATATGAGACAAATACTCCTTATAAAAGTGGGTTGCTAATTGGCAACCACTGTATCAGGCAAGTGGAAAATTCAATCTCCACACCGCTGGGATGTCTTCATCAAGTTATGTTGGGTCACACTCCAGAAAAAACAAAGGAACCACTAATTAAAAATCACTGGGGACACCCCTGAGGGAAGTGGAGAACTGCAAATGGCTGTGAACAAAGTACAAGCACTTCCCCAATAGATGCCACTAAAGAAGAGCTGCAGCCAGTTTTACCTCAGATTGGAGTTTTCAGGAAATACATTTATTTGATGCAGAAAGGACGATGTGTTTCACAGGACCTTCCCACTTCTTCAGATCTATAGTACAGTGTCTTAAACAGCTGCATGCTTAGACTTGGAGGCACTGCAAGTACATATAAGACACTGTACCATTTTGTATTTATCTGAGTTTGAGCACCCTGATTAGTTGATGTAAAATAAAATGCTGTTATCTGGTTTGGTCAGGAGCTCCTTACCTGGTATTCCTTATGGCACATACCTACAAAACTGCAGCCTGCAACCTCCTCATAAAGCTCTACCTAAACCGCCTACAAAACTGCAGCCTGCAACCTCCTCATGAAGCTCTTCCTAAACCGCATGGGCCAAGCAGCAACCCCATCCACAAAGCTTGCTGTTAATACCTACAGTTGAGTGACTTCAGGTCACAATTGTATTTTTATAACAAGCAGAAGTGTAACTTCTGGGCAGAGGGCCCTTCAGTGGAAGGTCCAGGGAGTGGGGGCCCCCATACTACCCTCCATCCACTGGTGTAGGGATAACCGTAGCGACCATATTCTTGCTATCGGGCCCGTTGTCGACAGCCACAAGGGGGGCCCGTCTGTCCTGCTCCCTGTTTGTACAGTTCATTTTTTTTTATTCATGGGCCCACCACAGTCCCAGCCATGTTCTCCACCAGTGACTCTTCTCCCTGCCCTCCCTCCGCTCACTGCAGAGAGGCTGGCAGGGACTATTTTTAACCTGCCGCCTCTCTCTCTTTCCCGATACTTACAGTATGGTTCTGTCCAGGTCTGGAATACAGAAGAGCAGCACTGGTTGTGCCTCCACCCCAAGCACTGCCCATGGCCCCACCCCCTCCTGCCCATAGCTCTGCCCCTCCCGCTCCGCCCCCTATACGCCCGTATAGCCGTCAGAAGAGTGAGCACACAGGTAGAGAGAGCGGATGAACTGTCACACTGGAGCTGCAGAGCTGCAGAGTGAGTGGCAGCCAGCAGCAGCTGCAGCCAGCAGGACATTAACATGAGGTAATAACAAGAGACTAAAGTTTCACTCATTTGGGCCTTCTTATGGGCCCCCATACGTCTATTAGGTCCCAATGTTCTGCTCTGTTCCAGGCCATCGATGTCCCCTCTGTAAGATCGCAACCTGTGGATGGGTTGTGGTCTTCTACGCATGCTCGCTGTGTGCCTCCAATGATTGTGCTGCTGCTGCCAGGAGTGCTCTGCATAGTTTACAAAGACTTGGACTGCGCAAATGCAGAACGCTCTCTGTCACAGGAGCGCGATCACAAGAGGAATGCAACACACATGCATAGAAGACCACGACCCATACATGGGTTGTGATCTTACAGAGGGGACAGTGGTGGCCTGGAGCAGAGCTATACTTCAGCATGGGACCTAATAGACTTGTAGGGGCTGGAAGGAGTTTCAGGTAAAGAAAACTTTTCATTCATATTCTTGTCTCATGTACCAGAAACCAGAGCTGGAGAAGAAAAAAAAGAATCAATACTTAGCCTGGGGCTTCCTCCAGCCCCATAAGCACATCTGAGTCCCTCGCTGTCCTTCCACAGTCTGCTGTTCAGCCGCAATCAGCGCCTGTATCTGTCTCAGTCATGCCAGTCAGGGTCTTCTGCGCATGCACGGAGGTCCCAAGCATTCGCAGAAGACCACGACTGGTGTGACTGAGCCTGTAATTGGGGCTGATCACGGCTGAATGGCAGACTGCGTAAGGACGGCGAGGGGCTCAGACGTGCTTATGGGGCTTGAGAAAGCCTTGGGTAAGTATAAAATCTAATTATTTTACATCTCTGGTACACTTTAATGCTCTCTGTTGCGTCCAGCCTGTGAGCCTAACCTCACCTCAGTCACTGAGTCGCCTGCCTGCCAGGATCCAACCTCACCTGCTGGCAAGCTGAATTCTGGAGAATGGAGAGTTGACACCACAGACATCGGACCAGGGACGATAGCAGCACACTGTGCCAACACTCACCCCACCAGTGTCAGGGAGCCGGAGCCCAGAAGGGATTTCAGCACATCACTCATCCCACCCAATGCCAGCAGGTAAGCATATACGAGGAAAGTTGCCAACGAGGCATCATTGCAGGGCCGATACTGTACAGACACATCAGTATCCAACAGGCTAGTGATGCTATGTAATGGGGAGGGGGAAGTGGTAACTGGGGAAGTGGAGAGGACCATGCTCTTTGCCAGCGATCAACTAGTAATGAAACAACCTGTCAGATTGTCAAAAGGAGAGAAGGTCCGTACTTATCCACAATGACTGCTTCATTGTTGGACATATCCAAAAGTCCACAAGAATCAACAGGAATCACTCAGCTTTTGGAGACGTCCAGCAATATAGCAGTTGCTGTGGATAAGTGTGGAACTTCTCTCCTTTCTTTTGCTGTTCATTGTGGTTCTGCTGACCCGGTAGAGCACTGCACGGAAGCTTTATGAGGTAGAGCGGAATTCACACGAAAAAAAGTTCATACCTGACGGATCGCTTGGTGAGAGGATCAGGGGCTGATGTGCACACACTGGATTCTCAGCCGAGGCAGTTGTGTGTGGGGGTGGGAGGTCCAGGAGGAAGGGGGGGGGGCAAAAAATTTTTGCTATGGGGCCCAATCATATCTAGCTACGCCCCTGCCTCCATCTCTCCAGAGCGCCCACACTTGTTATAGAAGGGGGAGACATGGTGGCCACAACTCTTGTATGACCACAAAGCACTTGTTTTATGACCGCAGGCCATGGGGGTCACTGCTGAAATATGGGTTATTAACATTGGGGTGGGGGCATGATCTGTAGTTTGTTTTTAGTTACCTTTTGTGGTAGACCCAGGTTTCTGTAGCTGCCTTGTTGCTTTTCCCTGTTCCACTACAGATTTCTTTTTGAGTCACCCAGTCTCGTAAGGAGGATTTCTGCTGTAAAAATCTGATCTGTATGCAGCTTTTTTATGAACAATTTTTGGGAGATTAATTGTTTGGGAAGCAATTTGATTTGGAAAGTTTAGTTACAATTTTTTTAAATATATTGATTGAACATTATTTTGGTTTGTTTCTTAGGGTGGACTGGCATACTATATACTGCAGAGAGTCTCTTCTCATAATGTCTTGCACCCAGGGCCGGATTACCGACCAGGCAACAAAAGCAGTCGCTTGGGGCCCCATTCAGAGTCAAAGGGGCCCCATAAGCACATAAACTAGCCCTCGCCATCCTGTCAGCGGTGGCTGGATGGTATAATGGTTAAAGGGACTCTGAGCAGTGCATTAACTATGGAAAGATGCATATCATTTTAAAGCTCTCTTTCTCCTCTTTCCAATTATATATAAACCACCGCCCTATGCCTTTTAGTTGTCGCTATTTTCGCGATCGAAATCCCAGCCATGGCAATTTCGATCGCGAAAATAGCGAAAACTAAAAATGCGTAGGGCGGCAGTTTATCTATCATTGGAAAGAGGAGAAAGAGAGCTTCAAAATGATATGCATCTTTCCATAATTAAATTGTATTACACAGGACGACTTTTCTCCAAAGTCGGCAGCTCGATTCAGCACAATGCAATGAAATATAAGGATTCCAGGGGGATATAATTACAAACATCATGCTGGTAGGTGTGAGGATGTAATTAATTAGTTGTTAGTATGCTTAAAGGCATACCCACAGGCACTGCTCGGAGTCCCTTTAAGGGCTCTGCCTCTGACACAGGAGACCAGGGTTCAAATCTCGGCTCTGCCTTTTCAGTAAGCCAGCACCTATTCAGTAGGAGACCTTAGGCAAGTCTCTCTAACACTGCTACTGCCTATAGGGAGCGTCCTAGTGGCTGCAGCTCTGGCGCTTTGAGTCCGCCAGGAGAAAAGCACAATATAAATGTTATTTGTCTTGTCTTGTAAAATGATGCCTTGCGCTGTTGATTGTCTTCAGAGCCAGGCTCTCCTCCTAGGTCCCCCTCCTGCTACTGTGCGCTCTGCCGCTGCCCACCCCTCCCTCCCTTCCCACAGAGAACCACAGCTGCAGCAAGAATGATAGCAGCAGATGGCAAACGCTCACTCACCTATCCATGATCCAAGCGATAGAGATCCCGTCATCTGAAACCCATCTGTCTCTTCTACAGTGCAGCCGCTCACTCTGAACTTCCTGATTCTCAGATCAGACAGGATGTAGGAAGTAGTAATAGCAGTAGTAACAGAGCGGCAGCACTCTAGAGGAGACAGATGGGCTCCGGATGACGAGACCTCTATTGCTTGGATCGCAATAGGTCAATGTGAGTCATCTGGTGCTGTCATTCTCCCCCGCTGCGGCTGACTTCTCTGCTGGACTATCGTATTCACTGGGATGGAGGCTGCATGGTGGCTGTCTAGTTTGGGCGGAAATCGGTTGTTCAGTGGTGGGGGTGGTTATGTAATTCTGCTTCCGGTTTGGCGGTGTCCAGAGCTTTCTGCTATTGCCAGGCTGGAGATGCAGGTGGAAAGTGCTGCTGCTGTGATATCTGGCGCCCTCTTCACAGGGGTGCCCCAGCCCCTGAGTGCAAATGTCCCAGCCATTCATCTCTCACTCTGCATTTTGCCGCTGCTATTCCCTGCATTGTGCACCCACAGAGGAAAGCGGGCTGTTGCCCATAGCAACCAGTAGCTCGGCTGCCCCGGTGTGTGCGGCATGTTGCTGTGCAGCTGCATCTTCTGATTCTATTACGACATGATGGGGGGGCCCAAATCAGTTACTTTGCTTAGGGCCCCATTTATCCTTAATACAGCTCTGCTTGCACCACTGTTGAACATGCACACTTGCCAATGTTCCAGAACCATGCATCCACCATAAAAGGAATCGCTTGTACACAAAGGAAAGAAGACCTACAAGAGTACCTTGTTTTACTTGGCATGCACAGTTCCTGAACTAGTGCATGTTCAGTGAAAATGCGCTCGGTCACAGCAAAGGGTATTTGTCATCCAGTGTCATAAAAAAAGATGCTAGAATGGGGAATGAAGTGCACAGTGGAGGACACAGATAACTGGTCATGCTTTTATAAAGTATGACATAAAATCTTGAGATGCTTGTATAAAGTATAAAATAAGTGCTTGTATAAAGTATAAAATAAAATCTTGAGATGCTAGTATACTACTCCTTCTGTATAAATCACTTGTGAGGCCACATCTGGAGTATGGGATACAGTTTTGGACACCACACATAGAAAGGACATTGATCTTGTAGAACAGGTACAAAAATAAACAACTAACTGAATCAATGAGTTCTCACTTACCAAGAACGGTTGACAAATTGGGCTTATTTATCTTGGAAAAAAAGATGACTGAGAGGTGACCTGATTTACTTATATAAATACATCAGGGGGCAATACAAAAACTTGACAGCTGCGCTTTTTGTCCCTAGGGTTGTACAATGAACAAGGGGACATAATCTACGTATGGAGGAAAAAAGTTTTGGCAATATATATTTTGAAAGGGGTTCTTTACAGTAAGTGTGCCTAAAACCTGAAACTTTTTATCTCAGAAAGTAGTTATGGCAAACTCTATATCTGCATTTAAAGGAGGCTTGGATGGTTTCCTTGCATTGAAGGAAATCCATTTCCATAATTACTAGGTTCTAGTTGATCCAGAGATTTATCTGACTGCCATTTGAGGTCTGGAATTTTTCCCTTTTAAGGCTAATTGGCCCAAGCCTTTAAAGGATTTTCACCTTCCCCCTGGATTAACTAGGATATGTCCTGGTTCAGGACAGTGATTTTTTTTCCTGGTTAAACTTGATGGACAGATGTCTTTTTTTAAATCAAACTAACTATGTAACTAAGTAAAAATTATAGGAAAAACGCACTTTATTTCATTTTACTCATGTTCACTTCAGGATTACTTTAAGCCTTACTTCTGTCAAGTTATAACCATTTACTATGCTCACTATGATGCCAATTCTAATAAAATAAAAATGTATGAGTTTTTTTCAAAGATCAGAGACACAGTGTCAGGATCCCTCCTGTAGCGTGTTCTGTCCGTTGCAGTGGAGCTGCAAACGGACAGTTCTGCTTGCATTCGGTTGTGCATTCGCAATAAGTCTCATTGTCATTTGCAATCGCTCTGCAGTTCTGGGCAGCTCAGGATGCTGTCATCATTCCACCAATTGCTTGCTGCAGCTGAGCTGCGGCCAGATAGCCCTGGATTTCCTGCATGCATGTTGTTACATAATACTGCATGTATTTCTTATGGGAGTCCTTTGCATTCACACCCAGCTAGCAAATGGTAATCAAGCCAGCCCAGGATTGAATGATTACCATTCAGCTGTGTGGAAATTTACATACTTGCATCCATCGGTTGATGCTGGTATAAAAGTCTGCCTCCCATTTTAGACTTTGCCCGTCATAGCGGTCAGTACGCTGGTCTGCTGGGCACTTTGTCACTCTGTAAAAGATCTGTTATTGTAGTTTAATGCAACCTTATTACTTGTGCTTTAGCTAGTTTCTTGATAAATATATATGTAGACTTGCTAATTTTTTTATTATATTTTTCCGTTAGTTGAGCCGGTTGTTTTTTTTCTGTATTATTGTGTATTGCCTTGTTTCCATGCCTGATGGACGTTTGCTGCATCCGCGGTGGGTCAGTGAAGTCCACTATCCTGATAGCTTGGATTCTGCCATCACCACGTTGGTGACTGGTAGTATTCTTGCTACTCTAGTTTCTAGGAATGTAACTGTAGGCTGCAGTTGCTATTAGTTACATTCTTTCCTGTAGTCTTGCCTGTGTGAATGCTTGCTGGTGACTGTTGTTAGCCTGCTTGCTCTGCTTCTGTGGACTTGACTATGAGCTGCGGTTGCTACTAGTTATGCTCCAATTTATAGTCCTGTCTTGTACCTGTCTGAATGCTTGCTATCGCTAAGGCAGCACAACATCGCACTGCGCTGCCATTGTGTCTTATTTGTAGCAATATCGGGAAGCCCAGAGCTGCAGTTGTTCTGGGCAAGATGTGTAGCCTCTTCCATTATTCAGCTACCAGCCTTGTTGCTCTGGGTGGTCAAAATATAACCCCCAGGCATTACACACAGGCTTCATAGTCATAAAGGACCATTGTTGCAAACATCTTAAAATTTAGTAGATAGTAGAAATGTGACATTACCGTCCATCTCTCCATAGGGAATTTTCAGCATGGCCTTTATTCTTTATAAAGACACTCCTTGAAAAGGATTTATACAACAATGCTGGCCAGCCTCCTTGCTCGCTGCACACTTTTTTGGTTATTGGACGGAGCAACTGCCATTCACTAAGTGCTTTTGAAAATAAAGAAAACCTTGAGAATGAGGAGATGGGCTAGTCCAAAACCTGTTGGCTATGTCAGATTTCTACTACCTACTGTAAGTGACAGCAACATAGAAGGAAAGTAATTTATGGCTCATTTTACTCTGGAAGAAACATACTTCTTATCTGTATATGTTTACATATAATTTAAATTTTATGATTTTCGTGACAGTGGTCCTCTAACTACCTAAAGACCAGTCCACGCCTATGGGCGTGGCCGCGGCGGCAGCCCCAGGACCGCCTAATGCCAATTGGCATCAAGTCCTGGGGGGAGGTAATGCAGAACGCGGGCAGGCTGTCCACGCACCTACTGCTTGGGGGGGCGGAGCTCCGCCCCGCCTTTAGTCTCCGAGCGGCGATTGCCGCTCGGGAGACTGTTAGACACTGTCTTTACACATAGTACAGCGCTGCAATCAGCAGCAGCGCTGTACTGGGGACAGCCGTGTGACACGGCTGTCCCCCTGGGGCAGAAGAAAGCGATCGACTCTCATAGGCAGAAGCCTATGACAGCTGATCACCAGGATTGGCCGACTGGGGGGAGGGAGAGGATTAAAAAAAATTACAGAAATAGTAAAAAATATTAAAAACATAATAACATAAATATTTATTACAAAAAATAAACACAAGGGGGGGCGATCAGACCCCACCAACAGAGAGCTCTGTTGGTGGGGAGAAAAGGAGAGGGGGGGGGAATCACTAGTGTGCTGTGTTGTGCGGCCCTGCAGCTTGGCCTTAAAGCTGCAGTGGCCAATTATGAAAAAAATAGCCTTGTCTTTAGGGGGGTTTACCACTGTGGTCCTCAAGTGGTTAAACAACATATTATTCCTGTTTCATTTATACCTTGAGCTTGTACCCCAGTTGTTCACCCCTAGATACACATCCAGGTACTGCGTCAGAGAAGTAGTCACCGTCAGCAGTTGCACCGAAGAAGCTGAACATATGTAACTTTTCAAGTATCTGAATGTCCCCAAAGGTCATCTTGAGTCAAAACTTCCATAATCTCCAGTACATCGGGGAGACAACCACTTGCAACGAATCACTTTCAAATAGCAATTTGTTTCCTTCAGAGAATAGATTGCTTTGCTGGTGTTCAATATACTCACAAGATTGCATTTCTTCATAAAAGCATTGAGCAGCCGATTTTGTACACTTCATAAAACACCAATTTATCCAAGTACTGGACATTGAGCTTGAAAATTGGACTTCTCTGCCTTAATTTGCTTGTATAAAACTTCTTTATAGTTGTCTAACAGCAATATGTACGGGATGACTGAAGATGAGGAATAACAAGACACAAAAGAAGGTGATCACTCCAACAGCCATCATCACACGCAGGGAGAGTGATACAGTAATTACAGAGGCCATTGTGTCTGATAATGAATAAGCCACTCGTGCTTGAAATATGAAATTTGGCTTTCTTGAAACAAAAGCGAATCGTTTAACTCTTTCTCAACAAGCCAGCAGCAGTGGTTCACTGCCTTCCAATTTACCTTCAAGCTAAATCTTTTTTTCATTATTTAAATGGCCTTATAAAGTGCAAAGCCTAACAAGGAGAGGTTCCCCATTATATGAGACTCCTAAGATCCAATTGTACATGGAAAAAAATTAGAAACAATTCTTCTCTGACAGAGAACAAAATATCTGGAAAAAAAAGTGATAGTACGCCATACATGTAGGACTGTAAACAATTAGTAAAAAAAAAAAAAAAAATGTTACTGTTTTTTATATTTAAAATTAAGTTATTATACAAAAAATAAATATTTAATATATATTGTACACATTGTCCCTGACAAATCTCAAGTGACTAGTGGGCGAAACATGTAGATTCTTAACACTGACCACACACACATTGCATGCTAAATCAGCTGAGACAAATTGTTTATCTGCAAGTGCCACTTACTGGAGCCCCTTGGTTTCATCTGCCTATGAACTGCTATAGAAGATGGTTGGTATATTGTTGTGCTCCCCACTCCTATCTATTCTGTTTCTGTGTGCTGAAAGGCTTGCTGCAATGGTAATAACTTTTAATTATGAACTGCTATAGCCTGCTAACATCTGTGGACTAGGCAACAAGAGGAGGTAAGGCCTTTGCTTATGACAGGCTGCCCCCAAGCTGGAGATCCACAATGGATTGTTGTATAGAACATTAGTACACAGCAACATTGTTTCTTTTGGTGAATATAAGATGCTGTATCAATATAAGTGCATCAAGCCACTCATGGCTGCTTTAGCTTGGCTATTTTTCGTTTAACAGAACACATATCACTCAGCTGTTTTATCTTTGTGAAACTAACTTGCAACTGATCTAATAGTGTCTTGTCCGTGCATGAACTCTCTCTCTGGGTGGACTTTGGGACGTCCTGCAAAAATACCCTTTGACTCTGGCAACTATAGTGAGCTATCCTCCATAAAGACCAGCCCTTTAGCAGGCCCTTGCTGAATTGCCAGCATGGAAATGGTATGTCTGGACAGTGGGATCGTACAGTTGTAGTGCAACATTGTCAAAATTTTAAAGTGGGATAAAACTCTGACATAACATTCAATAAAAGACAAAGCAAAGCACCACTGCGCTCAGTTGGATGGATCTCCACACACAAACAGTAATGTCACCGATAAGTGCTGCTCCTCTGTTACTTTGGGATTAAAGTAAACCAACTGTAGTAAACGAATAAAAGAAAAAGAGAGGAGCGCTCTCTGGTGCATCAACTTTTTTAATATTGCTTTTTGCGCAAGGTTTAAAAAGTAAAACTTACAAGATTACATATAAAATCAAGCTCATCGCAAATTTTGCATATCACCATGTCCTATGGATGGAATCTCCGGTCTGGTCGCTCCCACACTATGGCCAGTAGTAGTGGTGATGAAAGGGATCAAATCTGACGAAGGCGTGGAAACGCCGAAACGCGTAATGACGTATTAGGCGCTGGGCAGCTGCCACCAACTTCCTGTGTTACTGACCCCGCTGGCATTATTTGATCCCTTGGATTAAAAAAGTTAATGCACCAGAGACTCCTCTCTTTTTCTTTTATTCGTTTATAACATTCAATAAAAATGTGTTTTCCTACTTTTTATTACCCATTCAGTTATCATATTTGCTTTTATGCACAAGTGATATTGTCCGTTTACAAATGTTCCTAAAGTTCCCAAAGTACAGTTTATCTGCTCTGAAAGCTGCCTGCCATTGCATTTTATTGCATAACTGCTGTATTTATATATTAAAATCTATCTAGTGATCATTTATCCTCTCTCTCTGCTTCTCTGGTCAGTGCTTCTCTGGTCAGTGCAGTTCAGTTTCATCTAGCTGCTGGCTGTATAATAAATGTATCTAACAAAGGAATGTAAACAGAAGATGTTATCACCTCTTTGGATGCGGCCAGAAAGCAAGGTGCTTTCCACTGAAGAACAAAGTTCTGTGTTTAATTGTTTGAATGCTGTTCTAAAAAATAGTAGATTTTATGCTGTACACAATCATTAAGAGCAAAGAGGAAATGCTGAGTTTGAGTGGTTGGTTTTGTAGATAACTTGTAATTGAAATTAAGAGTTGCTATGGCTTTTGACTCTAGATACTACTGAATTGAACTGCTTTGTATCCTCCCCTTCCCTTTCCTTTTTATGTAGATTATGTTTGAGTAGTGACAGGGAGTTTTAATACACAGGTGTTAATAGGTGCTTATGCGCTGATGGAGGGGGGGGGGGTATTTTTATACCTTTATTGTTACTGTATGTATACTGGACATAGTACAAAGGCTTCTGTACCATATTTTATTAAAAATATTCAAAATACTATGTGGTTATATATTTATCATATAGATTTAAATTGACAGCATACAATGTGCCGATTTACTAAGGTTCTCAGTGGTCAGAGATAATCCGAGAAAATAAGTGATCATCAGTGGGCAGCACAGTGATTGATTGGCTAGCACCCTTGCCTTGCAGTGCAAGAGACTAGAGATGTCGCGAACCTCCGATTTTCGGTTCGCGAACCCTGTTCGCGAACCTTCGCGGAAGGTTCGGTTCGCGTAAAAGTTTGCGAACCGCAATAGACTTCAATGGGGATGCGAACGTTGAAAAATAGAAAAAATTATGCTGGCCGCAAAAGTGATGGAAAAGATGTTTCAAGCGGTCTAACACCTGGAGGGGGGCATGGCGGAGTGGGATATATGGCCAAAGTTCCGGGGAAAAATCTGGATGTGACGCAAAGCAGCGTTTTAAGGGCAGAAATCACATTGAATGCTAAATTGCAGGCCTAAAGTGCTTTCAAACATCTTGCATGGTTATACATCAATCAGGGAGTGTAATTAGATAAAACAGAGAAACCGAGAGCCCAATATAGTGTAGTATGTATTGGATCAGGGAGAATTAGTGTGGAGTAAGTATTATACTTACAAACATGGGTTACCATTTAGGCAACCACTATATAGGCAGGTGGGGAGATTAGACCTGTCCCCACTCAGGATTAAGATGTCGCTCTCTGAAGAAGGAAAGGAGGGTTTGTCACCCTTCCAACCACCAAGTGTGGATATCTTGACAAGTAGATGTACAGAGGCGCCAAAAGGATAAAATATGCTAAAATGTTTAAAATATTCGGGTGGCGGCGGTGGACCAGCCACTCAGAAATAGACTCGATGCTGTCACTTAAGATAAAGACAATTTATTTACATACTCCATGAACAGAACCGCAACGCGTTTCACGGGTATATTCCCGCTTCCTCAGGCAATAAACAGATAGGAGTACACAGTACAGTCTCAAGGTCACGAATAGCGCCTCTGGGAGGAGTCCCAGTATAGGTAGGTAGGCATAGGTAGGTGCCTCAGTAGTTAGCTAGGCATAGGTAGGAGACCCAGTATAGGTAGGTAGGTGCCTCAGTAGTTAGCTAGGCATAGGTAGGAGACCCAGTATAGGTAGGTAGGCATAGGTAGGAGTCCCAGTATAGGTAGGTAGGCATAGGTAGGAGTCCCAGTATAGGTAGGTAGGCACAGGTAGGTGCCTCAGTAGTTAGCTAGGCATAGGTAGGAGACCCAGTATAGGTAGGTAGGTGCCTCAGTAGTTAGGTAGGCATAGGTAGGAGACCCAGTATAGGTAGGTAGGCATAGGTAGGAGTCCCAGTATAGGTAGGTAGGCATAGGTAGGAGTCCCAGTATAGGTAGGTAGGCATAGGTAGGTGCCTCAGTAGTTAGCTAGGCATAGGTAGGAGACCCAGTATAGGTAGGAAGGCATAGGTAGGAGTCCCAGTATAGGTAGGTAGGCATAGGTAGGTAGCCAAGAGCCTAACTAATCTTTCCCAAGGAGAAAAAATCTGCAGCAGCTCTCCCTAGTCTGTCTATTTGCAGCAGGCACACGAGTGAGTGTCATGGCCAGCGAGCCTGCCTTATATAAGGGGGGGTGGGGCTCCAGGGCTTAGTGTAGCCTGAATGGCTACAATGTGCCTGCTGACTGTGATGCAAAGGGTCAAAGTTGACCCTCATAGTGCATTATGGGGCAAATCGAACTTCCGCAAAAATTCGCCTGTTGCAGGCGAACGCGAACCCCCAAAGTTCGCCTGGAACCGTTTGCAGGCGAACCGTTCGCTACATCTCTACTAGAGACCCAGGCAAGTACACAACCATCATAAAGCCTGTATACCCTCCTTGCATTTGTGTGGGTTTCCTCCAAGTATCCTGGATGGATTCCTCCCATATCCCAGTAACATGCCAATAGGTTAACTGGCTTTTTCCATATTAGTATTAGCCTATGGTAGGGATATTAGACTGTAACTCGGGTAAAAATATTAGATTGTGAGTTCCTCTGATGGACTGTTAGGGACCTGAATTATTCAATACACTCTGTAAAGCACTGAGGAAGATATCAGCTCTGTATAAATTCATAATTATATTTCTGAAATTGGACATACTGTAAAGGGACATACACATGTTGGATTTTCGCAAACGACAGCGGATCGCTCAAGTCCAGTCTTATCAGCTGAACCCGATTTGACGTCCAAAGGATCGGTCATTTGGACGTCCAAACGACCGGTCGTTTGCGAAAATCCAACGTGTGTACGAGCCTTAAGTTCTTATTGTGGATGCATGTACTTAATTACACTAAAGGTGCCCATTAATGATACAATTTTTATGACCTATTCTTTAATTCAATAAAAAAAATCAGCTCGAATCATAATTAAAAAGAGTTAGCAGTTGCACCGGATTTGACTGATGGTATCTGAAGTAAGACTGTACTATTGTTGGATAAATAAGATACTGTAATTTCCAACTGATTATTTCCAATTTACTAAATTGATCAATAAAACAACAGACTTAGTGAACAAAAAACTATATAAAACAAAACAATAGATTTAGGCGTTTGTGGAAAAAAAGGCTGTAAACAGGGATTTGCTCACGAGTAATCATGAGTTCTTACTCGCGATTCAAATGAGCCATAATTGCCGCAGTTGAGCGGCTGGATTACAAGGGGTTATTTACCCATAATTCTGCCGTCCGCCCTGAGTTCCAAACAGCTTGCACGCGTCCTATTGGTCGAGTTGCAAGCCTCACCACGGTGCACTTCCTCCTTCAAGCCGGAAGGAGGAAGTGCGCCGTGGTGAGGCTTGCAACGCGAACAATAGGAAGTGTGCAAGCTGTTTGGAACGCAGGGCGGACGGCGGAATTATGGGTAAATAACCCCTTGTAATCCAGCCGCTCAGCTGCAGCAATTAAGGCTCATTTAAATCGCGAGTAAGCACTCGTGATTACTCGTGAGCACATCCCTGGCTGTAAAGTAAAAACAACTGAATTTTAATAATAATATTATTTTACCATTTTTGATTTATAAAGCGTCAACATTTTCCCTCCGTGGCGAGGTACAAAGTAAGAAGCAAACATGGGGTACATAATAATACAGACAACAGTGTACACCAATAGACAAAACACAGAATTGGTAATTATAGTGACAAAGGTAACATGATGAATAAAATGTATAACAAATGCCAAGTCATAAAAGGGTGAGAGAACCCTGCCCTCGCTTATAATCTATAGGGTTTCAAATAACAGCCTGGAAAGTAGAACAGAAGTGTGAAGGATTGCGGAGAAGTCCTCACAGCAACATGCATCTGGGTTATCTGGACCTAGTAGTGCACACAGATGGAGAGCTACGCGCGCGCGCGCCGCAAGACAGGCTCTTTATGCCAATAGGAGAAGGGTCAGCTGATCGGGACGGTCAGCTGACTCCAGCTCAGCAGATGATTCGTTGATGGGAGCTGGGCGGCGCTGAGGAGCGCTTCACTACATATATCTCTTGTTGTTCAGTTGCTGGTTGTCTGGCGTTGCGAATACCTATGTGTTAGCACTCAGACCTTAGTCAGATCCTTCAGTGTGGTGGAACCAGGAAGACCTGGGAATCCACACTTAGCCAGTTTACTGTGTATCATCTGTGTTATTCATTAGACCAGTTCCAGGGTGTAGAGACCACGGACCTCACACCCCAGACTAGGAATACTGTGTATCATCTGTGTTATTCATTAGACCAGTTCCAGGGTGTAGAGACCACGGACCTCACACCCCAGACTAGGAATACTGTGTATCATCTGAGTTATTCAATAGACCAATTCCAGGGTGTAGAGACCACGGACCTCACACCCAGACTAGGGAATTTGTGTTATCATTCTGTTATACATCAGACTAGTTCCAGGGTGTAGAGACCATGGACCTCACACCCAGACTAGGGAACTTGTGTTATCATTCTGTTATACATCAGACTAGTTCCAGGGTGTAGAGACCACGGACCTCACACCCAGACTAGGCATTGTTTGATATCTGTTATGACTTTGCTTTCCTGACTATTCCTCTGATTTCTGATTCGGTACCTTGCACTCCTGATATTCCGTTGCCAAACCCTGCTTGCCTTGGATACCGAATCAGCCTTCTGTCTTTGTACTCTGTATCTGTCTGTGTGTTGTCGACCCAGCCTGCCTGACCTGTCTGACTGTCACCCACCCCTTGGGTGCTCAGTCCTCCTGCAGGGGTCCCCTGCTTCTCAGAGGGGGCACTGCTGCAAACCAGTCAAGGTCTGCTCCCTCCTGGAGCCCTTGACTGCAGTAGAGTCTGTTTCTACTTATTGGACCACCTGCTACCCCGGTGGTCCGATCCATACTGTTACACCAAACACTTACACGTTTCAGGTGCCCAGAAGTTAGCGATATATCTGTATTATCGGTGATTCTGCAGATCATCAATAATCAGGTATATATCTGTATTCTTGGTGATACTGCAGATCGCCAATAATCAGATTCTCTCTGCGTGCTGACACCCATCGTTACAAGAAGAAATCCTAAATCAAATCAGTATTTGGTGAGACAACCATTTGCCTTTCACAATAGCCTAAATAGCCTAAATTCTCTTGGGCAGGGGCATAGCTAAGGGTGGGCAAGAGGGGACATATGTCCCCGGGCGCAGTGATTTAGGGGCGCTCAGCAGCCCCTCTATCATGATGCACAGAATGAACAATTATCCTGCGGCCCCTTCCACCCCATCCCACCAGAGAAACTAGATACACAATGGAGAAGAGCATGCCTGACTGGGACTGGGAGAAGCTCCACCAGCTGTCTGAAAGATGCCCGCCCCACCGGAGAAAACAGTGAAGGAGAGTGTGCCTGGCAGGGACTGAGAGAAGCCTGCCACCCCACCAGAAAAATTGAGCTGAGGAGAATGTGTGGCTGGCAGTAGGGAGAGCCACTGGGAGTGTGGACAGCGCTGTCTACCCATGCAAAGGAAAGCCACTGTGCATGCGGCAGCCATTATTTTTGGGTCAAAGGTCTTGACTAGACCATCTGGAGGGCACAGATGGTCAAAGGAGGGCATAACAAGCAACGCAGGCCTACCACAAATAAGGGGGCGCTAAACTTGTCTTTGTCCCTGGGCACTGAAAACCCTAGCTACGCCTCTGTTCCTGGGTACATTTGCACATACAGGATTTTAAGGTGCAGGGAAACCTAACAGTTATACCAAACAATTGCTAATGATTAGAAAGATAACCTAAACATACAATAATCAAACAATATCTGCTCAGTACAAGGGCGAAACTACAAGGTCAGTAGTCTAATCCCTACCATAATCATATGTCTCTATGTATTGAGGATGTGGGTGAAAACCAGTGTGCCCCGGAGGAAACCCACACTGTAACACTCCATGCAGATAGTAAATTGGCTGGGATTCAAACCAGGGACCCAACGTTGCAAAGTGAGAGTGCTAACCACTATGCCACCATGTTGCCCACTCATCAGTGTACAATGGAAATTTAAAAAAATCTGGAACTTGAATTGACTCTTGCGTCTCTGTTTCTCTGTCCTCTCTCACGCTTCCTCTGCTGTGGGAGTTTATGAACTTTAATTCATAAAAATTCTGGGAATTTCTGCAATGAGTGAGCACTGAGCATTGAGTGCAGACAGTTGTCAGGGGGCTCTTCAAGGTTGAAAACCTAGAGCATATCGGCATAGGATCATCAATTAAACATAATCAGTTATTGTTATTATTAAGTGAATGTAAAGGCAAAAAAAAAAAGTTAAACACATGCCTATGGACAGGGAAGGCTCTGGATCCAAAAGAGCCTTCCCTGTCCTCTCTTGTACCCCTTGTGTCAGCGACCATCACCCTCATTTACATAGCCACCTGAGTGCTTCTGAAGACGGGCAGGCGGGGCAGCTCTGTACTGCACATGCAAGCCTGCTCACACTTGTGCCCTCACGCATGCATGGTACGGACCTGCCTGTCTTCAGATGCACGGGGACACAAGTACTTCTGAAACCTACCAAGGGCTCATAGACGTGTATTTGATAAACTGGTTGAGTACACACAAGGGGGGTTACAACGCTGGAACAAGGGGAGCAAGAGAAGACTGGGAAGGCTCCATAGAATGTTCTTTTTTTTGCCTTTACATTCACTTTAAAATATGCCTACCTGTGCATTCACTAAGTGAAAATGGGGTTCCTAAATGTAGTCAGTAGGGGTGGGGGAAAGGTGGCTAACCAGGGTGTATACCTTAAGGTTATGGGAACACCTAACAGTGGATTCATTCCCAGGCCATATGGGGGTGGGAAAGATGCCTAAAATGTGGTCATTAGACCTAATGGGTTTGGGAAAGATGCCTAACTGGGGTATATATGGCAGCTTGTGTAGTTTAAAAAAGGGTCCAACTAAACACCTTTCAAGCCAGAGCTTTCTGTCATGCTGCCCCTACCCTGTGGAATCCCTTGCCAAACTTAATCAAGACAACTCCAACTGTGGACAAGTTTAAATCAAAACTGAAATGTCGCCTGTTTAGTCTGGCATTTATGATGACATAACTTTTTCCTCTGTACATATCACTGTGCACTGATCTGAGACAAGTTTATGCACTTTTGGTCCTATGGGACAAAATCGCTTTACAAATGTTTAGTTGTGGTTCATTGTTGGTTTGAAACCCAAAACAGTGGTCTATCACTGCTGCCATTTTTTTAGATAAAGTTTGAGTTATTTTGTTTTGTTATTTTATTAACACAAGTGGTGTTGAACCGATTTTTTATTAATTCGAATTTTGTTGACACCTTGGTTTTACCTACTATAACCCAAAGAGGAACTGTAGTGAAACTAATATAATGAGTGAAATTGCTTATTATTTGCAATATTCATTTATAGATTATGTTGTCACTGTTTGCCCATTGTAAATTATTTCCTCTCCTTGATTTACACCGTGAAATGTATCACTGGTGGCGATATCTTTAGTTCTGCCAGGTTATCTGTACGGAATGTTCTTTACTGAGAGTTCTATGCAGAGAGAAATATATTGTTTGCTTGGCAGTTGGAAACAGTTGTTATTTCCCACAATGCAACAAGGTCCACAGATAGCAAACTGTCAGGACCATGGTCATGACATCATACTGTGGGAGGGGTTTCACTACAGTATTAGCCATACATGATGATCTATTCAAGAAAAGCTAAAGATTTCTCATGGGAAAGGCGGTATCAGCTGCTGATTGGAATGAAGTTCAATCCTTGGTTAAAGATCCTTTTAAAACCTTCCATATGTAGCATTAGTTTATGTCATTTCAGCTGGGCCTTGGCTAAAATTGGCCCGTATTTGTTACTAGAGATCCACTTTAATGAAAAGATCATCCCACATTCTAAGTTTTTCCCTGATTTCAGCAAGCAGATAAAGGGTTATAGAGAAACAAATCACACTGTGTCTTCCCCTCTTAATATACATTAAGAATCAAACAATTCAGTGCGTTGTAAAAGATAATGATAATTTGGGATATTGGAACGATTGCACTAAATTGTGAGCATACTGTACAATTGATGGGGTATCATAAACAAGAATATTAACATCAACACGGCATACCAGTAATGAATACACTAAAACAGTTTCATTGTCTCGTGGAAGAAGTTGGGATGGAATGAATGATACGGCTGTTAAAAGAAAAGTATTCTGTCAAAATATACCGAGCCTCAAAATAGGGTCTAATAAAGTATTAGCACTAAAACAATGCTAGAAATTCTCCAAATCAAATTGGAATATGTGTTTCTATTATAGAAAATATTCCCTGGATACAAGATCGTTGAGATTTCACATCCGCTATGAAACAAACAGGCAAACACAGGCACTTTCTGCTTTATGACATAGAAAACGAACATGATATATATTCGCTGAGAATTATAATTGTGTTTTTAATGTGAAAGCATTTCAGAATACATCATCTCATGGAAGGGTTCTCATAGGAGGGAAGTTCTAATTATTTTTAAAAAATCTAAAGCTACTTTTATAATTGGCTTTGACTGGTTATTAAAATGGTGGTCCTGATCAAAGTTTGGTTTTAGCTTTGGAATGGCAGCTGCAGCTTCAAGGGCACCACTTGGTTGTGGAATTTCTTTAAAGAGGAGCTGTTAGGTATAGGGTCTCAGAGAAAAAAAACACATATATCAGTAGCTAGATATTGGCTGTACTTACATTACATATGCATTTCACTGTCCATGTTTGGATTTCACAGAATTTTTGCAGTATATAGTATTTGCAGAGAATGATGCTCCTGACAGCTCATGCAGGTTCCATGTTTGTCTGTCTCCTATGAAGCCAATTGTGATGTCATATCCTCCCTGCTTCCTGATGATTCGACTCACAAAAAAGATCTTAATGGACAACACTACTGTGCAGTGAATATTAATTAGCCATGTGGCTAGGAACAATAGCGGACTTATGCAGTATACGGAACATGTGCCCTGTGATTTTTCAGTGCTAGCTGCTGTTACAAGCTGCTGTAGCATGAGCCTGTAACTTCTCACTGTGAATGAAAGCAGCCTTAGGGCTTGATAGGGAAATGAAGGGGATGACCCAAGGTACTGCAGTGGGGAGAAGAGGCAGCCCCAGAATGCTTTGCAGTATCTGTTGTGCATCCTGCCGGCCTCCTTCAGAGCTTGGGAATAACCAGCCTTGCTGTTCAGCACACATCATAGTAAGAGAGATTTTTAACTTCAGTATTGCCTTTTTGGCTTCCTTCTAAACTGTTTAACACAGGAGAATAGAGGTTTAAATTAGCTTTTGCAGCCTGACAGTTACTCTTTAAAGGACTACTCCAGCGAAAAAAGTAGGCAGTTAAAATCTGACAGAACCGACAGGTTTTGGACTAGTCCATCTCCTCATGGGGGATTCTTAGGGTTTTCTTTGTTTTTAAAAGCATTTCCTGAATGGAAGTTTAACTGCAAAAATAGTAAGATACCAGCCAGCCTCCCTACTCGCTTGCACACTATTTTGGCAGTTCGGCCCCATTTACACTTGGTACTTGTTTTTTTTTCTTCTCCATAGCAGTGCATTATGAAAAAATCTTTCAGTTAAAACGCGTATAGTGTGAACTGGGCCACTGGAAAACATGGCATTCGGGCCTGTGCACACTGCTGCGCTTTTAAAATCGCATGCATTTTTTAATCGCAAGGTCTTTTGAAAAATCATGAAAATCGCAAAGACTTGTGCACACTGGTGCGATGCGATTTTTCTATTCTCATGAAGGCTTTGCGTTTAAAAATCGAATGCAGTTTTAAATATCCAGTGCAAGCGCAGCAGTGTGTGCAGGCCCTTACTTTTAAAAGCAGTTATCCTTTCAGTTATAACTGAAAGCAACTAATTGAGTGTAAATGGGGCCTTTGACTTCGCAATGACTGTTCAGGAGGATATGCTTTTGAAAACAAAGAAAAGACAGATAATCCCTCATGAGGAGATGGACTTGTCGAAAACCTGTTGGTTCAGTCAGATTTTAATTGCTCACTTTTTTCACTGGGGTTGTTCTTTATAGTGGACTTGAATTCTTGCACAGGACAGAAGAGAAATGTACCCTTTTACTTATTTAGAAAGTTTAGCCTGTCTCATTCCCCATCATCTGTGATTATGCACAAGTTGTAATTTGATCTCCTAGCTGTGTCAGCTGCCTGCCCCGGCAGAGAGCTAATTGGTAAACACAGGATGTACACAATATGTCTGCTTCCATGAAAGCAGGAAGTAGAAATAATGCAGAGTTATTGCAGGATTTTTTCTTGAAAGGTTTGCTGCATATCTTTTAGAGCAGAGAAGATATTTTGAGTTCTGATCTACTTGAAAATTGATGCTGTTGTAGATTGCTGTATGCCTAACTGCTGATAAAAGGCTCTTTTTGTCTGATTTTGTATACGTATTTGCAGTTTAGATACTCAGTACATTCACAGCAACAGGTTCACCAGCATTATTAGCACACTACAATGCATTTACTTTGCCCCACTGTCCCAGCAAGATATCCTGTGTAGGTACAGTCTGATTTGACGCTGGCTCCTAATAAGCAAAGCATCAGCAATGCATCTACCAACACAATACTATTTTGGGATTGCAGCTGTGTTTTCATCAGTGTCTCGGCCAGGCCTGGATTTACATCACAGGAGCATGGAGCCTATAGGCACAGATGTCCTAGCACCTTAGATTTCACCCTCCATGAACCTACAAACCCCCATCAAACTGCACCACAAGTGAGCTGGCTGGCCCAGCTGTCACTTCTCCCTTACTTCCCTTCCTTGCCCATCATAGGTGGCTAAAGGTGCCCCTTAATATTAGGTAGAGCCAGAAGTTTCTCAATATTAAGTAGCTAGAGGTGCCCCCAAGTATTAAGTAGATAGAGTTACCTCAGTATTGAGTAGCTAGAGATGCTTCTGACTTATAGAGAGTCTGAAGTGAAAAAATGTACCTCTTTTTGTTTCAGAATGCTCTTCAATCTTAAGAGCAAAGATGATTTGCCGCATCCCCGTGGCCATACGAGGTCTTTATCTCCCCCACCCCCGAAATCCATGTGCCAAAATTCTCCAGTACTTCCTGGAGAGGGACACAGCTTTGTGCTGTAGCTCTGCCTCCAGTCCATTCAATCTCCACCAATCACTGCCTCTCCCCGCCCCTCTCAGTCTTCCTTCACTGAGAGGGGCGGGGAGAGGCGGAGATCGGCGGTAATTGAATAGACTGGCGGCAGAGCTACAGCACAAAGCTCTGCCTCCCCCGGTCAGCAAAATCTGCAACTGTGAAAGTCGTAGAATTTTGCCCCAGGATTTGAGGGGGTAAAGACCTTGTACGGCCGTGGGGATGTGGCGAATCATATAATATTTAAGGCTTCAGACCCTCTTTAAAGGGGTTCTGTGGAGTACTGAAATAAACAAAAGCTGACACTTACCTGGAGCTTCTATCAGCCCCCTGTAGCTGTCATGTCCCGCACTGTCCTCCTCCGATCACTCATTCCCCGCCACCGGTCCACAGGAACCTCTCATTTATACTCTCATCAGGACACTGCTTTTGGAAGGAGGGGGAGAGGCATGAGGGGAGGGGAGAGAGACACCTTTCCATCATTAGACGCCTGTAGGCACGTGCCTACTGTGCCTTATAGTAAATTCGGCCCTGGTCTTGGCCTATCTTGACCGCCTAACCCTACCCAATCCTCCTAATTGGTTCCTGCTGCTTAATGTAACCTTCACCTAACACCAAATCCTCTCCCTAATGTTTAATTTTAACCACTCACCAGTATTAATCTCTTCCTTATCCAGTGGCGTAGCTAAGGAGTTGTGGGCCCCGATGCAAGTTTTACAATGGGGCCCCCCAAGCACTCTATACATAGCAATTGATACGGTGCACCAAAACCTGCCAATGGCAACTACAGTGTCAGAGGTGGAAGAAGGGGATGGGGAACAGTTTGTTAATGATTACCACTATTCAAAGTATCTATAGAAGTGATTATTATGAGCACAGGACCAATAGAGAGCTAATACTGTAGTTGAGGAAGGGCCCTTCGGGGCCCCTCTGGCCCAAGGGCCCCCGATGCGGTCGCTACCTCTGCAACCTCTATTGCTACGCCCCTGTCCTTATCTGATGCCTAATATTAAGGGACCCCTAAGGCTGACCCTTTTCTAATGTTTAATTCTAGCCTTCTCCTAATGATACCCCTTTCTGATGCCTAGATCTAATCCCCCCTAAAGTTAACTCATTCCTGAAGCCTTACTCTAATTTTCTAACTGTAATTAATACTTGTAAGGAACTTACTTTTCAGATCCAGTAATGAAGCCTGCTCTTCCAAGAGCCAGCTAGATTCCTCAGCTTTCGGTTCCGTGTAGTGCGGTTGGGTTCCTTTTTTTTTTTTAAAAACACTTTTTATTTGAAAAATGTTCCGTGAATGACAATCAGGCAAAAGGAACAAAATATAAAAATAATGACTGACAAGGATAATTGCCATACACTAGTTATGTCCCCCACCTAACACTCCCCCCCCCTCCCCCCCTAGTAAGATCCCCTCCTCCCTCCCACCGTTCACACTGTGCCATGTTGATTAAAATAGATTTTCGCCATCTACTAGACTTTAAGTCTCCCAAGTGTATCTCCAATGTCCTCCAGACAGTACCAGGAAGTATGAACAAAGTCTCCCATCAATGCTTTCACTTGTTGAGATGTAAATTGGTGTGAAATAAAGTTCCTCCATACTTTGAAAAAGGACTTAGCTCTCTGTTCCTTTGCTTGTAGGGTGTCCAGTCTCTCCATGTTGAAAATATATAAAAGTTCCTGTCGCACTCAGGGCCGGATTTGTAATATTCTCCACCCAAGGCCCACTGTCACCAACCGCCCCCCTTCCCCACCACCACCCCACCCACATAAAGCTAGCCCAGAATTCATATTGTCTTAAATCTGGCCCTGTAACATGCTACATGCAAAGTGCAAATATTCACTGCATCAATACGATCGAACGATTAGGAGCACATAACGGCCGTCCTCTCCTAGGAATGATTAATATTATATATTTATTATAGGTAGATAGTGCACCAAACTAATTACACAAGGGAGCAAACAAAATACATCCATGTGCAACATACACACCAGTACAAGCTGTGTGCATGCTGACAATGGTCACAGACGGGGTAAAAAACACAACTAACATGTCCTCTGAATAACGGAATTGAGGAACATGACCCCAGATAACATAATTAGGAAACGTGATACCCAAAACACATAATTAGACATTGTAATCCCAAATAAATAACAGTAGGCAACATGGAGCACAAATAACATAGTTAGACTCTTACCTCAAATAAAATAATAACAGAGCAAGGTAACAAATGTATGTCACAAAATTAGATCAGCTGGATAGCATACTAGCTACGGCTTTTGCCTTTGATGTTGGATTGGAGCCTTTGACCAAAGTTCAATTGCCAGCTCAAGCCAGTATAGAAAACGGTAAGGAGGCTTTGGGCAAGGATCAGTAGTTGCCCATGGAATGCGCCCCTAGTAGCTGCAGCCCTGAAACGCTTTGAGTCTGCCAGAAGCATGAATGTTCTTATACAGTAGAATCTCGTATCGCAAACTCTGATATAGTAAACATCTGAGCTCTGACTATAGTAAACTAAATCTCAAGGTCCCAACCTTTTGCAATATATAATGAATCCTGATATGGTAAGCTTTTGATATAGTAAACTACTTGGCCAGGTCCTTTGGAGTCTTCTATTTAGGGATTCCACTGTACATTACCTTAATCGGCATAAAAAATGAGTTTAACTTACCTGGGGCTTCTACAAGCCCCCTGCAGCTGCCCTGTGCCCACATCGTCACTGAACAATCCTCCAGTCCCCGGCAGTCCCCCTCTTTCAGCCAAGCAAATCAGCGGGTGGGCTACTGCGCATGCACAGTCCTGGCTGCGCACATCTTTCATCAATATTGTGTCATTGGGAGCGTTCTGCACATGCACAGTGATTTCCCCATACTGTGCATGTCCAGAGCGCTCCCGTACACAGGAGTACCAACAGGTGGCATGTGGCCCGGGGCCACACATTCAAACGAAAGAAGGGCGCTGTGGGGGACTGAAGGATTGTTTAGTGACACAGGGCTGCAGCAGGGGGCTGGTAGAAGCCCCAAGTAAGTTAAACTTGTCCAGAGTGGACAGAGGGCATGCACTGGACAAAGGCAAAGTATTAGATGGCACACAGTGGCAACAAAGGGGACTCCAGCAAAGATGGGGGGAGGGGACACAATAAACATCTGTATCATAAGACTCCCTGAATCTTTGAGTGCCCCCTGAAGTTTACATGCAAATTCTTTTAATATGGGAGCAGCATGGGCAGGTAGTTAGTGTCGCTGCAGCTTATTTTTAATTACTTTGCCTGTAGTTCAGGACCAGTGACCGGCCACATTAAAGGGACACTACTAAAGCCTGGAGAAAAAGCAGTTTAACCTACCTGGGGCTTTTTGTAACCCCATGTAGTCATCCTGTGCCTGGGCCATATTTCCAAGACCCTTCAGCAAGCAGTGGCGAACCCCTGAACACTGGCTGGTCATGACCAGTTGCAGGCTACTGTTCCTACGCGGCCCCTTAGCGTGCACATCCTGATTGCGATCCTGGTAACAGGGGTGTTTTGCTCATACGCAGTAGCATCTTCCCCCACCCGCACGGTGCACAGGCCAGCCGGCTTTAAAGGGGGTAGATGCTGTTGGCTGCAGGGTCGGGCGCAGGATGACTTGGGGGGGCTGCAAGAATCACCAGGTAATTTGATAGGTTTGTTTCAGACTTGTGAACATGCGAGTGAGGATAAGAACAAAACTCCAGCTTAAATGCACAGCAGAGACAGAGGAATCATTTGTTTCTTCTACTTAATAATTTTATTAACTTTACATTTGAAAAGTGTAGTGTGCAGTAAATAATTGTTCACTTACAGCCTTTTTCTCCCCTCCTCCTGTCACTCAGTCAAATGTCAGTGCGGGTCTTCACCATACCAGACACCCTGGAGGCTATGTGCACGTGCACAACAATAAAAAAATTTTAGTAGGTGGGGGGGAAGGGGTCTCAATCACTGCTCTGCCTAGCATCCTAGGATCCTGGTCTGTTCTTCAACCCCAGCGGCACCGCGAGACCTCCCTATCCACTCCTCTCTCTGATGTGGGTGGGCTCAGGGCTAACATCACGGCCACTCACATGACGTAATTTGATTGACAGCAAGCTGAGCTAATCCAGCCGTTCTGCACTCGTACTGGATGGGATTGGTCTGGCTGGCTGCTGAGTTACATTCATGCAGCCAGAGGAGGACGCTCCCTGTCGAGATTCGCTCCGGCCGGGGAAGATAGTCTGCCTGCAGCTTCTGGCTGTCTCCCCAGGCTCAAGTCACAGGCTAGTCTGCGTTCCATCGCTTGTGGGCGGCCGCCCTTGCTAGCTGAGCTGTCTGCTAGTTAGCTGATGCAAATTCAGTGTAGACGCCAGCAACAAAACATGGCAGCCGCCTGTGGACTAGTGGAGCAGCTTTCTGATATAGTGGGTGACGGGAATAGATATTCATCCTGTCACCCGCCCCAAAAATTTAGGGGAATTTCGGCGCCCTAGTCCCAAGCCTTGGATGCCTGCCCCCAAATCCGGCCCTGGTCGCACTAGTGATATATCTGGTGCAGCAGCATCCAGCCACTTGCACAAGATGGCTCTCCTAGCTGCAATCAAAATTATGTGAAACAAAGATGACGGAATATGTCGATTATCCTCATCAGACCGCTTAAAATAGTTGAATAACATGAGAATTTTCATTTTGGACACCTTTTTGTTACAAAGCTTATTGGCATACCTGAGAACCTCATCCCAAAAGATCTGAATTTTATGACAGTCCCACATACAATGGAGGAGATCTGCATTTTTACCCTTACATTTAGGACACCACGGATTATAATGTGGAGGCGGTTTCTTATACTTGATGTTGAAGGCATATTTTCCCTATATGGATCAATAGCAAATGAGAGGATCTCCATTTTTCATCTTTAATAACCTGTCTGACCACTAGATTACCCTCTATGATCATTTTGCCCACTCCCTCTTCCATCAGAAGACTTTCCCATTTAATCATTGCAGTATCCGCTATTTTTTGATCGCTCAGGCCTCGAATAGCTAGGTAGAAATCTGATAAGGACCTATCTCTCAATGTGGGTTTTAATATATTGTCAAATTTTGTTGGGGTCATTATTGCTTTATGATGATGTAGATTTTGAGCAATTAGTGATTTCATTTGGGAATAAGAGAGGAAGTCTCCTGGGGGAAGGTTGTATTTCTGTCTAAGCTCCCGAAATGATAGCCATCTACCCTCTCGTAAGTCAAACATGTTACCTAGACTTTTTAACCCTTTTTGGTCCCAATTGTCAAAAGCCTGCTGTTGGATACTACAAGGAAAATTGGGGTTTCCCCAAATAGGTAAGTACTTAGAAAATTGCCATGGGAGATCGCATTTTTTCCTCACCGCTTTCCAGACTGCTATAGTATCTCTATAGAGGATGTTGTGTTTTAGTCTGAGTGGAATATTTCGTAATTGAGCATGAAGGAGTCCCGTGAGGGACCATGGGGATACTTGTTCTTGTTCTAACTTGGTGTTGGAATAATGCTCGTTAGCAATAACCCAATCATGTGAGTGACGGAGAAGAGAGGCCAGATTATATTCCCTGATGGAAGGAAGGTTTAACCCTCCTAAGTTTTTTGGTAACGATAGTTTAAGTCTAGATATCCTTGGTTTCTTTGAACGCCATATAAATTTGGACCAGGCAGTGTTAAGTGTCGACACGTCTTTGTGCTTCAGGAGCAGTGAGACCGTCTGTAAGGGATATAATAGCCTGCCCATAGATATCATTTTGATAAGAGCAATGCGTCCTGCAAAGCCTAAGGGAAGATTCTGCCAGGATTCTAATTGGGATTTGATGCTCCGTATCAATGGGGTAAAGTTGAGGTTGTAGATTTGTGTAGGATCTTTAGATATGTTAACCCCCATGTATCTAATAGTGTTTGTTGTTAGTTTGACACCCAATGATGACCAGGAGGAGGTATCTGCCTTTGTAGACAAGGGCATTAATTAGCTTTTGTCTGGATTAATCACAAAACCGGAGAGTGCACCCACTTTTCTAATTGTCTGGAGAGCTATCGGAACTTGGGTCACCGGGTCAGATAGAAAAAGAAAAATGTCATCTGCGAAGAGTGCCTGCTGGACAAGCTCACTGCCTATTGCAATACCTCCCAGATTTTTCCTTAATAGTATTGCTAGTGGCTCTAATGCCAAGTTAAAGAGGAGGGGAGACAGGGGGCAGCCCTGCCTTGTACCTCTCCTTAATGGGATGTAATTGGTAAGAAATCCTGGTAGAGCTATTTGAGCTTTAGGGTTAGAGTACATGGCTTTTAAGGCATTTACAAAATGGCCACCAAACCCCTGCTTAAAAAGCACCTCAAACAGCCAGTCCCACTCCACCTGATCAAATGCTTTTTCGGCATCGACACTCAACACTGCTGCTGATGTATGGGTTGTTGGATATGCTCGAACCTGCTCCGAGACTGCAATCACTTTGTGGATGTTTGAGACTGCTGCTCTCTGTCTCGTAAAGCCTACTTGATTGGGATGGATCAGACGTGGCATGATAAGAGCCAATCTATTTGCGAGGATTTTAGAAAGCAATTTCATATCTGTGTCAATGAGGGAAATAGGTCTGTAAGAGCTAACATGTTCGGGGTCTCTCCCTTCTTTTGGAATCAGCTTGATATGTGCTAAATGTCCTGTAGTAGGATAAGTGCCTGTGAGCATAATTTTATTGAACATTTGGGCAAGGACCGGGGATATTTCTTCTCTAAGAATTTTGTAATACTTCGAAGAAAGCCCATCAGGGCCCGGAGCCTTACCCAGACCCAGGCCCGTGATTGCAGCCTTTACTTCAGCCGGAGTTGTTTCCGCATTTAAATCTGACCTCTCCTCCTCCGTCAAACACTTGAGTTTAATTTTTTCTAAACAGGCCTTTATATCCTCTTTAGAGGGTGATTTAGTAGAATATAAAGTTTGATAATAGCTTGCAAATATGTCACATACGTTAGAAGGGTGATGTTCCAGAGTCCCCTTCTCATCTTTAACTAGGATTGGTTTTCTGTTAGAGAGTGTTTGTGTAGCTATAGAGGCTAGCATCCTACCAATTTTCTCCCCATGCTTGTAATATTTGAGCTTAATGTATGGTCTATGGGCTTCTTCCCTTACTCTGAACCACGTGTCACTATTTAATTTACTTTTAATCCGAACTCTTCTCGTAGAATCTATTGGATTAGCTTGATATCGATTATATGTTTCCCTAACTGCTTTCACTGCTGATTCATATTCTTTATTTGCATCTGCTTTTTTTTCTTTAAAAATCCCATGATTTTACCCCTTAAAGGGAAGGTTCAAGCAAAAAAAAAAAATGAGTTTTACTTACCTGGGGCTTCTACCAGCCCCATGTAGCCATCCTGTGCCCTTGTAGTCACTCACTGCTGCTCCAGTCCCCCGCTGGCAGCTTTCTGACCTCGGAGGTCAGGGCCACATTGCATACATTTTTACGCATTCCAGCTAGTGCAGGAACAAAAATTTACGCGTTGCACCACTAACGCGTAAAAATGTATGCGTTAATGTTCCTGCACTAGCGGAAATGTGTAAAAATGTACGCAATTCGGCCCTGACCTCCGAGGTCAGAAAGCTCCCAGCGGGGGACTGGAGCAGCAGTGAGTGACTACGAGGGCACAGGATGGCTGCATGGGGCTGGTAGAAGCCCCAGGTAAGTGAAACTCATTTTTTTTTTTGCTTGGACCTTCCCTTTAAGACAGCTTTTGATGCCTCCCAGAATAAGATAGGGTTCTCAGCATGAGAAGAGTTGTCGCACGAGTATTCAAGCCACCAATTCTGAAGTTTGCCAGCAAAGTTTTCATCTCCATATAGTTGCGACGGAAAACGCCATATGAATTTGTCAGAATCTAGTATATCAAGTGAGATTGGGGCATGATCAGAGATGACCATATCGTTAATTGTGGCTTCTCGGAGTCTCCCCATAAGTGCATTTCTAAGGAGGAGCATATCTATACGAGAGTGTGATTTATGCCTATATGAATAGTGAGTGTATTCCCTTGAAGAAGGATTTAGGAATCGCCAAGAGTCCATCAAGTTGGTGGCTTCCATGAGTGCGACAAGTCTCCTATCATGAGATCTTATTTGGGTATCTATCTTAGATCTGTCTTCCTGCGGGGAAACTACCGAGTTCATATCTCCCCCCACTATTAGGTTAGGTGATGCTATTTTGGAGAGCCTGGAAAGCAGTGAGTCAAAAAAGGATTGGTTATTTTCATTAGGGCCATACACATTCCAAATGGCAAAGGTTTCTGTGGCTTGTTTTACAGTTATATATAACCATCTGCCATTCGGGTCTGCCTCATGTGAGAGAACTGAGAGTTGCGCATTTTTGTTAATAAGAATTAAGACGCCCGCCTTTTTATGGACTGCAGGAGCCCCATACACTTCCCCAATCCATTTCTTCCTCATATAGTTAAAGTGATGTGATTCTAGGTGTGTCTCTTGAAGGAGACATATATCGGGGGACAATTTCTTTAGATGGTTTATTATTCGTGATCTTTTGCCTGCAGATTGCAGGCCCTTAACATTCCAGGAGACTATGCGCATAGCAGGAGGCGACCTAAATGGCAGTGGGAAACAGTAATCATCTTTTGTACAGGTATAAGATCTTGAACCCAAGCTAAATGGCACAGCGTGAAACACCCCCCCCCCCCATACTTTCCTCCCCCCCACCCACCCCCAGTTTCCCCAAACATATTCCTCAAACTTGAGGAAAACCAAGAACAAAAGTGTTAACATATATCTAGGGGAGAGAGAAAAACCTTTCCCGTAGGAGCGCTTCACTTCTTCCCCGATGGTGTTCTCCCAAACCGCTCCGCATCAGCATCTTCCACAGTTCAGCCCTTGTCTGGTACAAAGCGTTAAAAAAAGACAAGAAAGAGACAAACAGAGAGAATGATCATCCTGAGAATTATTCATGCAGGGGGCTCTCTGTTGGGGGACGGATTTCTGTTTGGAGAATTACGTGAAGAGTGCGTGGATCTGGGTGATCTTGAAGAATCTTGAGATTCCCGCAAGAAGTGCTTGACTTCCTCTGGTGTGGTGAAGGTTTGCTGTTTACCATCATGGTCAGTGAGGCGCACAGTTGCTGGATAAAGTAGCATAAACGTGATGCCTTTACTTGCTAGCATGTTACACATAGGCACAAAGGCTTGTCGTTTCTTAGAGACCTCGGCTGAATAGTCATTGAAAAGCTGTATGGAGGTATTGCGGAGCTCAAGTTGGTGCAGTTGGCTGCGGTACGTCGCCATTAGGCGTGTTTTGTCTGCGAATTCTAGATATCTGATTAGTACCATGCGGGGGGTATCACGCTGCCGTTTGCTGCTTGCCGGGCCTACCCCGTGTGCTCGCTCCACCTTCAGAGGGGAGTCGAGGCCCAAGGCCGCTGGTATTTCTTTGGCGCATATGTCAAACAGCTCCTCTGCGGAAATTTCTTCCGGAAGGCTGACCACCCTGACATTATTCCGCCTGGAGTGATTTTCCAGGTCTTCTATTCTGGCATGGGCAGTTGCATTGTCCTTAGTCAGGGATTCGATCTTGGTATTGGCAGTACGCAAGTCGTCCTCGCAGTTACTAATTCTGGTCTCCGTCTCTTTTAGCCTCTTAGCCTGGTTTTGTATGTCTTGCTTGATCCCTTGTAAAGACTTTTTTATGGTCTCTTGGATCATTATCTGTAAGTCTGGAGCCAAGGCCTTCCCCACCTCCTCTGCCAGTCTCTTATAATTAATGCGTAGATGTGATTTCTGCGTACCTTCACAGAGTGAGTCCTTATCCGATTCCCCTTCAGAGCTGGATTGATGTCTCTGCGTGTCTTCCTCTGTGGCCTGCCTGTTAGCCTTACGCGCTGATTTCCCGCCTGCCATCTTGCCAGTCTCCCTTCCTGTCTCCTTCCGCTGTCTCTGTTCCAGGCGTGTGAGGTATCGCTCCATGCGCTATCCCAGGCTACTGCGGAGTGTCTCCCCGATATCCTGCTGATGTTGCGAGGGTTAGTGGCGGGCTGTAGGTGATGTATTGGGCCAAACTGTGGAACGACTCGTTGGAGCTCTAGCCTCGCGCTGTCACCATGCGGGCGCCGGAACCGGAAGTCTCGGTTGGGTTCCTTCATGAGCATGAATCATTCCCGGCATCCCTCTATGCCCGTGCGAGTGTGCACTGCCGATCTTCAGGGACGGGCGCTTGCAGCCACGCACCCATCCTATTCACTCAGACACCGGCCTTAGCAGCCAGAGTATAATGAATGAAATAGAATGACCTATAGGCTGCTAACCCTTATTTTGCCACCTGATTGGTTCCTTTATTTGTAAAAGCTTGTCCCTGTCAGTGATCTCTCGCTCGTCATAGCGAATTGTTGCCTTAGGGTTGCTCTCCTAGGTGTGAGTTTTGTGGATTATATTGTGTATGACTATTGCCTGACCTTTTGACCCTGCTGTGGATTGCTGCCTGGACCGACCTTGGAATTAAACCCAACCTGCTCTTACCCTGTCCTTTGGTACAGTGATTATTGTGATCTGCTGCACATGACCCCTGGACCATTACTGGATTGGCTATAGTTTTACAATTTGTACCGAATTTTTCTGACTTCCTGTTGCCCAGCTGGACTGCCTACTACCTTGCTGCCTGTATCCGCTTAGTGAGGTTCTGGAAGTGCTTTTGCCTTCCTGGCCTGTCTCAATTCCTTATGGATACAAGACCTGTGTGTAACTGAGAGCCGGGAGGATGTGCTCAGTCATCCCTTGGCTGAGCAGGGACTAGGGCGAAGACTGTGGAAGTGAATGGAGAATTGAGACTAAAGGAAAGTGGGAGTTCCTAGGCCTCACAATACTAAATATGTATGAGATCTCACTGTAGCTAGGTAAAATCCAGTATACTTTATTGGCACAGCCAAGAAGACAAATACAACAGCTGATGAGACACAAGACACAAGGGCCCATATGCAATTCACTTTTTCTCCTGAGTTTTCTCCTGAGTCATATTTTCTAAATTGTCAGTAAAATGCCTTTTATATCACCAGCAAGCAAGAAAATAGATGAAATAGTTTTGATAGCACTTTTCACCTACTTTTTGGTACTTTTTAAATTGCAAAGTGATGAAAAGATATTCTTAAATAGAAAATTAAAAATTATCTCCTAGAAGAAAACTCAGGAGAAATAGGTAATTGCATAAGGGCCCTTTTAAGGTCTTTAGTCATGAGCTGTGACTAAAAACCTTGGCCCATGTGCAGTTCACTTTTTCTCCTGCCTTTTCTCCTAGGAGATAATTTTTCATCTTCAATTTAAAATAACTTTGTAGCACTGTGTAATGGAAAAAAATCCAAAAAGTAGGTGAAAAAGTGCTGTCAAAAATATTTTGAGTATTTGCTTGCTGGTAGTTTAAAAGCCAATTTATTTAGAAGTTGTGAAAATATTGCCCATGAGAAAACTCAGGCGAAAAAGTGAAGGCCAAGGGCCCATATGCAATTAACATTTTCTCCTGAGTTATCTCCTAGGAGATATTTTCAAATTGTCAATACAATGCATTTTAAACCACCAACAAGCAAGAAAACCCTCAAAATAATGTCAATAGTAACTCTTTAACTACTTTTTGGTATGTTTTTAATTGCAAAGTGCTGAAAAGTTATTTTAACTAGAAGATAAAAAATATCTCTTAGGAGAAAACTCAGAAGAATAAGTTAATTGCATATTGTGTATGAAATGCATCAGCTATTGTATCTGTCTTCTTGGATAGTCTGCTTTTGCCTGATTGCAAATATCCGTCATTTCTTCTGCATTTCTTCTTGTCTCTTTAGCCACCAATAAAAATTGCAAAATGCAATCGCTGCAAAATCACCTTGTAAAATTGCATTGCAATTTGAAGTGTTAAACATCTCTAAGGTTGGGAGCATACTTGTCTACCATTTTTCTCTGTGTGTTTTTCTCCATGAGTTTTCTGCATACGATGCATGTCTGTATATGGGAAAAACGTGTTCTGCACCTGCGCAGTCACAGTCTTGGCAAACTGCGCATGCAAAAAAACGGGACTGTGCCCAGTGGAGCACAACTTGGGGATTTATCAGAGAAGACTGCAGGAGAACAGAGTGGCACAGGAGGACAGCAGGGAAACTCCAGGAAAGTATAAATGCTACCAAAAACTTCTATCATCTCAGGTACACTTTAACATTGGTTCTCAGTTTTCCTGTCCTGTGCAGAAAACGCACACAAAAAAAGAAAAGACAAGTGTGCTCCTTGCCTCTCTCTTTGAAGCGGGATTGTCACCATAAAAATGTCAACACTAACTGCTCTGAGTGTATTAAGGGATACAGATACAAATCCTGCATTCAAAACTTTTTCTGCTGTTATGGTTTGGAGTTATCACATACCTTAGGAGCACTGGCCCTTTAATTGCCATTGCCAAAAAGTTGCATGCTGGGGGGGTCTTTTTTTTTAAAGGTTAAAGTTATTGTAGACTTCTGGCAAGGACAAGCTAGGTTGGTCCTTGACAGACCTGACATTCAGGACTTCTGGGGCACTCTGCAAGCAATGTGAACATGCACGCAGGCAGTTCTAGGTGTCTGTATGTCATATATGCGAGTAGGTAAGAATGCTGAAAGTTAACACAGGTTCACTTAAAGTCTAAATTGTGCCTCTGAGTCTTAGAAGTGGAAGTTATTAACACATTATACCATTTCACAATTCTCTTGTTATTACAAAACCCAGCACAAACTGGCATAAGTATTCCGATAGCAGACACTACAGAGTATCAGTACATATCAGAATGTTTTCTAAATATCTCCTTTGTGCAGCCTGGGAATCCCCAACATATGAAATTACCACTGCAAACCAGAGCTCATCTCTGCATATTACAATGCCTGCTGAAAAGTTTCCATACCGCACAGTGCATTGCGGGGTGTTGTAACACCACCTTGTGGTGCTTTCTATGACATACGTCTGCACTTTTGTGTTGTATTTCATACATATAGGTTTTCATCTATATTCTCAACAGTTTATGTTCTTTTACAAGTAAATCATGCTTCAAATTGAAATGATAGAGACATTTTCAAGCCAAGAGGAAAACTGATACTTTATTGGTATTCTTGTGCCATATAAACGTCAATATCCACAACAATCAGCTAGTTGCTCTGGCGTTAGTCATGGAGAGAATCCGAAGACATAACAGCAAAAGCTGTTTAGGTGATACCTTTGATGACTAACTTTACAAGATTTATTTGCAAGCTTTCAAAACTTTAAGTTTATTCTTCAGGCATGACACAGAACTGGATAAAAAATGTAAAAAAGTAATGTAACATACAGACCCATATGCAATTCACTTTGTCTCCTAGGGAATCATTTTTCATATTCTCTTTAAAATAACTTTTCTGCATTTTGCAATTGAAATGAACTACCAAAAGTTGTAGAAAAAGTACTGTCAAAATTATTTTGTGTATTCTCTTTGTTACTGGGGGTTTAACCACCTTAAAGTGAACCAAGCACCAGTTTTTGCAACCAGGGCATCTCAATAGCATATTAAACATGCGTGGCAACAATGTGGCTCATTATTAAAATAAATTAATTTTCTTAAATTTCACCTCTTCTTTTTAAATGTAAAAGTTTAGCAGAGGCCTTTATTATCCTACTTTCTCTTACTTCCCAGACTTGCCCGACTGCAGAAATTTCAGACAGATAGGGACAGACAGGACTGCTGTAATTATTTTATTTCACACATTAGCAAAAAACTTTCATGGGGAGGTGGAGATATTGATCACTATGCTTTAAAGAGTTTTCAGAAGCCACAGATGTTATCTTCACACCTTCCCTGTTGATAAATAATGGGCAGCTAGAAGGGGAGGGGGAACATGGCAGCTCTTATAGCTATTAAAAATCAGGACAAACTGCAGGGGGAAAAAATGGCGCTTGGTTTCCCTTAAAGATGGAAGCAATTTTTCCCTGTCAGCACTCCTCCCATTCATTCACCAATAACTCTAGCAATACTTATCACACCTAAATGATCTATATCTTGTTTTCTTTGCCACAAATAAGGCTTTTTGGGGCTGATACTTGTTTTCAGTAATTACTTTATTTTCTCTCTATTTTATAGGGAAACACAATTTCTCCAATTCCATCCCCTTTGGTTTTTAAATAAGCAATGCTACTATGGATCAAGCCCACACATTTTATTAACCTTTTATTAACCGGCTATCACAACATTTAAATGATGTTCCTAGTACAATGTATGGTGACAACATATTATTTAGAAATAAAGGTGTATTTTATCTGTTTTGCATTTTTTGGACACAATCAATAATTTCAAGCCCTTATTTGCTAAAATAACAGCAATATACCTTAATTACGTACATATAAAAAAGCTCAGGCCCTAAGGTAACTATTTATGTATTTTTTCCAAACTGTCATTTTTTTTACATGTGTTTATGGCTGGTAGATACAGGGAGGAGGGGTGGGTTAATAAGGTTTTAATAAATATTGAATTTATTTATTTTTATTTTTTTAACTTTAATTTTACTTTTTGGTAACTAGATGGTGCTATACACTCTCCTGAAATTTACCAGGAAGCATACGATATTTTTTTAACTAAATTATTACTTTCACTTTTATGAATCAACATGCCTTGTGATTTGAAGCATGATGATTCATATCACCTAAATAACTGTTTTTGTAATGTCTCCGGATTAATACCAGTCAGAAGTCCTAAATGTCCAAATATAGCTTTGGTAGCCAATATGTGTGCAGCCTCATTCAACATGGGCATCATATTTAGAAACAACGTAAACTTAGATACTGTATGCTTTGAGTAGGTGGGTTCTCGGCCTCTTTCCTCCCAGTCCTCCCTCATAAATGATTGCAGGATATGAGATGTCTGTCTTACAAACTATATGATTCTCACCATTGATTCTGTCAACTCAATCTATTGAATGCATGAGCAGCCGTTGTAGATTAACTCTGACCAGTAAGTAAGATTAAAGGAAAAGTTGATTGGTTTGGTTATTTAGTATCATTCATCCATAGCTGTTTCAGAGATTTGCTGTCAAATGTATGGGGAAAAAAATACAGAACAAAGAAAAATGTACATGTCTGCAGCGCACTTGAATGCTTTTTTTTCCACAAATAGAGAATAGTTTTTTTGTTGTCTTGAGTATCAAATAAATAAGTATTTTAAAAAGTCAAAAGCAGTTGAGTAGCGTAAGCTTTATTGGCCTTAGTGCGGGGTTTTACATTGGCCCACTCAAGCACTATCTCTATACAGAACAATTAATATGGAGCAACAATACCCTCCAATGACAGCTGCAGTGTCAGAAAGGTTAGTAGGGAAGGGGAACAGTTTGTTAAAAAGGAACTGTGGTGAAAAAAATAACAATGAATAAAATTGCTTATTGTCTACAACATTAATTCATAGATTATTTAGTCAGTGTTTGCCCATTGTAAAGTCTTTCCTCTTCCTGATTTACATTCTTGAATTTATCCCTGCCAGGTGATCTGTACGGAATGTTTTGTTACGAAACGTTCTGTGTACAGAGGGAAATACGGCCTGCTTGGCAGTTGGAAAAGGCTGTTATTTCCCACAATGCAATGAGGTTCACAGACAGCAAACTGTCAGGACCATGGTCATGACATTACACTGCGAGAGGGGTTTCGCGAATTTGCACACTCAAACGCTTTCATTTTCACTAGTGCAAATTCACGATCGCATGCAAACGCGAAAATGCGTGCAAAAAGGGCCGTGATATGAGTTATCATGGTTTAGTGAAACAAGCCCATAGAGGTGATCATTAACAGCACTGCAGCAATGAAGAGCAAATATAGCAGTTGAAGGAGGGACCGAATCAGTTAATTTGGGCGCGAATCGCCATAGGTCACTGTACAAATTGTGGCTATGGCTGCACTGCAGCAGTAATTTGGGTACGGGATAATAGCAGCCATGGCAGGCATCAGAGCTCTGCAATGCTATATCGGGAACTCCAACGGGGGATAATTAGCAGCTGGCACCAGAGTTCCACTGTACTATATCGGAACTCCAGCGGGGGATAATTAGTGGCTATGGCTGCAGTTTAGTGTTAGCAGTAGGTGGGGGTTAGCTTTGGGCATAAGTATGGGAGCTTGGAGCCGTAGCTGTGAGGTAGAATTAGGCGTAGGTAAGGGAGGGCTCATGTGGAGGTTAAAGGAAACCTGAAGTGAGAGGTATATGGAGGCAGCCATACTGTATACTACATCACCTCTTGCCCCCCACTCACCCATTCCTGTACACCGTAAGCTCGCACAGGTAGGGCCCTCTCACCCTTTTGTGTCTTGGAATTGTTATACATTTTATTCATCATGTTACTTTTGTCACTGTGATCACCAATTCTGTATTTTGTACCAATTCTGTATTTTGTATCAATTCTGTATTCTGCATATTTGTGTATACCATTGTCTGTATTATTATGTACCCCATGTTTGTTTCTTACTTTGTACAGCGCCACAGAATATGTTGGCACTTTTTGAATCAATAATAATGATATTTATTTCCTTTTGAGCAATACCAGTTGCCTGGCTATCCTGCTGATCCTCTGCCACTAATACTGTTACCCATAGACCCTGAACAAGCATGCAGCAGATAAGCTGTTTCTGACATTTCTGTCAAAGCTGACAAGACTATCTGCATGTGTGTTTCTGGTGTGATTCGGACACTACTGCAGCCAAATAGACCTGCAGGGCTGCCAGACAACTGGTATTGTTTAAAGGGAAATAAATATGGCAGCCTCCATAGTCTTCTCATTTCAGGTTCCCTTTAAGTGACGGTTAAGTCATAGCAGAATGTCGGTAAATTTGTGTCGTGGAGCTGTTTTTCAGCACCCTAGCAATTCTGCCTTTCTCCTATATTAACTAGTACCTATGCCATGCTCACGGCGACGAGAGTGCGGCCTAGTCGCGCATGTGCAGAAGCCTGACGGGACTACTGAGAGTCCTAGCGGCAAGGGAGTCGAAACAAAGGGGCTGAACAGGACAGTGAGGGAGGCCCTCATGAGGCTGGAGGAAGCCCCAGGTAAGTATAAATAAGTCATAGTGTACAAGCACAAGTACACTTTAAAGCAGGTCAATGTAAAAAGAGGTTCATGTAGTGACATTATTTGTACATAAAATACATTTCATGATGGTTAATGAATACCTAAGTAGAAAGAAATGCTTTATATATTCCTGGAGTTGAGATCAAAACTAGTTTTATGGCTTTACACAGCTACACTGGAAAGTTAGCGAACAAACTAATATATTTTACCTTCACGCTTAGTTTAGTTGTCTTTTAAAAACCAGTACATATATTTTACAAATGGCCTAGCTGGAGTAAAATATAAAATCTGGAAAACATGGTTGCTTTAAGTGTCCTAAGTGGATGCCATGCAATCTAAATGAGAAATTATTCCGCAAGCACTTAAAATATCATTAACCTCATTAACTAGCATCTGCTGTAAGATTACTTATTGCGGTACGTCCTTGCAGCCATATGTGGAATTTGGTGTTTTATGTACACTGAGAACTACACATGAAAGCAATAAACATCATAAACATTACATTATGCAAATGTATCTGTTAGATTGAGTGTGTTTTTTTCAACACTATTTATTGTACAGCCAGTCGTTATAGTCATTAGTGAAGATCTATCTCCGCAGACCACACAGTCAGTCATACAGGAAGGAAAAGACATCTTCACTTAAGTTTCAACAGCAAATAAATTTTAAAATCTCTGTGTATGCTGCATACAATGCAGAACAATGCATACAAAAATGATTGCACTAAACTTATGAATTACAAATGTATACTTAAAGCGAACCCGATAGCACGGGCTCAAAATCTGAAACTTACTATGAAGAGACGCAGGCCTCAGGATCCCAATGAGGCTCCCCTTGGTTTTCACAAGCTCCACCCCCTCCCGTTGCTAAGCACGGCCCCCTTCACATCAAGGCTGTGCAGCTCCTCTTCAGAATCAGAATAAGAATCAGAATCAGCTTTATTCGCCAAGTACGACATGCCGCACCTGGAATTATTTTTGGACACATGGCAATTGGCATAGTGCATGCTAGTGCAATTTAGTAACATCAACATGGTACAGATAGTAGCTAAGAAACAACGACGACCACCTTTAACTAGAATGTAGTGCCAATATGATAACAACAACATGGTATAGATAATAGATACAAAAACAGCAATAACAACAATTTAACTACAACACGGTTCATAGTGCAGATAGACGAGCTATTTGTAAAATAGACAAACATTCTGTAAAATAATCTGGCAGGGGCCTGCCTGTAGGCATGTTTTCATCTGCTGGGCAGCTATGGAAGATTAGACGGTGCCCTTTGGGAGAGAGCTTGAGTTGAGTAGGAGGACCGCCTGAGGGAAGAAGGTATTTCTGTGCCTGGCGGTTTTGGTGAGAATGGTCCTATAGCGGTGGCCTAGCGGGAGGTTGTCGAGGAAGCGACAGCCAGGGTGGGAGGGGTCCTGAGTAATCCTGTTGGCCCTGGACCTCATTCTAGATGAGTGGAGGAGGTCCAGGGGGGGGCAGGGGTGACCCGATGATCCTCTCAGCAGCACTGATTACCCTCTGCAGTTTTTGTCTGTCCTTTGCGTTTGCCCCAGAGTACCAGACAATGATGGAGGAGCAAAGGACAGACTCGATGGTGGCAGAGTAGAAACTAGTCATTAGCTCCCGCGGCATTCCAAACTTTCTCAGCTGCCTGAGGAAGAACAGCCTTTGCTGGGCTTTCTTTTGAGTTACGGTGGTATTTTCATCCCACTGCAAGCTGTCAGTGATGGTGGTGCCCAGAAACCAAGCGCTGTGTACCCTCGAGACCTCAGTAGCATCAATGTAAACCGGACTAGGAGACGGAGCGCTCCTTCTGAAGTCAAGAATCAGTTCCACAGTTTTTGCTGTATTTAGTACTAGATTGTAATCCTTGCACCACCTGTGGATCCGCTCAACCTCCATGCGATATTCATGCTCCCTGTCCTCGCCAATGAGCCCCAGGATGGTGGTGTCATCCGCAAACTTAATGACCCTGACAGAGTCGGCGGATGAAGTACAGCTGTTTGTGTACAGGGAAAAGAGAATTGGGGACAGCACACACCCTTGAGGGGCACCTGTGTTGGTGATTCTTACGCTGGAGGAGCATCCGCCCATCCTCACTAGCTGCGACCTGTTGGTGAGGAAATCCCTGATCCAGGTACACAGCGTGGGGTCAACACCGAGTCCTGCCAGGTTGTCGTGCAGAATGTACGGGCATATGGTGTTGAACGCGGAGCTGAAGTCTAGAAGCAGGATCCTGGCGTAGGTGTTGGGATTATCTAGATGTTCTGTGATGAGCGCAAGACTGATATTAATGGCATCCTCCACTGACCGATTGGCCCTGTATGCAAACTGCAGGGGATCCATCATGGAGGCGGTGTGGCCCTTCAGATGTGAGAGAACCAGTCTTTCGAAGGTCTTCATAATGACTGGGGTTAGGGCAACAGGTCTGTAGTTGTTTAGGTCTGTGACTCCTGGCTTCTTGGGGACTGGGATGATGTCGGCTTGTTTGAAGCAGGAAGGAACTTTGCCCAACAATAGGGATTTGCTGAAGATGGTGGTGAGGATTGGGGCTAGCTGGCTTGCACAGGTTTTCAGGCAGGATGGGGATATGCCGTCCGGGCCAGAAGCCTTCCTGGTGTTGAGCCTCTGGAGGTGCCATAGTACATCAGCCTCCCGTACTATTACCTGTGCCATGGGGGGGATGACAGCGTGGGGAGATAAGGTGAGAAGAAGATCCCCTGATGGGGGAGTGAGTGCTGGGTCCACGGTGTGGGTGGGTTGATGCTCAAACCTGCAATAGAACTTGTTGAGCTCCTCGGCTAGCGCGATGCTTGGAAGTGTGTGCTGGCGAGGTGGCTTGAAGTTAGTGGCTGCCCTGAGACCTCTCCACACCTCCCGCGAGTTGTTGGACTGGAGATTCAGTCTCAGTTTGTTTGAGTAGTCTCTCTTGGCCGCCTTCAGCTCGCGATTCAAGGTGTTCCTGGCCTCCCTGAACTCCTCTGGGGTTCCGGATTTGTGTGCCTCCTCTTTGATCCTCCGAAGTCGGCGTAGCCTGCCGTTAAACCAGGGTTTGTTGTTTGGGAAAACTCTGATGGTCGTCGTTGGGATGCATGACTCCTCGCAAAAGCTGATGTAGGAGGTGACGTTCTCCGTCCATTCGTCTAGGCAGGGAGCCTCCAGGGCTGACCAGTCTGTGCTGTCAAAGCAGGCTTGTAGTTGACCCTTAGCCTCCTCTGTCCACTTCTTAACAGTCCTGACAGTTGGCTTGGAGGTTTCGAGAAGCCTTCTGTAGGTGGGGATCAAGTGAATTAGGCAGTGGTTAGAGTTACCTAGGGCAGCCCGGTGAGTGGCCTTGTACGCATCCTTGAGAACCGTGTAGCAATGGTCTAGGGTATTTTGATTCCTGGTGGGGCAGGTAATGTGTTGCTTATATCGGGGGAGCTCCTGGCGAAGGTTTGCACTGTTGAAATCACCTAGGATAATGAAGAGGGAGTCCGGGAGGGATGTTTCCCACAGGGATATGGAGTCGCTGAGTGTACCTAGGGCTTTCTTGGTGTCCGCATCCGGGGGGATATATACGCCTGCAAGGACATAGGAGGTGAACCCCCTGGGCGAGTACTGAGGCCTGCAGTTGATGAGTAGGAACGCAACATCTGGAGAGCAGCATTTGTGCAGGATGGATGTGTTGGAGCACCAGCTGGCATTGATGTAAAAGCAGATTCCTCCACCCTTTCTTTTCCCTGAGAGAGAGTGGTCACGGTCTGCACGGAAAAGGTTGAAGCCCGGTAAGTTGAGGGAGTTGTCCGGAATATTGTCATTTAGCCATGTCTCTGTGACGCAGAGTACTGGTGAGTTGCGTTCGAGCGAGGGTTCACTGCCAAGTAGTAGTAATAGCTCGTCTAGCTTGTTCGGGAGGGAGCGAACGTTTGCTAGCAGAATGGCTGGGATGGGTGACCTCAGACCCTTCCTCTTGAGTCTAACTTGAGCACCCGCCCTCCTCCTCTAGGCCTGTTTCTGCCGCTACACTGCCACTGTTCAATGTGGGCCCAGACCATGTCCCACAGGGGCAATACCTGGGCCTTGGTCTCCCATTTTAAAAGCTTAGCTTTGGTAAGGGTGACAGTGCATGGGGGGGTTGGGCTAGACATGGCACACAGTAACGGTAGTATACACAGGCAACATAGCATCAAGGTGTTGTGGTGAAATACAGGGCATCAGATATTACTGTGTAAGCTGCTTCCATTCTCCCATTGTTGGTTCCAAGACCCCAGGTCTAGTATATCACAGATATAGTTCTTGGTAGTATCATTTGAGACAGACTCAGAGTACTTATACAGAACAGGCTTAGTGCAGAGAATCAGCAACACTCACCCAGATGTAGAGCACAGTCTGGAAGCAGAGGATGGCAGGACAGAGGATGGCCAGTGCTGAACTGTGCTGCGAGGTGATCCTGGTGGTCTATCCGCTCGCTGTGTAGAAGCAGGGTTTAGAGGCAGAGGATATCAGGACAGATCTGTGCTGCGGTGTAATTCAGCTGTGCAGATTCCATTCCCAACTGATCCTTGGTAGGAGAGGTTAGGCCTCCGCGAGCCACGTGTGTGGAGGTGCCCAGTGAGACTTCGTCCACCGCGCTGGAGGACGCGGGTATGTCGGGAGGGACCGAGCAGGCGAAGGAGGCTGGATAGCTCGGGCAGGCACTGTTGGAGGGCAGTCCGCGGGTGGTCCCTAGTGGCAGCGGTACAACTCGGCAGTGGCCACCTGGCCGGTGCTCTCACTAGGCTGGATCACGCTGTGGAGCTCGGCGATGGCAGACCACGTGGAGGGGAAGCAGAGGTTCGGCTTGCCTGTGGAGCTCGGCGTTCTCAGGACCGCGTGGGGTGGAAGTGGAGGCACTCCTGTGACTGCACTGCGGGCTGATCCGTGAGAGCAGCTGTTGGTCTCCCGATGTCGGCTTGATTGGGGCTGACGGCCGTATTCCCTTGTGCGGCCGCTGGCGGATCCTGGATTCCGGACGTGTGCTGGATCGCGGGCCTGGGCTGGCCTGTGAGGGCAAAGGCGGCAGGTCCAAGGTACCGATCTGACTGGGAGCAGTTATTACAGTAGGAGCCGCTGCTAGATGGATGCCCGGGCCCCAGGTCTAGTGTGCAGCGGGAGATTCTCACTTCAGGTAGCAGGAGCGTGGTAACTGGCCAGCCTGGTTGCAGTAGTTGTAGTACGTTCAGGTGCGCGCAATGGCCGCGTGAGCCCTCCCGCACATGCACTGCAGCATGGAGCCCGCTGCTGCATGCTACTGTGCATGTGCGGGTTGGCTCAGTTGGCTATTCGCAGGAAGAGGAGCTGCGCGTCACTTATCTTGTCACTAATCTTCCAGGGGGCCGCGCTCAGCAAAGGGGGACCACGGAGTAGCAAGTGAAGCCTCAATAGGATCCTGAGGCTTCCCTCTCTTAAGGTAAGTATCTGATTTTGACACTTCAACCACTTCAACCTATCTGGACGAACATTCTCATCCAGATAGGCTGCGCGCACTCCAGCAGGCAGCGCGTGCTCCCGCCGCCAGCTGTTAGCCCATCGATCAATGAATGGGATTATAGATCCCATTCACTTATCAGAGGCTGCGGTTTTTCTGAGTTACAAAAAGTTTCCTGTCCTCCTAATGCTTCCTGGAAGCGTACTATCACGCTTCCAGGACTTTTTGACTGTGGCCATCTTGTGGCCAAATAGTAAAACTACACCCACATCCATTTTTTTTTTAAATAAATACATTTTTATACATTTAAAATTAGCTGTTTACCTCCTCCACCAAAAATTACCCAAATAAAATTTTTAATAAAAAAAACTAAGATAAAAACTACAATAATAAAAAAAACATAAATAGTTACCTAAGGGTCTGAACGTTTTAAATATGCATGTCAAAGGACCATATTAATATATATTTTTAATTACGGGCTTGGAAATAGTGATGGACGCAAATTGAAAAAATGCACGTTTATTTCCAAATAAAATATCGGCGCCATACATTGTGATAGGGACATAATTTAAATAGTGTAATAAGCGGGCCAAATGGGCAAATAAAATACATGGGTTTTAATTATGGTACCATGTATTCATTTCAAACTATAATGGCCAAAAACTGAGAACTAATGATTTTTTTTCCATTTCTTTCTTAACCACTTCCCGACCGCCTAACGCACAGGGGCGGCCGGGAAGTGGAGCCCGCAAGGACCAGCTCACCCACAGAGGCGGCGGTCCTTGTAAGGGCATGGGCGGAGCGATCGCGTCATCCGCGACGCGATCCTCCGCCGGCGCCTGTCTCCGCATACCCGCCATAACATCCCGCCGGCCATACGGAAGCACCGGCGGGATGTTAACCCCGCGATCGCCGCATGCAAAGTGTATAATACACTTTGTAATGTTTACAAAGTGTATTATACAGGCTGCCTCCTGCCCTGGTGGTCCCAATGTCCGAGGGACCACCAGGGCAGGCTGTAGCCACCCTATGTCGCACCCAAGCACACTGATTTCTCCCTCCCCTGCCCCAGATCGCCCACAGCACCCCCCAGACCCCCCCCCCTGCCCACCCCCCAGACCCCTGTTTGCACCCAATCACCCCCCCCCCCCTAATCACCCATCAATCACTCCCTGTCACTATCTGTCAACGCTATTTTTTTTATCCCCCCCCCTGCCCCCTGCCCCCTCCTGATCACCCCCACCCCTCAGATTCTCCCCAGACCCCCCCCCCCCCTGTGTACTGTATGCATCTATCCCCCTGATCACCTGTCAATCACCTGTCAATCACCCATCAATCACCCCCTGTCACTGCCACCCATCAATCAGCCCCTAACCTGCCCCTTGCGGGCAATCTCATCACCCACCCACACCAATAGATCGCCCGCAGATCCGACGTCAGATCACCTTCCAAGTGCAGTGTTTACATCTGTTATCTACCCTAAACACCCACTAATTACCTATCAATCACCCATCAATCACCCCCTATCACCACCTGTCACTGTTACCCATCAGATCAGACCCTAATCTGCCCCTTGCGGGCACCCAATCACCCGCCTACATGCTCAGATTGCCCTCAGACCCCCCTTATCAATTCGCCAGTACAATATTTACATCTGTGCTTCCCTGTAATAATCCACTGATCACCTGTCAATCACCTGTCAATCACCCATCAATCACCCATCAATCACCCCTGTCACTGCCACCCATCAATCACCCCCTGGCACTGCCACCCATCAATCTGCCCCTAACCTGCCCCTTGCGGGCAATCTGATCACCCACCCACACCAATAGATCGCCCGCAGATTCAACGTCAGATCACCTCCCAAGTGCAGTGTTTACATCTGTTATCTACCCTAAACACCCACTAATTACCCATCAATCACCCCCTATCACCACCTGTCACTGTTACCCATCAGATCAGACCCTAATCTGCCCCTTGCGGGCACCCAATCAACCGCCTACACGTTCAGATTGCCCTCAGACCCCCCCTTATGAATTCGCCAGTGCATTAGTTACATCTGTTCTTCCCTGTAATAACCCACTGATCACCTGTCAATCACCTGTCAATCACCCATCAATCACCCCCTGTCACTGCCACCCATCATTCACCCCCTGGCACTGCCACTCATCAATCAGCCCCTAACCTGCCCCTTGCAGGCAATCTGATCACCCACCCACACCAATAGTTCGCCCGCAGATCCGACGTCAGATCACCTCCCAAGTGCAGTGTTTATATCTGTTCTCTACCCTAAACACCCACTAATTACCCATCAATCACCCCCTGTCACTGCTACCTATCAGATTAGACCCCTATCTGCCCCTAGGGCACTCAATCACCCGCCCACACCCTCAGAATGCCCTCAGGCCCCAGCCCTGATCACCTCGCCAGTGCATTGCTTGCATCTATTCCCCCCTCTAATCACACCTTGAGACACCCATCAATCACCTCCTGTCACCCCCTAGCACACCTACCCATCAGATCAGGCCCTATTTTGCCCCGTGTGGGCTCCTGATCACTCGGCCAAACCCTCAGATCCCCCTCAGACCCCCTTCCGATCACCTCCCCAGTGCATTGATTGCATCTATTTTCCCCTCTAACCACCCTCTGAGACACCCATCAATCACCTCCTGTCACCCCCCTAGCACTCCTATCCATCAGATCAGGCCCAATACAACCTGTCATCTAAAAGGCCACCCTGCATATGACCGGTTCCACAAAATTCGCCCCCTCATAGACCACCTGTCATCAAAATTTGCAGATGCTTATACCCCTGAACAGTCATTTTTAGACATTTGGTTTCCAGACTACTCACGGTTTTGGGCCCGTAAAATGCCAGGGCGGTATAGGAACCCCACAAACTGACCCCATTTTAGAAAAAAGACACCCCAATGCATTCTGTTAGGTGTATGACGAGTTCATAGAAGATTTTATTTTTTGTCAAAAGTTAGCGGAAATTGATTTTTTTTTTTTTCACAAAGTGTCATTTTTCACTAACTTGTGACAAAAAATAAAATCTTCTATGAACTCGCCATACACCTAACGGAATACCTTGGGGTGTCTTCTTTCTAAAATGGGGTCACTTGTGGGGTTCCTATACTGTCCTGGCATTTTAGGGGCCCTAAACCGTGAGGAGTAGTCTAGAAAACAAATGCCTCAAAATGACCTGTGATTAGGACGTTGGGCCCCTTAGCGCACCTAGGCTGCAAAAAAGTGTCACACATGTGGTATCGCCGTACTCAGGAGAAGTAGTATAATGTGTTTTGGGGTGTATTTTTACACATACCCATGCTGGGTGGGAGAAATCTCTCTGTAAATGGACAATTGTGTGTAACAAAAATCAAACAATTGTCATTTACAGAGATATTTCTCCCACCCAGCATGGGTATGTGTAAAAATACACCCCAAAACACATTATACTACTTCTCCTGAGTACGGCGGTACCACATATGTGGCACTTTTTTACACCCTAAGTACGCTAAGGGGCCCAAAGTCCAATGAGTACCTTTAGGATTTCACAGGTCATTTTGCGACATTTGGTTTCAAGACTACTCCTCACGGTTTAGGGCCCCTAAAATGCCAGGGCAGTATAGGAACCCCACAAATGACCCCATTCTAGAAAGAAGACACCCAAAGGTATTCCGTTAGGAGTATGGTGAGTTCATAGAAGATTTTATTTTTTGTCACAAGTTAGCGGAAAATGACACTTTGTGAAAAAAAAACAATTAAAATTAATTTCCGCTAACTTGTGACAAAAACATAAAAACTTCTATGAACTCACCATACTCCTAACGGAATACCTTGGGGTGTCTTCTTTCTAAAATGGGGTCATTAGTGGGGTTCCTATACTGCCCTGGCATTTTAGGGGCCCTAAACCGTGAGGAGTAGTCTTGAAACAAAAATGACCTGTGAAATCCTAAAGGTACTCATTGGACTTTGGGCCCCTTAGCGCAGTTAGGCTGCAAAAAAGTGCCAATCATGTGGTATCGCCGTACTCGGGAGAAGTAGTATAATGTGTTTTGGGGTGTATTTTTACACATACCCATGCTGGGTGGGAGAAATACCTCTGTAAATGACAATGTTTTGATTTTTTTACACACAATTGTCCATTTACAGAGTTATTTCTCCCACCCAGCATGGGTATGTGTAAAAATACACCCCAAAACACATTGTACTACTTCTCCCGAGTACGGCGATACCACATGTGTGGCACTTTTTTGCACCCTAACTGCGCTAAGGGGCCCAAAGTCCAATGAGTACCTTTAGGATTTCACAGGTCATTTTGAGAAATTTTGTTTCAAGACTACTCCTCACGGTTTAGGGCCCCTAAAATGCCAGGACAGTATAGGAACCCCACAAATTACTCCATTTTAGAAAGAAGACACCCCAAGGTATTCTGTTAGTAGTACGGAGAGTTCATAGAAGATTTTATTTTTTGTCACAAGTTAGCGGAAATTGATTTTTATTGTTTTTTTTTCACAAAGTGTCATTTTCCGCTAACTTGTGACAAAAAATAAAATCTTCTATGAACTCACCGTACTACTAACGGAATACCTTGGGATGTCTTCTTTCTAAAATGGGGTAATTTGTGGGGTTCCTATACTGTCCTGGCATTTTAGGGGCCCTAAACCGTGAGGAGTAGTCTTGAAACAAAATTTCTCAAAATGACCTGTGAAATCCTAAAGGTACTCATTGGACTTTGGGCCCCTTAGCGCAGTTAGGGTGCAAAAAAGTGCCACACATGTGGTATCGCCGTACTCAGAAGAAGTAGTATAATGTGTTTTGGGGTGTATTTTTACACATACCCATGCTGAGTGGGAGAAAGATCTCTGTAAATGGACAATTGTGTGTAAAAAAAAATAAAAAATTGTCATTTACAGAGATATTTCTCCCACCCAGCATCGGTATGTGTAAAAATACACCCCAAAACACATTATACTACTTCTCCTGAGTACGGCAATACCACATGTGTGGCACTTTTTTGCAGCCTAACTGCGCTAAGGGGCCCAAAGTCCAATGAGCACCTTTAGGCTTTACAGGGATGCTTACAAATTAGCACCCCCCAAAATGCGAGGACAGTAAACACACCCCACAAATTACCCCATTTTGGAAAGTAGACACTTCAAGGTATTCAGAGAGGGGCATGGTGAGTCCGTGGCAGATTTCATTTTTTTTTTGTCGCAAGTTAGAAGAAATGGAAACTTTTTTTTTTTTGTCACAAAGTGTCATTTTCCGCTTACTTGTGACAAAAATTAATATCTTCTATGAACTCACTATGCCTCTCAGTGAATACTTTGGGATGTCTTCTTTCCAAAATGGGGTCATTTGGGGGGTATTTATACTATCCTGGAATTCTAGCCCCTCATGAAACATGTCAGGTGGTCAGAAAAGTCATAGATGCTTGAAAATGGGAAAATTCACTTTTTGCACCATAGTTTGTAAACGCTATAACTTTTACCCAAACCAATAAATATACACTGAATGGGTTTTTTTTAATCAAAAACATGTTTGTCCACATTTTTCGCGCTGCATGTATACAGAAATTTTACTTTATTTGAAATGTCAGCACAGAAAGTTAAAAAAATCATTTTTTTGCCAAAATTCATGTCTTTTTTGATAAATATAATAAAAAGTAAAAGTCGCAGGAGCAATCAAATAGCACCAAAAGAAAGCTTTATTAGTGACAAGAAAAGGAGCCAAAATTCATTTAGGTGGTAGGTTGTATGAGCGAGCAATAAACCGTGAAAGCTGCAGTGGTCTGAATGGAAAAAAAGTGGCCGGTCCTTAAGGGGGGTAAAGCCCGCGGTCCTCAAGTGGTTAAAGAGAACCCGAGGCGGGGTTCTTCCATCGCAATCCATATACAGAGGCTGGGTCTGTCTATAGAGCCCAGCCTCTGTTGCTAGTTAGTTTCCTTCAAAGCCCCCCTGCGCACTGTCAGACCCCATAAAACACAGCCGCGCTGGCGACACTCAGCGTGTCGCAGCCGGCTGTGTTTATCTCACTAATGTCAGTCTCGCCACTCCCCCGCCTCCTGTATTGCTCCGGTCCCTGCCCACGTCCCTTCCCTCGCCGCTGATTGGAGGGAAGGGACGCGGGCGGGGACCGGAGCGATTCAGGAGGTGGGGGAGCAGCCGAGACTGACAGTAGTGAGGTAAACACAGCCGCATAGCGCGGCTGTGTTTTATGGGGTCTGACAGCGCACAGGGGGGGCTTTGGAGGGAACTAACTAGCAACAGAGGCTGGGCTCTATAGACAGACCCAGCCTCTGTATATGGATTGCGATGGAAGAACCCCGCCTCGGGTTCTCTTTAATATTCCCGTTAAAATGGATTTAGAATAAATTATTAGCAAAATGTATCACCCAAAGAAAGTTTAATTGGTGGTGGAAAAAACAAGATATAGATCAATTCATTGTGATGAGTAGTGATAAAGTTATTGGCAAATGAATGGGAGGTGAAAGTTGCTCAGATGCAAAAAATAAACAGCCCTGTGGGCTTAAAGAGACTCTGAAGCGACTTTTAAAACAGCTTTTTACCTTATATTCTACATGGGCATGTTTGCCCCTGCTAAAACGCCACTCTCCCGCGGCAGAACGAGGGGTCTTTACCACCCAAATCCCCTCTGTAGTGCCCGGGGATCGCTTCCCGCTTGAGGCAGGGTTAACGGCCACAGCCCTGCCTCTCAGCGCGTCTATCAGCGCTGATCGCCGCCTCTCCCCGCCCCTCTCAGTCTTCCTTCACTGAGAGGGGCAGGGGAGAGGCGGAGATCCACCGCTGATAGACGCGCATGGAGGCCGAGCTACAGCCGAAAGCTCTGCCACCAGGAGCAGTAAAATCTACGACCAAGTTGGTCGTGGATATTGCAGGGGGGTAAAGACCCCTCGTTCTGCCGCGGGAGAGCAGCGTTTTAGCAGGGGCAAACATGCCCATGTAGAATATAAGGTAAAAAGCTGTTTTAAAAGCCGCTTCAGAGTCACTTTAAGTGGTTAAAGAGAGCCCTGAAGTTGAAAGGCGATTGTATTACCACCACCACCACCTTGTTAGGCCGGGAACGGCAGATGGCGTGGGACATTACTGTTACAGGGGGCTGATAGATGCCCCAGGTAAGTGTCTGTTTTTATCTTCAACACCCCCCCACAGAACCCCTTTAAGCACACAACGAGCTCCATATGCCGGGGGGACGAGACAGGCATCAGCTCTACATGCCGCTCCACTCTGGCTGGCTGGTGAGCAGGCAGAAGGTGGGACACACACAGCCCACATGCATCACACAGCAGGGGGACAACACAGCTGTTACTGCACAGCTCTGCTGTGCCTATGGTGGGGATGCACTTACTTTGTGCCTAATGTTGTGGCTTATTAGCATCCACTAGTTGATACTCTCCATGAGTGAGTGCAATTTTCTGATTTTGTTTTTTTACATTAATTTATTGGTGGTGAGCACTGAAGCACCTTACATTACTGTTAGAATTGATAGGGGAGCATGTATCTCTCTTGTCTAGCACTGTAATTCTCTATTTATTTACAGGACTTGTGTTCACTTTTAAAGGAAACACACACATCCATAACTAGAACGCCCCCTGAAATTCCACCTGCACTGCGCGATTTCCTACCATCGGCTTATACTCGAGTCAATAACTTTTTCCATTGGGGTGGGGGGGGGTGTAAAAGTTGGGGGGGTCAGCCAATACTCGAGTCCGTTCATACTTGAGTATATACAGGTACACATTTATGATCTTTACATCAATCTGATCTGCATATCTGTTCCTGTGAGCAATAGTTAATGTGACAAATTGCAAGGCAGTTGCTGCTAATACCAGCTATGAAAAATTAGAGGAACTTGTTGGTACACTTCTAGTGTGTCATGTTTGATAGCAGCTGTCAGTGACGGTTCTAGACTGTTTTTCTGCCTGAAGCAAACTTGTGGGGAAAACATGCTCACTATACACCATCGGTTCGGGATGACCAGCCTTGCTCTTAAGGGCAAAACTAGATAATTTGCATATTTGGGAGTGATGCTTTTACCTGTTTCGGCCTGCATGCTTATGGGAGAGTGAATAGGTGCTGATAGGTGTTCGGCTGATTGCGGATGTGTAGGTGGGTGGTTGGGTGTGTTCCGACCAGGGCTGTTTCTAAGGGCGGGTGAAGCGGGTGACCACCCAGAGTGCTGTGGAGGAGAACAAGGGGGAGAGCGGGCATAGAGGTTAACAACTCACCTTCCAGCGTCCTTTGAGTTGGTAACAGTGCCCCCTACGATGACGTAACTGCATGTCATCACATGAGGCACTGGTATCAATCTGACGGACGCCCTGGAGAGGAAGAAGATAGAAGCTGCAGGGTTCCCGGAAGGTGGGTTGTTACTGCGCTATGCCCACTCTTCCCCGCCGCTGCGCCTATAGCTTGCTACCTATACTGGAGGCACCTACCTCGCTAACCTATACTGGGGGCAACTGTACAGGCTACCTATACTGGAGGCACCTACCTGGCTAAAGTATACTGGGGGCAATTATACTGGCTACCTATACTGGAGGCACCTATGCCTGGCTAGCCTATACTGGAGACAACTATACTAGCTACCTATACTGGGGGCATCTATGCCTGGCTTCCTCTACTGGGGGGGACCTATAGCCAGCCTATAGATGGTTACCTATATGGGGTGCACCTAGACCTGGCTAACCTATACTGCTGGCACCTATACCTGGGTCCACAGGGGTGGGGGCAATTTTTACACCCTCGCCCTGGGTATAATTTAGCCTAGAAACTGCCCTGGTCCAGACAGCTAAAGGTGGCTGGCTGGGGAAGCATGCACACACACAGGCACAAACGCACACACACAGGGAAACCAGAGGGCAGAACGACACACGGAGAGGAGGCAGGGCCAGCAGTGATTTGTGCTTATTCAAGTAAGGGGTGCGCCAGCACACACAGACTAACAGCAGGCAAGCTCTGTGCTCCATGAGTCAGGAAAATCAGCAGACCACTGGGAGAGACTGGAAAAGATCAGCTGAATATACTGCTGATACTGCCCTCTACAGTCTGCTGCCCCAAATCACGTGATTTAGTCTGCTTTTATGGTAGGATCGCCCCTGGCAACTGCATTGAATAACAAAACATGCTGTAAAGCACGACAGAAGGTGCCTTAAAAGGGCCCCTGAAATGAGAGGGATATGGAGGCTGCCTGTAACGATCGGTGTCAGCACACAGAGATAATCTGATTATTGGTGATCTGCAGTATCACCAAGAATACAGATATATACCTGATTATTGATGATCTGCAGAATCACCGATAATACAGATATATTGCTAACCTCTGGAAACCTGGATAATGTGAGTGTTTGGTGTAACGGTAGTACTTTGAGTATAGCACAGGAAATTAGAGACAGTATGGGCAATACTGCTCTAGAGATAAGGAAACCTTCCAGTAGCCTGAGACTCTCCAAGGGGCGGAGTCAGGCTGGAAGAAGGAAGGTCCAGAGAGTGAGTGACAATCAAGATAAATGTCACTGAGTGATCTGGAGACTATCTCTTAATAGTAGAGATAGCTCTCGAGGTCGGGCAAGCCAGGTCGCAAACACACGGTCAGATAAGGTACATAGACAGAAGGCTGATTCGGTATCCAAGGCTAGCAGGGTTTGGCAACAGAGTATCAGATGTGCGAGGTACCGAATCAGAGCTCAGAGGAGTAGTCAGGAAAGCAATAAGTCATAACAGATATCAAACAATGCCTAGTCTGGGTGTGAGGTCCTTGGTCTCTACACCCTGGAACTAGTCTGATGTTTAACAGAATGGTAACACAAGTTCCCTAGTCTGGATGTGATGTCCGTGGTCTCTACACCCTGGAACTAGTCTGATGTATAACAGATTGATAACACAAGTTCCCTAGTCTGGGTGTGAGGTCCGTGGTCTCTACACCCTGGAACTGGTCTAAGCATAAACAGATTGATAACACATGTTCCCTAGTCTGGGTGTGAGGTCCGTGGTCTCTACACCCTGGAACTGGTCTAAGCATAAACAGATTTATAACACAGGTTCCCTAGTCTGGGTGTGAGGTTCGTGGTCTCTACACCCTGGAACTGGTCTAAGCATAAACAGAATACAATACAAGTAATCTGGCTCAGTGTGAATTCCCAGGTCCATCTGGTTCAACCACACTGCAGGATCTGACTAAGGTCTGAATGCTTCCACATAGTGTTTGCAACGGCAGACTACTTGTGACTGGCCAGCAGCAACTATATATAGTGTAGCGCTCTCTGGCGCCACCTCTAAGTGATGGACCAATAGAAACTTGCTCCGGCGTCAGCTGACCAGCCTGGTCAGCTGGTACCCTCTTGGCCGTCATAAAAGTTCTGCCTCTCAGCGCGCGCGCGCGTATTCCTAAACCTGTGTGAACTAACAGACTCAGCCACACCAGACGCGGAACGCGGCTTTTCAGCGTTTTCTCACACTGCCATATTTATTTCCATTTAAACAATACCATTTGGCTGGCATCCTCATGATCTTTCATGCATTAGAAGTACATTACACAAATCTGATTTATTAAATTACACACACTTAGCCGACCTTAAACAAGACCACCTAAAATATAACTTTTAATTTATTATTACATTAAAAAACTTGATTTAATCTAATGTTCATGATCAGATTCACATTAACCTAGTTGGGTAATTTATAGAGAGAGAAGTATAGTTTAAGGAAGACTAGTCAATATTTATAGTCAATCCTTATCTATCCCAATACTAGGCACTGAAGTTATATATGCTGAGTAACTTCTAAATAGAAAAAAAACCTCCACCTAAAACCAACATGTTTCGGCTCCTTAAAAGAGAGCCGTCGTCAGGGCTATAATACTAAAGTGCTTAGGGTGCAAAGTGCATAATAGAAAGTGTACACAGCTATTTACAAATGCATAATCATGAAAAACAAAAAATGGGAGATGTGCTCCCTAGCAAGGTCAGCAATCAAATGAGGCTGTCTCGCAGCCTCATTTATATACCATAAGGAGTGGGCGGGATCTAGTAGGTCATACCTCCCATCAAAGAAATGCCCTCCTATTGGTTACATTGATTGTCATTCAAGAAATCTCTACAGGCATTGGTTAATTCATCTTTCGGCATCTCTCGCCATGTATTCTCAAAATAAGCCTTTTATAAGTCCTCATCTGTTCAAAAATAGCTAGATGTGTATATTATCGCCTGTATATCCAGGCCATAGTGAAGTAGATCCCCTAAAGGCTTCCAAAGGGGAAAAACGCTAAGTCCAGCGGTGTTTCCCATAGACTAACATTGTAGGTCAGTCATTGGTCAAAGGAGAGCATGTGATCTGACTTCACATGGCCTCTCCGTGTAATTGTCTCTCAATACGGGCTAAGTCTTTTCTCACACGCTTCCCTATTGGGTCAGTGGAGGCACGTGACCATTTCACAGCCTAATCTCCTCTTATATACTCGGCGTCTTGCCGCTGTAGCATTATACGGAGACACATTAGGAAAGGGAGGGGAGGGGGGGAGTGGCCTAGCGTCAGCCACGCTGTTGTCCTGGCAACATTCTAGTTATATTTACGGAAGGGTAAAATCCCAACGCTAAATGCCTGTAATTATCCATAATACACATGAGATGTTATAAAGTACATTAACAGTCTCCTGACAGCCACTTTGCTATATTCACGCATAGGGAGATCGTGGCATAAGATATTAGTAAATCACTATTTGCAGCCTCGGATACAGTATTAGATATGGTTTACAAAAGCAATTTTTCAATAAAGATGCTGATTGGTATATTAATATATTTACAATCAGAATATGTGTACACTATATGTCACATATAGTGTACACATATTCTGATTGTAAATATATTAATATACCAATCAGCATCTTTATTGAAAAATTGTTTTTTATAACAGCACTTTGACGCAATTTTTTGATACTTACCATAGTATCCTACCCTTGATGAATGTGTACAATTGATATAGATATATCTATACATAAAAACCTCTTTTTTCTTGGGGTGAAATAATCTATGACTTTATAGAGCCTAGATGCACTTTTTTACATCCATTTATCATGATTTATGGTTGCATATATAAATTTTAAATACTTACCATATGTCTATGTGCTTTTGTAAACCATATCTAATACTGTATCCGAGGCTGCAAATAGTGATTTACTAATATCTTATGCCACGATCTCCCTATGCGTGAATATAGCAAAGTGGCTGTCAGGAGACTGTTAATGTACTTTATAACATCTCATGTGTATTATGGATAATTACAGGCATTTAGCGTTGGGATTTTACCCTTCCGTAAATATAACTAGAATGTTGCCAGGACAACAGCGTGGCTGACGCTAGGCCACTCCCCCCTCCCCTCCCTTTCCTAATGTGTCTCCGTATAATGCTACAGCGGCAAGACGCCGAGTATATAAGAGGAGATTAGGCTGTGAAATGGTCACGTGCCTCCCCTGACCCAATAGGGAAGCGTGTGAGAAAAGACTTAGCCCGTATTGAGAGACAATTACACGGAGAGGCCATGTGACGTCAGATCACATGCTCTCCTTTGACCAATGACTGACCTACAATGTTAGTCTATGGGAAACACCGCTGGACTTAGCGTTTTTCCCCTTTGGAAGCTGTTAGGGGATCTACTTCACTATGGCCTGGATATACAGGCGATAATATACACATCTAGCTATTTTTGAACAGATGAGGACTTATAAAAGGCTTATTTTGAGAATACATGGCGAGAGATGCCGAAAGATGAATTAACCAATGCCTGTAGAGATTTCTTGAATGACAATCAATGTAACCAATAGGAGGGCATTTCTTTGATGGGAGGTATGACCTACTAGATCCCGCCCACTCCTTAAGGTATATAAATGAGGCTGCGAGACAGCCTCATTTGATTGCTGACCTTGCTAGGGAGCACATCTCCCATTTTTTGTTTTTCATGATTATGCATTTGTAAATAGCTGTGTACACTTTCTATTATGCACTTCGCACCCTAAGCACTTTAGTATTATAGCCCTGACGACGGCTCTCTTTTAAGGAGCCGAAACATGTTGGTTTTAGGTGGAGGTTTTTTTTCTATTTAGAAGTTACTCAGCATATATAACTTCAGTGCCTAGTATTGGGATAGATAAGGATTGACTATAAATATTGACTAGTCTTCCTTAAACTATACTTCTCTCTCTATAAATTACCCAACTAGGTTAATGTGAATCTGATCATGAACATTAGATTAAATCAAGTTTTTTAATATAATAATAAATTAAAAGTTATATTTTAGGTGGTCTTGTTTAAGGTCGGCTAAGTGTGTGTAATGCATTAGAAGTGTCTAGTGATGACCATAATGTTCTTATTACGATTTCACGAAACTTCACGTAATTTTCGTAATTACAATTACAATGGAAAAATCATAATCACTTAACCACTTGCCGACCAGGGGTGATTTGCCTGATCTGTGCTGTGTAGGCTCTCCAGCCCGCAGCACAGATCAGTATTATGCCAGGGCGATCAGACTTCCCCCCTTTTTTCCCCACTAGGGGGATGTCCTGCCGGGGGGGTCTGATCGCCGCCGGCCATCTGCGTTTTGCGGGGGGGGGCTCCTCAAAGCCCCCCTCCGCAGCCATTTCCGCCCTCTGCCTCCTTACCTCCCTCCCTCTCTCCGTAATGCGCAGGACGGAGTTCCGTCCTGCGCATTGAAGGATAGGCTTCCGCCTATCAGATGCCGGCGATCCCCGGCCAATCAGAGGCCGGGGATCGCCGATCTGCCCTACGGCGCTGCTGCGCAGCAGCGCCGTATGATGTAAACAGCGGGGATTTCTTCCCCGCGTGTTTACATTTTGCCGGCGAGCCGCGATCGGCGGCTCTCCGGCTGTTCACGGAGACACCCTCCGTGAACTGACATGGAAAGGCCGCTCGATCGAGCTGCCGTTTCCATGGTAACCCGCAGACGACCAGTTTACGCCAATCGGCGTTAGCTGGTCGTCAAGAGGTTAAAACTATGTGAAATTTCGCATAAATACCACACAATTTTTTTGTAATTCAATTGTTTTCATGATAACATTTTCGTAATTACTACCATTTTTGTAAATACGAGTTGTTTTTCGGGACAAACTTTCATGTAAAACGCAAAATTATGATTTCTTGTTACCCGTGATTTTATCATTTGTGGAATTTTCTTGTTTTACAATATATTATGAAATTACGATTAACGCAAAATTAAACATAAAATTATGATTTTATGCAAAATTACAACACAAAATTACAAATTTTCTGATATTTACGAATTACAATTTTGGTGTAATATGTCGTAATTGCAAATTTTGTGTTGTAATCATGAAATTTCAGCTCATCACTAGTAGCGTCTGAATCACCCACCTAAACAAGTATGCGGCAAATCCAGGCAAACTTCAGTCAACCATGTGATGTGCAGGCTTGTCCAGGGTCTATGGCTAAAAGCATTAAGTCCCGTACACATGCTAGATGAAACTTGGCCGAGGCGGTTGTTAATGTTATGACAGCTTCTGTTGAAAATTCAGCATGTTGTGTACAGCAGCCCCTGACCCCTCTTTGGCCAACTAACCGTTGAGAGAGGTGTTCTTTCCACTTACCCCACCCCACCACATGACATCACGCCCTCGCCACTCCGCCCCAGCATAGGAACAGAACATGTTGTTAGCTTGCAGGCTGAGGGATAAGGTACCGGACGACATGCCTCGTACGTGTGTAGTGTTTGCTGCATTTCATATCTGGTGTAACTCTATTAAGAGGTTGTAACCATATAAACCATATTGCTCTAAGACATATGTGTCAAACTCTGGCCCATGGGTCAAATTTGGCCCACAGCGTCATAAAACTTGGCCTGCCAGTGCGTTTACAATTAACATTGATTTTGGCCCGCAGCCATGCTCCCGACCCCGTTCTATCTCGTCTTGCCCTTCTGGTGGGCGGCCCCTTGATGAGGCTTGCTCTACCACTCACCAAACACACAATTGGAGAAACTCACTCCCAAACAGTTCTCTGCTGCTTTATAAAGCCTGCAGGCTGCTTATAAGCCAATGAGAAGTGCACACATATAATACACCTAGCTTGCAGTGATTAATCAAGCAGAAGCTGAGCAAGTCAGCCAGTCAGTTGGAGAGGGCTTCAGTTGCATATAGACAATGGCTATATGACCCAGGCTGGCTCATGCACCATTGTTTTTAATTTTATTGCAGTATCCCATGCAGTTTAGTTAGGAGCGGGGCAGATGAGAGGGAATATCCTGCACGCTGGTGCCCCCTGCTGGTCATATAGCCATTGTCTATATGCAACTGAAGCCCTCTCCAACTGACTGGCTGACTTGCTCAGCTTCTGCTTGATTAATCACTGCAAGCTAGGTGTATTATATGTGTGCACTTCTCATTGGCTTATAAGCAGCCTGCAGGCTTTATAAAGAGCAGAGAACTGTTTGGGAGTGAGTTTCTCCAATTGTGTGTTTGGTAAGTTTTAGAGCAGTAGGAGACAGGCCTTGGAGGTGGCAGCTCCAAGGTTTTGGCTGCGCTCACATATGGTGTTAGATGCTGGTTCTGGGGCCCCGGGCAGTAAGAGTTCCCGGGGCCCCAGGCTGGCTCATGCACCATTGTTTTTAATTTTAGAGGCTTGCTCTACCCTCTGCCCTTCCTCCTCGTATGAGTGATAGAGCCTGGCTATACTCTATCACTCCGTTGCTCCACCACTCATTGTCTAAGAACGAAGGATTCTCTTTCTACTTGGCTGCCGCTCCGTTACCTCATGGAGTCGGGGGCCGAGCCCAGCAACGAAGTCCGCTCCCCTGATCCTCTTTGCTACATGCTTGTGGCGCAGCATGCAACACAGGAATCAGTGGTGACGCGAAAACAGCAGAGCCGCTCCGATCTAGTAGGTGCGTATACAGGAAGTACTTACCTTCTGTATATGCAACGTTACCGGTGGAGCCACTCTTCTGTTTATGCGTTGCCATTGATGCTTGCGCTGCATGCTGTGCCACCGAGCATCCAGCGAAAAGGATCAGGGGATTGGACTTCATTACTGGGCGCCAGGAGATAAAGGAGCGGTGGCCTGGAAAGGAGGGGAGACAGGCTGGTTACGTACTGGGGGCACCTACCTAACTAACCTATACTGGATGCACCTATGCCTGTCTACCTATACTGGGGCCCCTACCTAGCTAACCTATATTGGGGTCACCTACCTAGCTAACCTATACTGGGGGTACCTACCTAGCTATCCTATACTGGGTTCACCTATGCCTGACTAAGCTATACTGGGGGCACCTACCTAGCTAACCTATACTGGCGAAACCTACCTAGCTAACCTAAACTGGATGCACCTATGCCTGACTAACCTATACTGGGGGCACCTACCTAGCTAACCTATACTGGGGAACCTACCTTGCTAACCTAAACTGGGTGCACCTATGCCTGACTAACCTATACTGGGGGCACCTACCTAGCTAACCTATACTGGGAACCTACCTAGCTAACCTATACTGGGGGCACCTATCTAGCTAACCTATACTGGGTCCACCTATGCCTGACTAACCAATACTGGGGGCATCTACCTAGCTAACCTATACTGGGTACACCTATGCCTGACTAACCTATACTGGGTGCACCTATGACGGTCTACCTACACTGGGTGCACCTATGTGCCTTGCTACCTATACTGGGGGCACCTATGACTGTCTACCTATACTGGGGCACCTATTCCTGGCTTCCTTTACAGGGGTCACCTATACCTGGCTACCTACCAATCTATACTGAATGTGTTTTGTTTTTGTCCTGTGCTGTGCGATCATTCCAAATAAGGGGGATAAATATGACTGTTGGCCCTTGAACTGGTCTAAGTTTTTCATTAAGACCCTCTGTCTATTTGAGTTTGACACCTCTGCTCTAAGATTGGATAATTAATATATTCATTCCACATACTGTACTTCAAAATCATGGTTCATTTTTACTGCAAAGGTATCAATCAATAAATCATGCTCTGAAATATTGATGTTGCGATTATTTTGTAGAATTGATTTTAACTTTTCAGAACACATTAATATAACATTTTTGTACATTACCAGGGCCAGCGCTTCCATAGAGGCAAATGTGGCAATTGTCCCAGGGCCCCAGAGCCTGTAGGTGCCCAGAAAGGTGTCATAGACCAATTCCTCCTCCCCTTCCCCCAGAAATGGTGACCCATGGGGGTGGTGCTGAATTGCACTTCCTGCTGCCAGGGTTAATGCACAGCTGGATGTCAGTCACATACCTGTCTCCTTCCTTCAGGCATCCCATTTCCATGGCTCCCTCCCGCAGTGGTGTCGATACCCCCATGACGTGCAGGCATGGTACATCAGTGCATACATGCCTGCCGGGAATGAGGAAGAGAAGTGCCGGCAGAGAGAAGAAATCCGGAGTGTAAATTGCGGTGAATTTGCTTGCAGGGGCTGGTGTAGTGTCAGAGGGGCCCCCCAAGCAATTTTTGCCCTTTGGCCCCACTGCAGCTAGAACTGGCCCTGTACACTTCACAAATATTTTGAAAATGTAACTTCTTTTGTCATCTATACAGAGATCAGTGGCAATCTTGTGTCACCTGTACAGAGATCATGGTATTATTTCCTTCAAACTCACTTGTAAAGAGCAATATTCTTTCTCCATTTTCTCCCTCCGTCTCTGTGTCACTCTCTCTTTCTCTGTCTGTCAGTCTCTTGTCCTCAGAAAATAGAGCTGCATTATAATTTATCTCCACAAGATGGCACCTAATCATGCATAGTTCTTTACACTGAATAACATCTATATAAGGATGACAGGGAAATGTACATTCTCAACTGTACTAAGAAAAAGGCAGCCTTATTTTACATTATTTACATGAAAGCAAGTAAAACATGGATCCTGCTTGGCTCCTACTGTGATAAGGGAGTATCCACGTTGAGGGCCCGTTCACACTAGGGGCATTTTCCACCTTTTTCCCAGCGCAGGTGATTTTGAAAATCACCCACAAAACGCTTGTGCAATGATTTCCTATGAGAAAGTTCACAGCTGAGTGGTTTGTTTCTGATCCGCTCAGCAAAGCGGTTCCTGCACCATTTTTGAGGCATTTTTTACTATAATGGAAGGTATAGGAAAAACACAAAACGCTCACAAAATCGATTTGTGCAGCGAGTGCGTGAGCGATTTTAAAAATAAATACATTGTATTTATTCTTTTCCGGGTCAAAAGTTCACTTCCTGACTTGCGTCAGGGAGTGAATTATAAAACCGCTCTGAAAAAGCACTTAGAAAATCGCTTTTTCAAATAATGCAGCTCGCAGAGGAGCGCCGGGAGGGGAAAAAAACAGCGCACAAAAACGCAAAACTCTTGCGTTTTTAAGTGTGAATGGGGCATGACTGCCAGTCACTGGATTAATCCAGGTGCTAAAAATGAGTAACAAGCTCCAACGAGTGCTTGGTTGAACACGCTGGAGAGAACACTGATCGCCTGCCCTCCCCTTAAAGTCTATGTACTTCTGGCCCATTTATGTATCAACTGGCCCGAAAAAGAAACTGCCTGGTTGCGGGGGACTGGAGGAGCGGTTTGTCCAGGCGTGGGCACAGGACGTCTGCAGCGGGCCGGTGGAAGCCCCATGTAAGGAAAACTTTTTTTCATCCCCAGTTAAGGTTCCCTTTGAGATTTGTTTGCAAACACTTGTTAAAAGTGAAACTCGCCAAAAGGGATCTGGAGCTGGGTAAGACTGTCAGTACAGTAGCAGCACATGCGTTTTCTTACACATAAAGGGTCCCTGAAAAGATAGCGTTTTTTGCGGCTTGCATCGAATTAGGCAGAACGTATGAGAAGGTGACATCACCACTAAACTATTAAAAGCAGAAATTAAGTGGATACGTGGATTGCAATGTAGAAACCCTTTGGGACTTAGAGGTTGATTCCTCTCAATCAGCGGTAATATTACAGTGCACACACAGCGCACTGCAATGTTACCATTACTTACACGTGGAATTACCGTGAGATATGCTAGTAGCGTGAGCCACGTTACACTAGTAGCGCAACTGCTACTACGGTAAGGTGCATGTTACCATAGTACTGGTCACGCTATTGGAATACCGCCGGTCATGCACCAGCGATTTACACCAGACATCCCAAGAATATTGCTGAAGGGAATCAGTTCTGTAAAGAGGAATAGTCAAAAATGACTCCTGACCGTTGTACATGTCTGATCTGCCAAAGGAGGTTCAACCAGTTATTAAATCCAAGGGTTCACATACCTTTTCCACCTGTGCTGTGAATGTTTACATGGTGTGTTCAATAAAAACATGGATTATTTGTGTGGTGTTAGGTTAAGCAGACTGTGATTGTCTATTGTTGGGACTTAAAGCGGAAGTAACCTTAACTGAAAAAATATCTGATGTGTTGCTTAATACTGCTTCAATAAATAAAATTGTATGTTTGCTGTAATATACCTTTCAGATGTCCTAATTTTTGTTACTGCATGCTAGTAGACAGCGCAGCCATATGTTGGTTGGCAAATTTACAGTGCCATCCAGCTGATTCTTACTTACTCCAGCCTCTCCTTTCTCCAGCAGCTCCTTCCTCCAATCACTGTGCAGTATGCAAATTATCCTGTGGTACTGTAGTTACAGTTACAGTGAGGTCATCTGGCTGCGCCTGTGTTTGTAATGTTTGCCTGTGTTTTCCAGCCTCTCACTTCTCTGATCTGTATTTTCTTCTGCTATTACTAGTTATATCCTCTGCTTATTCCTCTGATATCCACTTTTGTCTATGCTCTGCTGTCAGTGTGATTTACACACTATATTGTGTTTTTGTTGTTTTTGGCACTTTCTATCTTTCATTGTATATCAAGTGTCCCCCCCCCTCTTTATTTAGTGCTTCTCCTGACAGCTGCAGATCTTTATTCT